>NW_003852594.1:358876-397092 GCF_000181295.1 Otolemur garnettii | reverse complement strand
TAGCTTTCCTATGAAAGCTATAAATTAGTTTCATAGTAGGGCTGAGTACATTGGATACTTTTTCTTCCATTCTTGAAATACTTTGCTAAGAAGAATATTTTCCAGCTCCATCCATGTAAACATGAAAGAGGAAAAGTCTCCATCCTTCTTTAGGGCTGCATAGTATTCCACAGTGTACATATACCACAGTTTATTGATCCATTTGTGGGTCGATGAGCACTTGGGCTTCTTCCATGACCTGGCAATTATGAATTGGGCTGCAATAAACATTCTGGTACAAATATCTTTGTTGTAGTGTGCTTTTTGGTCTTCTGGATATATACCTAGTAAAGGAATTGTAGGATCAAATGGCAGGTCTACTTTTAGTTCTCCAAGTGTTCTCCAGATGTCTTTCCAAAAGCAACATATTAGTTTGCAATCCCACCAAAAGTGTAGAAGTGTTCCCTTTTCTCCACATCCATGCCAATATCTGTGCTTTGGGGATTTTGTGATATGGGCTAATCTTACTGGAGTTAGGCGATATCTCAAAGTAGTTTTGATTTGAATTTCCCTAATGATTAAGGATGGTGAGCATTTTTTCATAGATCTGTAGGCCATGTGCCTGTCTTCTTCAGAGAAGTTTCTCTTCAAGTCCCTTGCCCACCCTGAGATGGGATCACTCATTCTCTTCTTGCTAATATGTTTGAGTTCTCTGTGGATTTTGGTTATTAAACCTTTGTTGGAGACATAACCAGCAAATATCTTCTCCCATTCTGAGGGCTATCTGCTTGCTTTACGTACTGTGTTCTTTGCTGTGCAGAAGCTTTTTAGTTTGATCAGGTCCCAGTAGTGTATCTTTGGTGTTGCTTCAATTGCCCTGGGAGTCCTCCTCACAGAATTTTCGCCCAGGCCGATTTCTTTATGTTTTTCCCTACACTTTCTTCTAGTATTTTTATAGTTTCATGTCTTAAGTTTAAATCTTTAATCCAGTGAGAGTCTACCTTAGTTAATGATGAAAGGTGTGGGTCCAGTTTCAGTCTTCTATAGGTCACTAGCCAGTTTGCCCAGCACCATTTGTTAAATAGGGAATCTTTCTCCCACTCAATGTTTTTAATTGACTTTTCAAAGAACAGGTAACAGTAAATACCTGGATTCATCTCTTGGCTGTCTATTCTGTTCCATATAGAACAGATGAAATTAGAGATTTTACTCTTTTTTTCTTGGTTAGGTTGGCCAAAGGTTTATCTATTTTATTGACCTTTTAAAAAAACCAACTTCTTGATTTATTGATCTGTTGTATAATCGTTTTGTTTTCAATTTCATTTAATTCTACTCTAATTTTGGTTGTTTCTTTACTTCTGCTGGGTTACGGATTGGCATCTTCTTCTTTTTCCAGTTGCTTGAGATGTCCCATTAGGTTGTTAACTTGCTCTTTCTGTTTTCTTGAGGAAGGCTTGTAAGGAAGGCTTGTAGTGCCTTTCCCTCTTAGGACTGCCTTTGTGGTGTCCCAGAAGTTCTGGTAACTAGTGTCTTCATTATTGTTTTGTTACAAAAATTTGGTAATTTCCTTCTTGATCTCATCTCTTACTCACCTATCATTCAGCATAAGGTTATTTAGCTTCCATGTTTTTGTATGAGTCTGTAGATTCCTGTTGTTACTGAGTTCAACTTTTATTCCATGATGGTCTGAGAAGATGCATGAAATAATTTCTATGCTTTTAAATTTACTGAGATTAGACTTGTAGCCTAAAATGTGGTTGATTTTGGAGTATGTACCATGAGCTGATGAGAAAAAAGTGTATTCAATTTTGTAAGGATGAAATGTTCTGTAGATGTCCATTAAATCCAAATGCTGAATGGTTAAGTTTAAATCTAAAATTTCTTTGCTAAGCTTCTTGTTGGAGGATCTATCCAACACTGCCAAAGGAGTGTTAAAATCTTTGACTATGATAAAGCTGAAAGAAATCAAGTTGCTCATGCCTATTAGAGTATCTCTTATAAATTGCGGTGCATTCTGGTTGGTTACATAAATATTGATAATTGAAATCTCATCATATTGAGTGTTATCCTTAACAAAAATAAAGTGACCATCCTTATTCTGGCTTACTTTTGTTGGTTTAAAGCCTACTGTATCTGCGAATAGAATTGCAACACCTGCTTTTTTCTGCTTTCCATTTGCCTGGAATATAGATGACCATCCATTCTCTTTTATATTAACTTTAGTGAAGTTAATTATTATGTGCCTGGGGGATGTCTTACCTGGGTTGAGTCATGCTGGGGTTCTGAAACTGTCTGGTATCTGAATTTCAGAATCTCTTGGCATGTCTGGAAAGTTCTCTTTTATAATTTCTGAAGAAGAGCCTCTGTGTTTTGTGAAGCAACTTAGTTTTCTTTGAATTATCGCAGAGCTCTCTGAGAGAAAGATCCTTTTCTGCTCTGCATTTGTCTTCCCTTTGAGCACTTGGGCAAGTTCAAAAGCTTTGTCTTTAATGTCAGAGATTCTTTCTTCTGCCTGTTCCATTCTGTTACCAAGGGATTCTACCATATTTTTCAGATCTTTGAGGGCTGCAAACTCTTGCCTCATTGTTTGAAATTTTTTGGTCATTTTGTCTTTGCAATCATTGAATTCTTGAGACATCTTTTGAGTAATTTCTTGAAATTCTAATTCCCTCTTTTCTTCCATTCTGTTAATCTTATTTGCTATCCGAATTCTGAACTTGATTTCTGATATCTCAACCATCTGTTCAGTTGCATCTGCCCCATCCTTCCTTGGGGGAGTTGATCTACTCCGGTTATTCAAGTTTTTCTGCTGATTCTGCCCCATGCTGAATTGACACCATTTGGAGTAGGTACCAGAACTATTCAGTCAGTGGCTGCCACCAGAGAAGATGCTGGCTTCCTCTGGTTGCCCAGAGAGGCAGAGCATGTCTGTCCAAAGGCGCCTCAGGGGTGTGAGACTTGTTGTTCCCACTGCTGTGGCTGCTGCTCTTCGCCTGGGGTACTGCAGTTCTAGTGTCGTTCCCTCTCAACTGACCATCCTCTCATGGTGCTCGGGCTGCTGGCCAGGAATGCCAGGAGCACACAACTCTGGCAGTTCTGGCAGTTCTGGGCCCACAAGGCACAGATGCCTTGGAGCGGGGAACTCCACTGCTGCTGCCCACAGAATGTCTACAGCTCTAGCAAGCAGCTCTGGGCCTGCCCAGTGCAGGTGCCTGGAGTGGGGAACTCCTCCTTCCCCACCTGTCAGACACGTGGTTCTAGCAAGCAGTTCTGGGTCCTCCTGCGTGGGTGCCTGGAATGGGGGACTCCTCCGCCGCCACCCACAGAACATGCATGGGTCCAGCAGGTCTCTGACTACAAGACTGGGACTGGGCACTTGGTCCCACAGGGGTGGAGGATGCTGCCTTGGGCCCCCACTCACTATCTCTGTAGGCTAGGGGGGAAGGGTGGACTGGAAATTCAAAATGGCAGTGAAAATGTTAGTTCAGTTTTTTTCCAGGCGAGAGAGTGTTCAGAATCTCTGCAGGGTCCCTCTAGGGGAGTAGACCCCCCCTTCCTGTAGCTCTCACACGTGGGGTGAGATAATACGTCCTCAGTTCACTGCTCGCCTGTAGAAAACTTACAGGAGCAAATGAAGAGAAAACAAAGAGAAAAGCCTATTGTATCTGCAAATAGAATTGCAGATAACAACTTTCTTGGGAGAGGGGACTGACGCTTTTCCTTTGGAATGTGTTATGTACCTGTAGATTGCTTTCTTGGAGTCTCAACTTGCCTCAGCAGAGGTGTCCTGCAGATATCACTCTTCTCTCTTGTCTGGGCTCCCAATCTTCAACTTTATCATGTATCTTCCAGACATTATCCTTCCCTCTGGACTGGAGCTTCTGTCTGAGGCTGGCGCCTGTCGGCCATCTTTCTTGCCCCTCCCCCTCCAACTTTGTTTTTATTCCTCAGAATGGCCTTAGCTATATGTTTTTTTTTTCTGGTTCCATACAAAATGAAGTATTATTTTTCTCCAATTGTTCAAAATATGACGTCAGTACTTTAATGGGGATTGCATTGAATCTGTAAATTGCTTTGGGTATAAAAAATATTTTGACAATGTTCATTCTTCCCAGCCAAGAGTATGTTCTTCCATATTTTGTGTCTTCTGCAGTTCCTTCAAAATAACTTGCTCACTTGCCCCAGCTCTCCCAATATATCTCAACCAAGTGCCCAGGTCCAAAAGAAGCCCACAAAAAAGGCCTTCTCTGTCTTTAAACTGTCCAGGCCACAGTTGTGTCTGGGCTAGCCTTCACCTGAATGCAAGTATGTGCCACATCTTCACTGCTTTCATCCTCACCTTAGGGTCCTTAAGTGTCCTGCTGCCTCCCTATGCCCTGGAAGGGATGTTTCTAAGCAGACCCCACAATCCAGAAGTGACTGGAATCTTTTCTCCCAAAATCACCACACACAACTGTAAAGATGTTTTCTCTAGTCTGACATCTTGCTCTGCCTCATGTTAAATTATTTTTTATGTACATTATTTTAGACGATAGACCTGATACCCATTTTATAAGCTTTTGCAATTATCTCTACCCAGGTTCTGTGATTTTAAGTAATTTTTTGACTCAATTAAATTTTAATGCTCAAGGAGACAGGGATCATGTCTCTGTTTTAAAGTATAGTTTCTGTATCTATGTGCTGAGTACATTTTCTTTACTGTGGTAAAATAATACATTTGTAAACATGCAAATGAAACAACACAAATTCAGCCATCCAACATTCCATATAGAGAAGCTAAAGCCAAGAGATGATATTGATTTCTGGAGAATATGTGATGAAAAGTTTAGAATTCTTGGTCTTTCAAAGAAAAAACACTCTGCATGGCCCTAAAAATGTGTGTAGTGGGTCACATTCTCATATTTGCCTCTTAAGACTGGATTAAAATTACACTGGCCATTTTCAAAGTGCATACTGTACAGTTTTTTTCATCCTGGGAATGGTGGCCCATTATGAGTTTGTGAAATCAATTTAATGGTTGTAACCAGTATTCCTTTTTTAATAAAATAAAAACTTAAAAATCAAAGTATATAATATTTATATTATTTCATGGAATTTTAAATATTAAATATGAATAAATGCCATATAATTGTGTGGTTCATCTAAAATAGTTTCCACATACAATATTCTAATACACACATATATACACAAAATTCCTGAATAGTCTCCTCTTTTTCTCTCTATTCTCACTATCACCACCACTAATACCTCCATCTACTCTCAAAAAGTAAGTTTAGAGGCTCGGCGCCTGTGGCTTAAGTGGCTAAGGTGCCAGCCACATACACCTAAGGTAGCAGGTTCGAATCCAGCCCAGCCCTCCAAACAACAATGATGGCTCCAACCAAAAAATAGTTGGGCATTGTAGTTAGCCAGCTACTTGGGAGGTGGAGACAGGAGACTTACTTGAGCCCAGGAGTTGGAGGTTGCTGTGAGCTATGATGCCATAGCACTCTATTCATGGGGACAGCTTGAGGCTCTATCTCAAAAAAAAGTAAGTTTAGAGAGAAGGCAAATCCAGTATGGCTCACCAAGCATATAATCTTGGCTTCTCCTATGACAAAACATGCTATCTTTTGAGTAGTGTGAGGTCATTTTTTACTAGGATTAGGATAATGGTCCTTCTAATTTTTGACCTTGTAAATACGTAAGTTGCCACATAAAATATTTAAAATCAGGCATATCTGTGAGTATGTGCCAAATATCTAATGAATATTTGAGGACATATTTCTTTCATTTTCAAAATGTTCTTCAGTCCAAAGGTTTAAAGATAATTCCTCTTTAACCTTTGAGAACAGTAAGACTCAGGCTGAGTCAGTCATTTCTTTACAGAAAATTGTATTCCTATTATTCACTTTATAATATCATTCAATTTTTTGACAACTGACTCACTGTCATTTATTACTCACTGTTATTTTTCAGGGTCAGGTAAAATAGAAGAATGAGTTTATTTTGATAATTTCATTTATTGGCATACTTACACAAAAACATAAGAGCACCTCTAAGATGTTTGCAGATTCTTGAAAAATAACAATGAAGCAATACTGAAAATCACTTCTCATTATTATTTTGGTATGCTCTAGGTCAAGCCATTGTTTTGAAACAAAACCTCAAAAATGTTGTGGAGAATATAAGCAGTATGATAGGTATAATATTGATATTCCCCCAAAGTTCTGATCCCATTGTTATTCTACAAAGCTCTAAGCTAGGAACCACTATGAAGTAACTTTGAAGATGAAATTAAACTTATGAATAAGCTGATCTTTAATAGCACAGTTATCCTGGTGGGTCAATATAATCACAGGAGCTCTTAGAAGCAGAAGAGGAAGGGTGGAGAGCCAGTCAGAGTAGTACAACATAACAGACAGGAGTAGAAGAGATGAGGTAGAAGGGGAAGTCAGATTCAAATTATGAGACTCAACAGGGAACTCAAGCAAATCAGCAAGAAAAAATAATCAAACAACTTCATTAAAGAGTGGACAAGAAATGTGAACAGAAATTTTTCAAGTGAAGATAGTCTAATGGCCTACAAACCCATGAAAAATGTTCAATGTCTCTAATCAGCAAGGAAGTGCTACTCAAAACCACAAGGAGAGGTCACCTAAGACCAGGAAGAGTGGCTCCTATCAAAAAATCCCAAAGCAACAGATGCTGGCGTAGAAGCAGAGAGAAAGGAACACTTACACACTGTTGGTAGGACTGTAAACTAGTACAAACTGCACAGAAAGTAGTATGGAGATACCTTAAAGAACTAAAAGTAGACCTACCTTTTGGTTCCATAATACCACTACTAGGTATTTACCCAAAGGAAAAAACAGTCATTTTATAAAAATGACACTTGCACTTGAATGTTTATAGCAGCACAATTCAGTCACAAAGTTGTGGTAACAACCCATGTGCCCATCAACACATGAATGGATTAACAAATTGTGGTATATGTATACCATGGAGTGCTATTCAGTCATAGAAAGAGGGTGATTTAGTATCTTTTGTAATAATCTGGATGGAACTGGATACCATTCTCCTACATAAAGTATACTGTAAGAATGGAAACTCAACACCATTTGTACTCTGTACTAAATTGGATCTAGTTGATCAACTCTCAAGTACATATATGGAAGCAAAACCCAAAGGAAATTAATTAGGTGGGAGAGAGGAGGAGGATTAGGGTAAATTCACACCTAACTGATGCAATGCACATATTCTGGGTGAAGGGCATACTTATAACCTTGACTTAAAATGTACAAAGCAAATTATGTAACCAAAATCTGTGTACCCCTATAATATTCTAAAATTTATAAAAATTAAAAATAAACAACGTATGGGAAAGACTCAACCTGCCTTGTCAACTTTGAAGTGGGCCATGAGAAAGCCCAAGAAGCTGGGAACAATGAGCAGGGAAACTGGACCTCAGTCCTGTAATCACATGAAAGAATTTTGTCAACAGTCTTATTCTTAAAGATTTTGAAGGAACATGTGACATTATTTAAACATGATAATGAAAACACAGAATTTGTGTGTGTGTGTGAAATAAAGTTTGTCCTGACAGAAAGAGCTGCAGTAGCAATATAAGAGTACATGACACACATCCTGGGTGAGGGACACAACTACAACCTGGACTCTAACACATGTAAACATTGTAACCTAATCATCTGTACCCTCAAATTAATCTGAAATCAAAAAAGGGAGGCCTTGTTTACAGACTGGAGTCTTGTTTTACAGTGTCTGTTTCTGGTGTTTTGTTTTGTTTAGTTTTGTTTGAGACAGAGTCTCATTCTGTCACTCTGGGTAGAGTACTATGGTGTCATAGCTCACAGAAACCTCAGAGTCATGGGTTCAAGTGATCTTACTGCCATCACAGCCCAGCTAGTTTTTCTATTTTTAGTTGAGACAGGGTCTTATTCTTGCTTGGGCTGGTCTCTGAACTCCTAAGCTCCTCCCACTCTCACCTCCCAGAGTGCTGGAATTGAGCCACAGCCTCTGGCCTAAATCTGAAATTAAAAATAAAACAAAAGAAAGCAAAACAAAAAGAGGCCTTGGTTAGGTCTGGGGTCTTGTTTTACAGTCTCTAGATTGGACTCTCCTTGGGGTTCAGATGTCACCATGGAACCACTTTGGAGGGGACAGCTGGAGTTCTGTGACCTCTTACTACACCTGTGGCCTTCTCATAAGCCTCTCTGAAAGCCCATTTGTACATTTAAGCTGACGACATGATATTTAGCCCTAAGGCTGTTCTGGGTCACCTTCCAGACCCCATTGCAGTTGTAGTCGGCCTGTGGCTGGCGAATCCCTTGAAGGCATTGGCCATAAGTGTGCTGAGCTCTAATTGGTGAGTGGGCAGATTGGCCCTTCCCCACCAGGGGTGGGCAACCACTTGGAGAGGCCAGGAGTAAAGTGGACAGTGCCTACTCATTGAGATTAGTCCTCCAGCAGAGCCAGGGAGCCAGACTCCGAGGGCTGGCACAAGTAGCCTTCAAGTGACAACAAAAAGGATTGCTCAAAAAAAAGGGTTGCTTGGTGCTGCTGCCTCCATCCCAGCACGTCCCAACACGTCTGCAGCAGGTAAGTGGCACAGCAGGTGGCACAGGCAGCTCACAGCCTCCCTGCCCCCACCCTGCTCTCTACTATGTGCTGCTGCAGGAAGATTTTTTTTTTTGGGGGGGGGGGTTGTTCTAAATTCCTTTTGCATTCTAAGTAGCTGTTAAAATGCATATTTATCAGAACACAGAATTTTTAAAAGAGATTCAGTATTCTTCTGAGAAAAGGTAAATGCATGGATAGAACATACTCTTTTGAAATACGAATGTAGTTCACAAAATTAGAAATGAAAGACCTCGCATCTATCTCTTTCTCATAATCAGTGTAAAAACAGGGTCATAATAACTATTCTCCAGTTAAACATTTAAGTATAATAAAATTAGCTGAGCTTCATATAAGCAAGATTTCAAACACAAAGTGAGATGTGCCAGGTAAAAGGAGCATGAAACGCTCAGAATGTCCGTTCAAACAGGTGCCTTCCCTGCCCTCCACGAAGAGCTAACCCTAATAGTTCTAAGGGGGGTTAGTTGTTTGATCCTCCCAGAGCTGGTGAGTGATAACTTATCTGCCTATGTACATCTGACCAGGGTGAGCCACTATGCATGTTCAAGGCTATCAAGTGACCCAAATGGTCTTTGGACAGAAAACACTAATCAAAAGAACAGGCACTTCTCTGCTCTCCTAACATGTTTAAGTCTAGATTGTGTGGGCTTCTCAATTTATCCTGTGAACAAAACACATAATAATCACCTGGAAAAGTCACATCTGAGAAACAGCAGCTGAGCTCGTTCTCAGTTACACCAGGATGGGAAGATGACCAACAGGGTGAGGCTGGTCTTTTGTGCACTGGGCAGAGATTCTGAATATGTGAGGGTGCCTGGGGAGGAGACTGGGAAATACAGCTCCATCTAAACCCATCTAGGTCAGTTGTTTTCTTAGGACACTCACTGGCTGCCACAGGCTAACTGGAGCACAAAGATGCCCAAACATGTATTGCAGAGCTTCAGAGAGAGGACGTATTTTAGGCCTACTCTCGACCTGGAGACAAAGGAAATCTCCATACAGATGTGTATTAAGTGACTTTTTGGTCTAAACCTGTCTCTTAATACTCTTAATACTCTTGGGCAATCTTAGTTCACGTATACCAGGCCAATACTTTAGGGTAAACTGGGCAAATAAACTAGGTAAAATGGAAAATTAAATTAAAATTTCCATGTGCTGAGAATATTGAGGAAACAGCACAATTTTTACCTGTCAGATCATGCTGTGCCATTACTGAGATTTTACCTACGTATTTCTATGAAAGTTCTGGACATATGGCAAAAATGTACACTCAGATAAAATACGAATTTTCGCATTTTTATGATACTATTTCCTCTTTTCTTCTCTAAGTCTAATCCCACAATTAGACTTAAACATGAACTCTGAGAATACAGTAACCAGACTTTATCTTAGTACATATAGCAGCTAACTCAATGCTTGACAAATTGAAGAAGTTTAAGTCCCTAATTGCATTTTAAATATACTCATGGCATTAGAAAACCTGATGATGGGGGAAAACAACCCTCATCTATTATGTCTCAGCAGCCATTATGCACTAGCCTGAGGGCAGCAAGTGTGTAGCATTCCATTCAGTGCCCATTGTGAACACCACTAATCTATCAAAATACTTTCCTGCTGAAGTGGCAAGAGCATCCATCTCAATAGGAGATACAGAGACCTGCTCTTAATGATTACCCATGTCGTGTGATATAAAAGAAGGTACCTGTTGTGGAATGCTTTCTTGGTTTTTGTTTTTTGGTTTTTTTAATCGAAACATGAAAGTGAGGGTTAGAGAGGCTGAAAAAATTTTGAATTCCATTCTGTGCAGATTTTAAGTTTTTGCTCTGTCCATCCTACCACATTATGTTTCTGGGCAATGATGACACAATCTATTAACTTTAGTGTATTTCATAATGTTTTCCAACAGATAATGGGTCCACATACTATGCACCATAATATATTTGCCTTCTGTTATTTCTGTAAGCTGGACATGGTTACTTAGGTTCTGTGTGCTCAGTTTCCTCATGTGTAAGATCGGATAATACCGATAATACTTAATTGTGCTTGTATGAAGAGTAAATGAGATGATACATGAAGCACTTAGTCCATCACCTAGGAAATGCAAGTTAGAAGTTAGCATGTATCATTATTACTGTCATCCACTGCGCTGGGGAGATGAAACTATGGCTGTAATGCAAATGCTAATATGGAAATTATGATTGTAAACTGAATAACTAAGTGCCAATTACTCATCTCAAAGAATAGAGCCAGTTAAGCATCATAAAAATTTTTCTCTGCATTGGTTCCAAAAAATAATTATCTTCTGTCATAAAGACCCTATGTTATTAAGAGAATCTATGGAAATGTAGATTCATAATGTAAAACACAATGGATAATACAGGCTTGATTTGTTTGAAAGTCTGAGGAAGGTATTTTTTTTTTTTTTTCTGGGAATCACTACAAGATGATAAGAAATAAAGATGGGAGAGGACTCTTGCTTTGGGCAGTCAGAATAACTGGGAGTGCCATGTTAATTCAAGAGATGCTGTTGGCAATCATTGGCAAGCCCTGCATGGGTGTGGTAACCATTAGGAGAAAAGTACAGGTGCTGTCAAGAATCAGAATGGGAAACTGAAAATCAAGATCGCCCCAGAGGTACGCAGCACTTCACTGTGCAGGCCAGTGATCAGACATTCACAGCACAGGAACCTGGACTACCATGCTGTGTCCAGCACTTTCAAAAGAGCCCGTTAAATGACAAGGGCAACACTGAAATACTAACATCTCACCAAATCCCTGTCATCTAGCATTAATATACAGTCTCATGGACATGAGCTACGACCATCGAAAGAAGCTACAGGGGCACTTTAGGAGGCATCAGGTACCCTGATTCTCACCACAGTGAGGCTCTCACCACAGTGAAGCTTCTTACAAGGGGAGAATTAAGCGTCATTGTTTCCCACCTTTGTGCAGTGGTTCTTTTTTAAACTTTGAGGAAATCGCCAGCGCTGTCAGTGCATAATGATGAAGGACAGTGTGGACAAAGTGCTAGAGAAAAGAAAACTGACAAGCAGCACTAAAAGTGATTACTTTAAAAGCCATATATCAGGATCAGAAAATCCAAACAATGAGAGTTGTTAGGCTCGTTTTTCAGGCAGGAAAAGAAAAGCTGAGAGAGGTCAGGGGACTTGCACAGTCAGTCCACGGCAGAGCTGACAGTGAATGCCCGGTGTTAGTCCTAGCTTTCAAACACTTCGTAGTGCCATAGGTAACATGTGTCATATCCTTGGACTCTGTGTGATGGGCCAAATTTCAGAACAGTCCTCAAGATTCACACTCCCTGGTATAACACACCTTCTTTCAGTCAAATGCTAGTCTGGGTGTTGCTGTGAAGGAGCTTTCCGAATGTAACTAAGGTCCCAATCAGTTGACATGAAAATAGGGAGATTATCCTCAGTGGATCTGACCTAATCAGTTGATCCCTTAAAAAAGGTTTGGCTCTTCTTAGTGTGAGGGGGATTTGATGTGAGCAAGTGGTATGGATTGAATTATGTCCTTTGAAATTGATACATTGACCTAATGCCTAATGTGACCGTATTTGAAAACAGGCACTCTACGGAAATAATAAAGGTGAAATGGGGTCATGTGGCATAATCTTAATCTGATTATCAGAAGAGACACCCCTCTCTTTGAGAGCCCACAAAGGAAGGGGCCATGTGAGGACACAGTAAAAGGCGGCTATCTGTAAGTCAGAAAGAGGGGCCTCATGGGAAACCAACCTGCCAGTCTACAGAATTGTGAGAAAATTAATTTCTGTCATTTAAGCCACCCGAGCTGCCGAATTTTTTTATGGCAGCCCAAGAAGACTAAATACAGGAAGATTCTCCATTACAGAGTCTGAGGATTGAGAAGGTCAAGTGGCAAGGCGAGGTGTTACCATTCTCGGAGTGGAGATTCCTTCAAGTGCTTGGTGATCATCGGAAGAAAAAAATTTTAGGATGCACCACATAAACTAAAGTAAGCAGTTTGTGTGGAAAACAAACTGGAGGGACACTCTCTCCGGAGAGGTAACAGACAAGTGGAGCGGCTGCACTGGCATGGTGAGTTTTTTGGCCTTTTGAAGTCTTACTCAAGTGGGGAGGGATATTCTCAGCTAAGGCGTTGGTTTTTACTAAGAATTTGGGTGGGGGAAGTGCCTGTGACTCAGAGTAGGGTGCTGGCCCCATACACCGGAGGTGGCGGGTTCAAACCCGGGTCTGGCCAAAAACTGAAAAAAAAAAAAAAAAGAATTTGGATAGTAATCCCTAGACATGGGATTCATCCTATTTCTGTACATGGGTCACTACAAAAGTTTTGAGACAGACTGTTACATGGTCTATTATGTCACTTCCAATAAACACAGTTACAAGGTCCTTTCTGATTCATCAGTGCAAGTTTCAACTTGCTCAGCTGGGAGGGCTTCCATTTGTTTCTGTTTGTGCTGATTTTAGGTTTTTGGATTTTTGTGAATCTCAAAACTTTCATCATGACTCATTTACTTTATATAGTTGTTTCATAACTGTCAGGGCAATTTCAAGGGCAGAGAAATTTTAAAACTACAATTCAAATGATATTATAATTAGCAAAAGTTCATGAAAAGTGACCTAGGTAGCTAACAGAAAACTAATACATCCAGTAATACTACTACTCAAATGTGATGTTTAGGAAATAATTAGAAATATGGGGAAAAGTAAGAATTTAATAAGAATTTTTCAAAACAGTAAAAAGTTGAAAACCTCCCAGTCCAATAATACACCAATTATGGCATATCCAGATGGTGAAATATTTCAGTCATTAAAAAGTATGCAGAACCAGCACTGTGAAAAGTAGGGAAATATGAATAATGCAATATTTACATCCACATTATATGTACATACAGGTAAAACAGTTACATTTAAAAACGTCACCTCTGGTGATAGAATTAGAGATTGCTGATTTGTACTTGTTTTCTTTTTGTTTGGGGGGGGTTTGTATTAATGTTTCTAAAATAGGAGTTATTAGTTGTAATAAAAAGAAAAGCAATGGTCATATATTGCATTATTGAATGCTACCTAATTAGAAGTACTGTTTAATATGTGTGTAATCCTCCAGAACTGAGATCCAGAGATACTTTTGATCAGGTTACCCAATATTATTCTGGGGAGAGCTAATTTATGTTTTCCTTTTTTTTTTTTTTTTTTGAGACAGAGCCTCAAGCTATCCCCCTGGGTAGAGTGCCATGGCATCACGCTCACAGCAACCTCCAACTCCTGGGCTCAAGCGAGTCTCCTGCCTCAGCCTCCCAAGTAGCTGGGACCACAGGTGCGAGCCACAATGCCTGGCCATTTTTTGGTTGCAGCCATCATTGTTGTTTGGCAGGCCTGGGCTGGATTTGAACCCGCCACCTTAGGTGTATGTGGCTGGCGCCTTAGCCGCTTGAACCACAGATGCCGAGCCTAATTTCTGTTTTTCTTCAAGTAATTGTATCTGAGTAGGATAGATGAGGTGTGGGCGGCATATCTGGTTGCTCCCTGGAGGCAGCAAATAGACACTAACAGCCTCAGGACACACACACTCAGGGTGAAGTTTCAGGGTCATAAGAAATTAAGCTGATCAATGTTGACATGTATTTCCTGCAGCTCCTAGAGTACTTTAAAATACATTTTTGATACCCCATAAATTATTAAAATGATAATAAAAATTATAATAATGGTAATTGAGAAATAACTCAGATGTGACATTTTGATTGCCTTAATAATTTAACTAGCAAACAAAGGAGGTGGGAGAGGCTTCAGTTGGAGTGTACCCAGCTATCTGGTGTATTCAAAGCCCTGCCGTGTCGGAGGAGCAACTGGTAGACAATACTGCAAAAGTTCAGTGATGATTTAATTTAAAAAGTTCCTGTGCTTTATTATTCATATTTAATTATAGTAAGTTCATTAATTACCTTCAGGAGAAGTGAGACTGGAACAAGAATTAAATGGTACTTTAAAAAGCTAATTTTGCAAACAATTAAGTGAAGCCAAATATAATTGATAATTGCTATAACAACTGGCCCTGAGGCATTCCACTTTAGAAAAATTGTTGTTTAGCCTTTGGTAATAGGAGAGAATACGAACTCTCCTCTTAAGTTTAAATAAACATAAAAAGTTGAAATAAAGACAATTAAGCTTTTTACAAAATTAGACTCAAAGGTGGCAACTTTAGCAACACAAATTTAAACATTGTTTCTAGAAAACAACAATAACAAAAAAAAAAAATAGGTTGATGAAAACCAGGGCTAAACTTAAGGGAGAAAATGTATGTGTATGTATATACATACACACATATATATATGTATCTCATCACAACAATACGCATTTGAATAACAGCAGTGAACCTTGCTCTACCCTCGTGTCCTCTCGGGGAAAGCACAGCACAGCTCTCTTGTACCTTTCTTTCCCAGTGCTTAGTTGTATCCATGTATCCTCTATAGTGTTCAACCTGACACCGCACAGCAAACACTATGTGGTTTGAAATATTATGGAACATGTACTTTGTGGCAGGCACTATGTTAAATGCTCGGCATCCATCTCACCCTTCCTTCAAATTGCCTAGCATTTGAGAGAGGATAAGTCTGCACACAGCAAAGCGAACAAAGGACAGGTGACGGAGTGACAGAGAAGGAGGGCATAGATTCTGTCTGTGCTGGCCAGTGCAACTTAACAAGGGGGAGGTGCCTGGGCAGCTTATAGATGGTGTTAACAGTATCTTTGAGATAGATTCGGTGGTTAGAAGACCTTGATGAGGACATACATTCCAGGGGTACAGTACCTCAGGAAGCCTTCTAGCCAGGCAGCTTGCAAACTTTTCCTAGAAGTGATTCAGAGGCTTAGGAAAGGACCCTGACATCAATATATTATCATTCATTTACTTATTCATTTAATAGTCAATTATCAAGTTGATACTGAGCTCAAGTGACCAACATTTTCCTAAGACAAAATCTTCCTGTGGGGATTTCACAAGGCCTCAGGAGAGAGGTGGGAATTCACACAGAAACAATATGGAGCAGCCCTAACTTCAGGCAGCCCCTCACCTGTTGCTCTTTTCTCCCTGTAGCTTAGGGCACTGCCTCTATTTTTTTTTTTAAGCAGTGAGTGCCAACCTTGGATGAGTCATACAGGTCTAGATTGTAATGACAATCCTAGTTCCCTTCACCCAAATCTCTTTTCCAGTCTCCCTTGGAGCCAGTGAGCAAATTAGTACCAAATGATAAAGATGGATCCCAGATGTGCTTTGTCATTACATTAATGACAAACATTACATTTGCATACCATATACAGGGTGTCCCGAAAGTCACCCCTAAAGTTGCCATACACAGGGATAATGGGAAATTGTAGCCAAATGTATAATTTTGTAATGAATATTTACAAAATATTATACAAAATATTATTAGAAAATTATACAAAATATTCTCTATGCATTGGCCCCTCTTGGTAAATGGTGGCTCATGCCTGGAATACTAGCACTCTGGGAGGCTGAGACAGGTGGATTGCTTCAGCTCAGGAGTTCTAGACCAGCTTGAACAAGAGCGAGGCCCCATCTCTACCAAAAATAAAAGAAAACAGCCAGGAGTAGTGGCATGTCTGTAGTCTCAGCTACTTGGGAGGGTGATGCAAGGGGATTGCTCAAGCTCATTAGTTTGAGGTTGGTGTGAGCTATGACATCATGGTACTCTACCCAGGCCAACAGAGTAAGACTCTATTAAAAAAAAAAAAAGTTTCATCTTTGAAATAACTTGGACATTGTCAAAGTTAAAGTTGCACTCACTGGTTAGGTTCAGTTTTGTCATGTGCCCTGAGGCCCAGCATCCTCACACCTCACTAGACTAATGCCGAAAATGCATTCAGAGAAGTGTACTGATTTTGTTCTTGCCTCACTGAATTCCCCTGTATACATGAGACTCTGTACTTGGACTCAGATCATAACGGTCTCTCACAGTGGTGCTCTGGAGCCTTCCTCAGTGGATATGCCAAATTGGATTCTTCCTCATCACCTTGATTTTTTTCTGAAGTTCAGGAGTCTCCTACAAATTTCTTTCCCCAAAATGCCAAATTTCTTTCTGTCTCAGCCCGTCACAAGCAGAGGTATTGTGAGAAATAGCACAGCAAAGACGTAGAACAGCCCACTCCATCCCGTGGTGTCCTGATCTCTGCAAGAGCTTCCTTACATCTGAATGGGGGTCTGGTGAATTTTAGAGAAAGCAGGTAACATGCAAAACAACATTATTCTAAATTGGGGATTTGTATGGATATGCCAGCTCCCTCTCACTTTGGTAGCTTTGACGTGGTCTAGGGCTGTGCAGAAGATGATTTTCTCACATAGCAAATGGATGTAACCACTGTGAAAAGAATACATTGTGCTATGTGACTAGGAAACTGAATCAAAATGAATCATTTTGTATAAAGGGACACCCTGGCTACCCACCTCCAAAGACTCAGAATCCAGAATATTCAATTGTAAGGAAATAAATTGCCTCAGCACAAGGAATTGAATTTACTTTCTCCCACAAAGATGAGCCTGGAATCTGCCAATACTTTGGCCACTGGGCAATGTCCCTGGAAGAAGGGAGGAGATAGAAATCACAGATAGTGCATAGAGGATAGTGGTGGGATGAGTAGAAGTTGCACCTTAACATGCTGATAGTCACGGACTAATTGCTCTCCAAAAAAAAAAAGTTGTACCAATTTTCAAACCTACTAATAGCATATGAGAGTGATCTATTCTCCCCCCGCCCGTACCTCCGCCATATATTGTAGGGTTTAAAATGATTATTAATATGGTAATCTTATTTTGCTTTATTTTTATTTATGAAGTAGAGAGGCTTTTCATATATTTATTGATAATTTATATTAGTTTCTCTATAAATTGGTAAAGTAATTGACAATAGATATTGCAGTAATTATACTAATTAATATTAAAGGACAGGTTTCTCTCTGCTCCTTGTGTCATGTCTCAGTTGGGCGTACTGCACTGGTGCTTAGATGAGGCCACTCACTCACGCTTTCTGGCTTTCGTATTGAGCTGGCGGACATCACAATACCTAGACGCATGAAGTGGGAGTTACTTGCTTCACACGCTGGTCACCAAATTAAGTTCATCTTGTTTATTGTTTTGTTCCAACCAATCTGCTTATGTTAAGAAGTTAGACACAAGGAGAAAGATTCAGGATAATAGGTTTATGTGTTTAAATTGATTTTTTTTTTTTTCCCGGATAACAAAGGCAGTCACGGGCATTGAACTGCTTTGTGTGTGAGTTGTTAGTGTTGGTGTTATCTGGTTTCTTGTTGCTTTTTGTTTGTTTGGTTGGTTGGTTTTTGTATTTGGGGGGATTTTTTGTCATTGCTTCTAGTCCTTTTTGGACATTGGTGTAGTAAGTTTACCTTGAATGTAAGTTTCTCTGGAGCCAACAGGTGCCTTACTACATTTGTATTTCCAAGGTTTAAAGTCATGCTTTACACAAGGTAATTATTAATTAGCATTATGAAATATTTTCTGTTTATATGAATAAATATAAACAAATTGACCTATTATAATAAAAATAACAAAAGCATGTGAGTGATATCCAAGAATATAAATTCCTCTGAATTCCAACCCTCCACCCCCACAAATCTATTTTGGTGTCTTTTTTATGCAGTTAGAATTCTAAAAACGTCCCCCTGTTGACATAGTGCCTCCCTCTTCTCATCATTCATGACACTGCATCATTCTCTCTCATTTTATGGGCAGAAGCTATTGGCACTCTCCTACAGAAGCATTTGCAGGGATTATACATTCTCACAGTTTGCTGCATCCGTTGATAGAAAAATGTGCTGCGCTGACCTGATAGTTGTAAAATACTTGAGATTTACTGTCTTTCTTTCCTGTGGATGATGAGAAAAGCTCCTCTCTGCTAAATAGCAGAGAAAAATTATTTTCTACATAAATATTATCAGTCCTAGCATTTATCATCTTGATAAATACTAGTTTATCTTTAAGAACTTCATGAAAAGGAGAAAACTCAGAGCCAATAAACACCTAGAAACCCATTAATCTTTATAAATCAAAAATAAACCCTACAGGAAACATATCAGAATTTTCCTTTCCAAAAAACTTTCATTTCTGATTTTATTTCCAATTGTGAAGGAAGAACATATCATTTTCTGTAAATACCATAGATCTATCTTCAAAAGAAATGAAAATATACAATCTCATCACTACCCATGATAAAAGCTAATGATGATTTATTTTATTTAAATTTCATGTTTTTATACAAATTAGCAGCTATTTGTAGAGAAGATAACATTAGTGAATATCATTTGCAAGTCTGTTAAAAAACAAAATTGTTTTGTCATGATCACATTCTTATGGCCATAAATGCTGTTTAAATGTCATTGTGGGGACTTAACTATGATTTATTTAACCATCTGCTTACTGCAGGAAATTTAGATTGTTTACAGTGTTTCACTGTAATAAATAACACTGTAGTAAATATTTGATTCTGTATCCAGTCTACCTTTAATTTAAAATGCAACATTACTGTCAATAAGTACTTTAGGGTACTCTTCATTTGTCTCAATGGGAAGTGAAATAAACAATTATTAACTATTTATTACCTAATGTCAAATTGTTTTTCCAGAAACCTGAACATATTTACATTGCTATCCATAGTATGTAAGTTTACCCATATGTCTTAATATTTAATTTTAATAATGATATTTCTTCCTGAAAACCAACCTGCTGACTAGATTTTTAAGTAAATGCCACATAGAAGTTTTGGTGTTATGTCTTAAGTACAAGGAACAAGTTTATTGCATGTACTCTTTCGCCCCATGAAAAAAATGGAAAGTATTATTTAAATAAATTTAAACCATAGGAAATAAATATGTTAATCATAATTCTTAGTTCAATTACTAGTAAAACAACTTAATAACATCACAGAAATAACAAAAGTCATTGCAGTGTTATGATATAAAACATGTATGTTTTAAAGAGAGGACAGTAATGGAGAAATGAAGAAACAAAATGTAAAAATATAAGGCATACAGAAATATTGACAAATGCCAGTGACAAATATCCTGTGTAAATACTAACTTGAGTCATTATAGTAAATGTAAATGAATTAAGATATACCAAGTGAGATTTGCAGAGTGTATTAAAAAGATAATGCGGCTATAGCCCACCAGACACACTTTAGATTCAAAGCAATGAATAAGCTGAAATAAATTGTTTGAAAAAGATATAATATGTAAACCATTATCAACAGAGAACTAGAGTCACGATACTAATATCAGGCAATATACATTTGGAGTTCAAATTATTATTAGAGAAAACAAAAGACACTTCATAATGGTAAAAGAATAAATCCATTATAAAACACAATAATTACAAGCATACGTCATTTACAATAATGTCCCAAAATACCTGAAGCAAAAACAGAAAGATTATTCCACAGTAAGAATTAAGAATTTCAATATCACACTTTTAGTAATGGACAGAACAATACATATCATCAACAAGAAAATAGAAAACTTAAAAAGTAATAAAAACTGCCTAGGCCTACGAGGTATCTATAGACGTTCCATCCAGTATTAGTTCAACATATATCCTCGAGTGCACATGGATCATTCTCCAGAATAAAGCATATGTTGAACCTTAAAACAAGTCAAAATAAGCCTCAGTAATTTAGCATATTTGAAATCTCTAAAGTTACATTGTACAGTTATTATGGACTAATATTCGAAATAAATGAGAAAAAAATGAGAAATTTATAATACGTGAAAATGTAACAACACATTCTTCAACCAATCACATAAGAAAGAAATCAACAGAATTTTAAAAGTGCTTTAAAATTAATGGAAATCTACACATAGCATTATAACAATTATTGGACAAGCTTATGTAATTCTTAGAGATAAATTTCTAGTTCTAAATGCCTATATTAAAAAGAAGAAATATCTTAAGTCAATAAATAAATTGTTCATTGTAGGATGCTAGAAAAGGGAAACTAAACTAAAATAAAGGCAAGGAAAAGAAAGGAAATAATAAAAATGAGAGTGGAGAAAATGAAAACCAAGGGCAGAAAAATAATAAAGAATGTCAACAAATCAAAAGTTAATTGTTTGAAAATATTGAAAAATGGACAACTTTGCTAAATAACCAAAAAAATAGGAGAGAAGAATGTATTGCTTGTACCAGGAATGAAAGAAGACATCACTACTGATCTAACAGAAATAAAAGAGATGATAACAAGATACTATAAAAAAACCTCATGTGAACACATTTGATAACCTACATAAAATGAATACATTCCCCAAATTATGGAAACTACCAAAACTGTCTCAAGAAGTGGAAATTAGAATTAAGACATACATGAGAATCTTTTATTTGAAACTTCAAGGTAACAATAATGAGAAGCTAAGGTTCAAATGGTTTCACAATCTTTCAGTAACTTTTCTAAAATGAAAAGAAAAGGAGAGAATGTTTCTCAATTTATTCTGAGACTAGTATTACTGAAATAATAATTCCAAAGAAAGACATCACAAAAAACAATACTATAGAACACTATCTCTAAAGCCCGTAGATATAAAACTCCTCAAAACAATGTCAGCTAACTGAGTTCTGCAGTGTATATAAGGGATTACATACCTTGATACACTGGTACATTTGCATACATCCCAGAAATGCAAGGTTATTTTAACATCTGAAAAGCCATGTAATACACCACATTAATAATGTAAATGACAAAACTCACAGGATCATCTCAACAGAGGGAGGGGAAGGGAAGGGGAAGGATGGGTGGAGGGAGAGTAATTGGTGGGATCACACCTACAGTGCATCTTACAAGGGTACATGTGAAACTTACTAGGTGTAGAAGATAAATGTTTTAACACAACAAGTAAGAAAATGCCGTGAAGGCTATGTTGACCAGTTCCATGAAAGCATTTCAAATTGTATGTAAAACCAGCACATTGTACCCCATGATTGCATTAATGTACACAGCAATGATTTAATAAAAGAAAATACGAACTACTTAGAAATAAAACCAAATTGTTTGAGAATGGTAATATGAATACATAAACACAATTATTTTGATACACAACAAAACAAACAAAACAAACAAACAAAAAACACTCAACAAACTTGAGTTGAAAGGATCCTTCCTGAACCTGACAAAGGGCGTCTGTGAGGAGTTCACATCTAACCCCACTCTTAATGGTGTGATGTTGATCACTTCCCCTTAAGAACGGGAAGAAACTAAGAATGTCCAGTGTTGCCATTTATATTCAAGCATTTACTGGAAGTTCCAACCACACTAGTTAAGCAAGAAAATGAAATAAAAGGGCTGAGATTGGATGGAAAAATTAAACCTATTTTGACAGCACAATAAGACGGCCCTCACAGGTAAACATAGTCCCTGAGGAATCTCTCTCTCTCTCTCTCTCTCTCTCTCACACACACACACACACACACTCTCACACAAAAGCAAACCTACTTTTCCCAAATAGCTTTGTTATCTTATTATAAACTACTAGGAGAATAAAATAATTAAACAAAGAAAAGTAGAGAGGGCAACAGGACCACATTTTAAGTATATTTTTATTATAAAAAACACGAATGATTTGCTAAAAGCACAAACGTGTAAAAAGAAAGTAAAAATAAAACGCTTCTAAGTTCCTCTTTGCATAAACATCCCCGCTAACCTTTCTGTTTATAGCTTTCCAGCTTTTCTTCTACAGACCACATCATTGTTTATAGAGAGATTTTTAGCCATTTTCAAACGTCCTGCCAATATGTTTCCCTTTATTCCTTCTCTTTGTGTGAGTGTGTGTGTGTGTGAATGTATGTGTTGCAATGTGTTTGTGTGTTATCCCTTTACGATTCATGGATTTTGTGTCATGTGCTTGCAAAACTTTTCCTATTCTTAAAATTGTATGACTTATTTTTTGTTATTTGTATATTTAGGTAGGGCAAAGGGTCATATAAAACCTTTTTTGTAAGAACACAGGTTTTTACAGACACCGAAGTCAATTGGCCCCTGGGAAAGGAATGACATTGCATTTGATGGAGCAGAACATGTTTGGAATCATCAAGTACAAGATCAATTAGCCAGAAAATTGATAGTCCCATAAATTTATGCCGAGGCCTCTCAGTGAACCCACCTGCAATTTATGAGCAGTTGGCAAGAAGGACACCTACAGAAATAATCCACACATTTATGTCATCATTAAGTCACATTGAGACTTGGAGACGTTGCAGACTATGCACGCACACGCAAACACACACTCAAATACACAAACACCTGTAGACTTAAAAAAGGGTTCTTATTATTCTTATACAAATTCATATTCAAGATATGAATATCTATCAGGTTTTATATATTTTATTCCATCTGCATCTACAGCTTGTGGCTTCATACATTATAAACCGTGTTTTCTGATGTCATCTTTTCAATATCTTTATAATCAATTTGCAATTCTAGACTTGAACCCGTTTTCTGTTTAACAACTCTTAATATCCACCTTTATAAGTTCAGGGAAGTGCAATAATTTTCAAATTTCTTGCTCTTTGTAACTTTCACATGCTATCTTTTTCCAGTTATACCTTCTCTGACAAGTTGCTTTGGTCTCACGTCAGCTAGGTTGGATACCCTATTACTTGACATACAATAAGCATATCATCTGTTTTAGTTGAAGAAATTATTAAATACAATATGATGAGACTCAGAATTCTACTGCAGGAACTCCTAGAAATTGATATAAAATTTTAATCCTTTCATTTTCTGATGGTCACTTAAAGAACTACAATTCCACCTAACCACACTGAATTTCTGCCAATACTTCTAAATGACGTTTTTAAGGATAGCAAGAAAAATAATCTACTGAAATACAGTACTCTCTTCGTACTGCCTTTCCTAGTTTTATCACCCTAATAACCCCATCAATCCAAATGGTTGAAATTAAACCTTCTAACTGCCTTTGCATTTGTAGTCAAAGTTATGGAACCTTACTATTTTGGGAGCATTTTTTCCTAAGACTGGGATTAAGTCTTCTCAGTTAATCTATTTTTTACAGGTTGATTATACTCTAAGTTAAACAGAAGGGAACAAAGAAATTTAAAATAATTCATAATTTCAGAATCCAGGGCTAATTTATATTAACATTTTGTTGAATATCCATCTGAATATATATTTAAGCCATATGTATTTTCTTTATTTCAAATATATCTCTGTATTACTTGACAGATTTAAAATGAAAAAATATGTCAAAAAAAACAAAAATAAAACCAAAGCATTATTACATAAAAAAATGAAATCCAAATGTAGAGATGCAAAAGAATGTGTACATTCCAAGTTTCTACAGCAGCTAAAGAATATTTTCTTGCCACTCACCTTGTTCATGACAGATGACCTACTCAGAAGCCACCTAGAGGCACTTAGAAAGTGCAGTATAATATCAGGACTTTTCTTCAAGATTACCTTTACACAATGGAAATAAATTCCTTCTCTTTGGAAAATTCCCTCTCTCCTCTTGCTTCCTCTCTCTCTTTCTCTCTCTCCATTCCTAGATATTAGATACTATGCTGTCAGCAAATCTAACTGCAAAATATTCCAAAACATGATACCCATAAATTATGAACCATAAACAAGATGAGATGGCAATAATAATTTTTTCCATCATTGAAATATGTTTGACTTGGAAGTAATAAGTCAATTGGATGAAATATCCCAGAAAAGGAATTTCATGAAATGTTTGATAACAAAATCTTTGAGCAATGAGGATCATTCTCAAAGGCATTAGTCAGGATGGGGTACTAAGAGTGTGCACCACTCAATAGAAGGCGCCCAAATTCCGAAGCCTCCTGAGACTACTTTGGTGCACATTCTTTTTGGCAGGAGGTGTTGGGATAGAACCCACCCCTCTGACTGGAGGAATAAACCTTTTGAGTGTAATTACATTCTTGTTAGTACATAGCATTAATCAACAATCAAATTCATTCCAGAGATGTCACACTTTCAAACCAAGGATGAGAGATAAGGCACTAGGTGATTGGTTCTTATTTTAGTAATGATCTGGAGTCACTGATTATTTTAAATTCCCATTCATCTGAGTTTGTCGGGATTGATTGGACCAAGTGTTTCCTGCCACCTCACCCTGGGCCAAATTATTTTTCTAAATGAGGGGATCTATGAAACTGTACATGTTTTTGTGTTCTATGGACATGTACAAATTGAGACGTGTATTAGTGAATGTGCTGAGTGGAAAGCCATTTGTATAACTCTGGAGTTTGGGAGGAAGATCTGAGCTGAGCTATAAAGTAGTATGCTGTCAACCTTGGCTGGCTACAGGGATTTAAAGCCTTGGAACTCATCAGGTCCCCCAAGTGATGTGTATGGAAAGGAAAGAGAAGATGTACAAAGGCTCTGTGAGGAGCCACTGGCACCCTGCCCTGAAGAGGTCAGGGTTGGTGGAGGAACCAGCAGAAAAGACAGAGAAAGAGTACGGAGTAACAGGAGGAAAAGCTGGAGTGTTGGGTTTGAGGGGACATAGACGCTGATTTCTGATGCTCCTTCTCTGCACAATGCCTTCTCTTTAATATCCTCTGCTACAAACCTCAGTCTCAAAATTAGTCCCAAATTTCAAAGTCTGCTGTTTTTTTCTAGAGTTTCACCACCTTTTGCCATAAACTAGAAAGTGGTCTTGTGATGAAAAAACTAGAACAATCACTGGGCTCAACCAGTGTGTTTTCTCTCTCTCCAGAATTATATGCACGTGCTTTATGTTGCTAATGTTTGAAAACAATTGTCTCACATGTCATCTAGCCTGGTAATTATCTGAAAGCAGAAGAATTCATCTAGTTCCAGTAACACCATCAACTAGAGACAGAAATCTCCACAGTCTAGTATACTCCACAACACAAATAACTCCGTAACAGTAAAGAGGAACGTAGTTCATAAAAACAGGCATGAAATAAACCAAGGCTTTTAATTGTATTTTGTTTCATTCTATTTAAACATTTGGTAAAGTCTCTGCCCTAAAATAGCTACATTTTTATTTATATTGTTACAAAAATTGTAATTTGAGTTAAATAAGTAAACTCACATCATTAAACTTTGTCCATTTTATTACATTTTATTGGTTATTATCTTATTCTTAACAAAAGCTGAATTTTCATATAATTTTAAAGGGCATGTCAAAAATCAAAGGTATTCAGCCAAGCCAATCAGAATGAAATATACCTATTAAAAGAAATAACTGAGATTTAAAGAGATTGGTATGTGGCATCTACTTCAGTCTTAGAACAAAATAACACTTTTTGTATATGGATAAATATTGCAAAGGAAATGGTGAATTGACTATCTATATGCAACACATATAAAATTATGAAAAGTAATTGTTTCTGTTCCACCTCGAGAATGGAAAGTTATTATAAAAACTAGCTTGCATTGGGTGGAGACTTTTATTTAGTATCAATTTTCATTAGAGGAAAAGGAATTTATGTTTACCGAGTACGTACTAAGCACCAATAATTTTGTACACTTTACTTAATTAAATATCCATGTTAATTTCATAGTAGTTAAATAATTTTCCTGAGTTCCAAACTAGTAACTGGTTTAGAAAAATCTATAAAACTTCTATTTGAGCCCCTAATAACACCTTTTATACCAAGCCATCATACTTCACTAAAAGGGTTTAAGAATCAATTCAATATGTGTTTTTAAATAAGGTATGTTAAAAGAGATGTGGAAGAAAATAAAAATTTATTCATAACATTAATTGTATGTCAGTGTCTTTACTAGGCCAGTAAATTCCAAGCCAGTTAGGATTCAGGATCATATATGTGTTTGGTCACCTATGAGAACTTATGGGTGTAATATTAATAGCTAGTTCTCAGTAAATATGTATTGATTAATAAAACATGTAATTCTCTAAGATCATGCTGGTATCATTACAGTTCTATGAATGTTTGGTAGAAGTATGCACTTTCTTGTATAAACAAAGAGAGGCAGCCCTGTGGGGGAACCCAATTACATGCCACATATATACTCGCTCACATCAGCTAAGGCATAATAAGCAAAAACATCTTGGTTCTAAAAGGAGGACCAGTGCTACTTAAATTATTTGCATTTATATTATACTATAAACTTTCATCTCTAAAATTAATCATCTGCTTTTTAGTGAGTCTACAACTGAACCCCAACATTACCTGAAATAGTGTAAACCACATTTCCTGACATATGGAAAATAGTGATTGTTAAACCATGGTGAGAAATGTCTCTGTACTAAAATTTTAGTCCTCAACTATTTTCTCAGGAACCATTTATTTTAGAAAGTATTGAGGATTCCCCTCAACCCCAACTACTGTTTATGCAGGTTGTATCTACCGATGTTACCTCATTTGGAATTAAAAATGAAAATTTTTATTATATTTGTGAATGGATTAATTTTAAAATATTTTTATTAAGCCCATTAAATGTTACCTTAAGCAATATATTTTATGAAAAATAACTATTTTTTTAAAAAAGTTTAGTGAGAACGATATTGCTTTATATATGTTTCTAAGTATCTTTTGTATCTGGCTTAATAGAAGGCAGCTGAATACTCATATCAACTTCTGCATTCGACATATCGGAAGATGCTATCCTAGTATATAAATAAACTTCAGCCTCACTTAGATGTGTAGTTGTAAAAAGTATTTTTAGATAGTTCAGATAATTGTGTTATTTATTATTTAATGCTATACCAAAATTTATCAAGTGGTATTATCTTAGAGATTGGTCACAGTGTGAAATCTGGAATCATATTAATGAATTTACCATATTTTACTACACAAAAATTTCTTGGTCTTCTTTGCACTTTGAATAAATCTTTTATGTGAGTATGATTAGATCATTATGAAAACGTTAGTCCACAGAAGTATATAACCATCCAAGTGCTGACACATTTCATTACATAAAAAAACCACATTTACTAATGTCCTTGAGGCTCATCAGAAAATATTCTAAGTATTGGCATGTCAAGTTCATTCTGGCAGACACATCTTTTTCAAAAATCCTAATTTTTGTTTAAAATCTTGAAATGTATCTTTCCAGCTATTACCTGATAATTGTTTTCCTTGAAGTCACAAGATCCTTTTACTCATTATAAAAAAAAAAAAAAATCCATTGAATACCCAAGTTTGAATAACACTATTTGCCTGTCAGTCATTCTTTTAAGTAGAAATAGTGTTCCATAAAGGAAGGACTAGTTCACATCTCAACTCAAACTATCATTGCACAAACGCTTGTCCTTAAGACAACCACAGTAACTCAAAAAGCAAAAGTTTTGCTTTATGGATAGTTCTCATTTTGTCACACCGTGTGTTATGTACCATCAGTACAAATGTCAACGGAGGGACAAAGCTAAAGAACATCTTAGGGTTATTATGAAAACAGCTCCTCCTGAATGGACTCCAGTAAAGGAGTCTTCTTCAGGACTCCAGGAGCTCTGTGGGCCACACCTTGTGAACGCCCTTCACGAGCATCATTGCATGTCAGCCCCACAGCAAATCTCTGAGGTAGAACAGCAATTTTTCTCGTTTTACCAAATGTTCTTTATTTTACAGATAAAACTAATACATTATACTTAAAAACTTTCTGTAACTTGCCCACTCTGCTATTGTGACTCCCCCACTGTTAGAAGAGAATTTTACTACAAGGGTGTAATTTTATTTGTTTTCTAATATTAGCAATTAAATATTAACATGTTATTGATTATTTGCTATGTCTAATATTCATATCACACGTTTTGGGGGGAATTTGTTACCCTGACACTCATATTTTACAAACCCAATTTTTGTGTATTACATAGTACTTAATTCGATCTCTCTTCCCATTCCCATATCGATCCTTTTTTATGCATCGTTCCGCTAACCTGGACATTTTCAATTCTGATGCCACTGAGATCTTTAAAATGTGATAGAAAATAGAGCTTTAGGATTTCCTTCTGTACATCCTAAGACCTATTCTACATAGAATAAATTTTTATATCACCAGCACTAGTCAAAATTCCCTTGTTCCTGAAAGAAATGAATTCTTTTACTTGAAATATTAACAAACACATACATCCATACTTTTTTTTTTTTTTTGGCAGTTTTTGGGCCAGGGCTGAGTTTGAACCCGCCACCTCCGGCATGTGGGGCTGGTGCCCTACTCCTTTGAGCCACAGGTGCCGCCCTCCATACTTTGTGTAGAAAAGGGAATCCCTGATTAAATATAGCATTAATTAATACTCATGGTTATCCGTAATGCATATATCACCATTTATAAAGCATATTTATGGGTAAGTGATCGCAAACATAAATCATATTGTGCTTAACAGCGGTCTTATTCAAATACTATTATTTATAATAATTAATAATGACTCAGTTTCTACTATATGCTCCAGAGGCTTTGCATGTGTTAATTAATGTATACTGATAGGATAGCTTAGAAATTTCTCTTACTATCATCCCTATTTACGGGTGTTAAAACATGCATGAGCAGAAAAAGTCATGGTCATATAGCTGGCAAATTTAAACTAGATAATTTGACTCCGCAGACTGAACTTATGACCACTGCACTGACATCCTCTCTGAGAACAAAGGGAGGACTCTACAAGTAGTGCAGGAGATGCCCGTCTGGAGATCAAAGTTGCTGGCACAAAGGAAGGGTAAATCTCAAAGTCATTCTTCTTTATTGCAAAACATGAATGAAATGTTTCAGTACTGCCATTAAATCCATTAAGCCTCTTTGATATAATTTGGTTCAAAGGTCCTCTTAGAATGATAGCACTGCTGACCACTTTTAAAAAATCATGGAATAAAACTTCAGCTTATTAACAAGGAAAGTCAGGCTCAGAGAAAAGAAGAATCTTAACCCAAAACACAGTGACTTTCAAGTGCTTAAATTACCATTCACCACCCCTAAAAAATATCCTGATTCTAGTCCCCTACTTCTCATATTTACCTCACTCACTGATGTTCCACAGAATCTCTGGCCATAGTCAGGAAAAGTGATTCTTCACACAGAATAACAAAATAATAGTCCTTTATTGACTTAGGGTCATGCAAAATATTTTAATATTAAATTACTCTCTAGTACATTTTTTATCATCATTCTTTTAGTCAAGATAATTTAGTTCAACTGAAGATAATTAGTGATCCTTTGGGAAACGTAACTTTTTCAGGGGAGAGTCTTAAAAATGTTATTTTTCCCCTTTCTCTGCCCTCAAAGGGATTTCTAACAGATTTCCCTTGATCTTATATGGCTCTCTGACCTGAGAGGATCAGATATGAAAACTAAATTGTTGTAAATTCCAATGAGTAGTATCACCAGTGTTGCTCTTTCCATTTTATTCTTCAAGAAACATTTCATAAGCAAAGTAAAAAGAAATAAATAATTTAAAAAAAGCAAAAAAAAGTGAATGCAAATAGCTCTTTAAACAAGTTCACTGACTGTTCAGGAAAAAAAACATTATTCAGTAAAGCAATTTCCAGAAAATTAGCCTAAAACTGAAATTAAAACAACCACAGGCGCCACTTTGTTTTGCCATATGTCGAGCAGGCTTTTAAAAACTTGCAATTTTAAAAATAAACCACTGAAAGTCTTATATATTACTCAGAGTGAGAAAAAAACATTTTGTGATTATTATACATCTTTGGGGGGGGTGGTTAAAAATGAATACTCTCAGCCACCAAGCCAATTGCACTTTACTTAACAACACACTGTATTTACCCTAGCAGGTTATAGCCATCATCCTTTGCTACTGGCATCCTGGCAGAAAAATAATCAGTGCCAGGAAGGAATAATGATGAAAGAAAATCCATGTGGTTAGATTTTTCAAGTTTGTGAGAGCATTTCTTTAACAAGAATCCAAAAGCAACATATCTAAAAATTTAAAATAGAAAAATACAGTGAACATGCATGTTGGGGAATCTAAATTATGTTTTCAATCTAATGCCTACAATGTTTTAATTTTCAAACTTGGACAATTTTTTGCTAAACCTTTGGGGCATTAAATCATCTGCCTGTCCAAATAAAATTGTAATCCCCTCTTTTCCTTACAGACTACTGATTTTTTGTTTTTCTATGAGGATGCAATGTAGTTGAAAACTGAGGCTTGGGTGTCCTCTTTATGTGCATGAACAACTTTTAAATTAGAAAAAAATAAGTCTGTCCTATGAAGGAAAGGTAATACTCTCCTTTTCTTCATTTTTTTCCAGTTTTTAGATTTTACCTATAGGACAGATTTTTACTGTGAAATTTTACCAGCAATGTTGGGTTATTTCCATTTCATTGTTCTTACAAGAACCTATTCAGAGTAGTGGCTCCAAAGATACAAAGGTAAAGTAAAGCTGAGGATCTGAGTTGAATCAGGAATTGATCCTGCCTTAATAGTTAGCAATTGCAAGTGTGATGGAAAATTTTAAATTTTTGCTTTTCAAATTAGGTCTTATTGTTTTCAAAAAGATATTCTTGAAAGGAGAATAGAGATAGCAGCAGGAATGATCAACAAACATATGAAAATATATGTTATATGCCCAGTAAAGAAACTCTTATACAAACAACAAACACTGGTACTTTTCACTATAGTTGAAAGAGTGGGGAAGTTGGTGCTCTTCACACTCTTCATAGAAGTGTCATTTTCTGAATAGACTAGCTACCCACCACAGCCTAATAAACCACCCCAACATTTAATAGCTTGAAACAATAAGCAGTTATGTGGCTCACGATCCTGCAGGCACTCCAAGATGTTCTGCTAATCTTGTTGCTGTCCTCGTGTGTTTAGGGTCTCAGCTGGGACAACTGTTCTAAATTAGCTCATGCACATGGCTTGCTCACGTGGTGGGAGGTGGGGTCCCAAGACAGTAATCAAAAGTGTGCAAGGCTGCTTGAGGTTTAGGCTCAGAACTATTAATAACACTGTGTCAATGCTGGGGCACTCTATTATGCAAAGCAATTTGCAAAACCAGATTCAAAGAGTAAGAGAATAAAATCCATTTAATCATGGGAGAAGTAAAAAAACTGTTGCTGTTTCAACAACAAACTTCAGATCATGTAAGCAATACATATCAGCATAAAAATTGTTCATACTCTTAGACTGAACAGTTCCATCTATGTTAATTTATTTTAAGCAACTAGAAGGATATTTATAGCAACATTATTTAGCAAAAAGTGGAAAATTTCCATCAAGAGGATATCACTGCAATAATTACTACATCCTTTAGTAAAAATTACTATATTTATGACATAGGAAAATTCACATAGTTAATTATTAAGTCATAGAAGAAATTATAAAATGTGTGTATAGCATTGTCCCCTAAACTGTATGTGTGCACATGTACATATTGGTATAGATAGCAAACCTTATATACATACATTTTAAAAATTAGAATCTAATTCAAAATTTAACAGTGACTTTTTATAAAGGGTGAAGTTGTGTTAGATTTTACTTTTATAACATTGTTCTTTAAATTTCTTTTATAATCAATTCATTCACCAAAACAATTAATTCACATTTCTCCCTCTGGTTTCTACAACAAGATAGACTCTATGCTTGTGATCTTAAATCTTATGTTCTACCTTTGAATACAGACAATAAATGAGTGGTCCCCCAAATAATTACATAAAGACAATTGTTATGTGTTCTAGCAATGGAAAGTTGAGTCAGCAATGAGAGTTAAGTTCCCAGAATATCTAAGCCAGTGGTCCCCAACCTTCCTAATGCTGCGATGTATTTTCATTGTTACAAAGGGGTCGCAACCTACAGGTTGAGAACTGCCAATCTAAGCTAATTTGGTGAATTTTTAGTATAATGGTCTGGAAGAACATCAGAGTGGTCTCTCTGGGACAACATCATTTCAGTTGCTATCAAATGACTGCACAGGAATGACTCGATTGTAGAATCAGAGGGAAGACCATTCCAACAGAGGTCACAGAATGAAGATGGAAAAGCCCAGAAGTAAGAAGAAAGAAAAACTCAGAGGCTAATATTAGTTGTAGAGTAGGTATTGCTTAATTGATTATTTATTATTTTAGAAAAATGTCATATTGGATATGGAAGAAAAAGAAAATTACAATTAGTCTCTGGCTAAACTTAGGGTCTGAAAGATCTCAGGGTCTCATTTGCACAGGCTAGAAAGTAACTCATTTCTTATTTCAGAGCATGAGATCAGTTGATCCCATCTAGAATACCCAGTTCTGGCTACAAAATAGACATGTTCTGAATCACCTGTCCTCTGATTTTTCTCTGTAAACTACGTATCACATTTTTCCCAATGCATCCTCCGTGGCTGGCTTTCTTCCCGATCCTTTCTTCTGTATATTCCAGATTCCTGTCTTGTCACAAAGAAACATCTTTAACCTCTTTATTCAATGGTTCTTATAGCTCTGATTCTGGACTAAAAGCCATGCCCTCCCAAGGACACCACTTCCTGTGTTTTTTTCCCGTAACAATCTTATCTCTAGAGAAGGAGAAATATAGCAGTATTTTCTTTGATTCTTGTTACCTTCTTTAGACCACAGGCTCTGGCTGCCTCAGCCCCAATATGATCATCTACAGGTATTTTCACGTTCCTCATACTCACAGAGAACTTTTAGGAGAGTACAAAGTCTTTGTTAACACTCAATTCTTGCCATATCCTCAGATTATTTTAATGTCCCTGTGGGTGACCCAGGAAATTTCAAAGGAATTGTTTTTAAATGTTTTTTTCATAGCAATGACCTTCATTGTTATTCCATTTCAGCATCCTCTGAGTTTATATATTAGATTTTGTCATTATACTAAGAGTTTCTCAGAAACTCTAAACTCCAAAGGTCAGCTTTCCAGCCTTCCAGTCCCTCCTTCTTTCTCTTACTCACATCGCACCAGTTTGCCACTACGCTGCAACCCACAGCCCATGACACCTTTATTTTCTCCCAGTCAGTCAGTCGCCTCTTGGTTTCCTTCCTCTCCTCACATTTGAACCCAGTGGTTAGCAACCTCAGTTGTTCCCTCTCCTCCACTCTCAGCATTTTGTAAATTAAATTGTCCTACGACTGAATCTGCTCTGCAAAATTTTATATCAATCTTAAAATATTTCATATTTAAACAGCTATGGAGAAAAATATGAAAACAAATAAGTCAGAACCACCATAGGTAATGGATTTCAATTTTACCAAGGTTTCCAAAATGCTCCCTGATAATCCTTTAACTTGCCCTTCTCCAGTGTCCTTCGTCTCTTGTCTCCCTTGTCCCTAATGCCAGTCACATTCAGCTCACATTTTTCTAGGCAAATTCATTTCAAAAGGGGACTTTGCCACTTTTGAGGGTGATCAGAGAATTTATGTATCTTTGATCCTAGAAGAACTGCCTTTCTGATTGTGCAAGAACCTTTCCCATACTTGTATTTTGATCCTGTCCCACGGATCTGCCACCTTCCTAATGATATACTTGCCGTTCTTACAGGGAGCTCAGAAGTAGCCTTTGTTTTGTGCCTTTCAGTCAAATAGTTCATCCGTTTTTGTAGATACGAAGTTTGTGGTGTTTGTCCTCGTGTAGCTTCTGTTTTTCTCTGATTGTTCTTTTCCTACATTTTTAAAGCATGAAATATTTCTGACAGTATATTTTGAAATATGTTAAAAGTGCATAAAAATACAACAGACACTCATATACCTGCCACCTAGATTTAACAATTTAAATATATGTCCATATGTCCTTTCTCTGTTCAGAAATAAAGTATTACAAGTATTCCTTAGCATGTTGGATACAACAATATATACTTAAAGTACAAAAATTAGCTCAGGAAACTAACACATTATCCTCATATTGAAGATAATGTTATGCATGTTTTTATACATTTACTTTATAATGTACACACTTATAATGATAATATAGTATTGTTCAGGGTATTTAGTTCATTTTTATATAGAATGAACAAACCCTTTGTTTACTGATGCATTATTCAACTTGCTTCATTTTTGAACCGTTTGTGACTCCCTTAAACAAGTGTGTATTTTTGACATATGTTTAGCAGAGCTAAACTGCAGATTTATATTGCCACCAGAGAAATACAGAACATCTGGCATTTTTGAAAGTGATCCTTTCTTGATTTATTTAAGTATAATAAATGTATTTACATGACTGCGATTCTGCGTTTTAGAGTACTAGACTGTAAGACTAACAAATCTGAGAATAAGTTAAATATCCATTCACTTCCCAGCTTCACTGGAATGACTCTCTAATCTTATTTTTTTCCTTCTAGCTATTCCTCTAATTCATTGCCTAATTGCCTAAGATATAAAGAGCCATTTCGCCTAAATGAATCAGCATCACTAAAACAAATGAGGCTAGACTTTGACTATGATATCCATTTATCCAGAGAAGATTATCTCTTTAGGGTCCTACTTCCTGTCCTCTCTCTCTCCTATAACACCCACCACATATTCTGGACGCACCGTGTTTTGTTTGCATTTTCATGAGACTTCTCAGAGTCTTTTCTCTGAATTGTTTACTGCCCCCTCTAAGGTCTCAGGAGAAAATGCAAATAACTCAGGCATTGTTTTGAGGAAAATTTAATAAAGAGACTAGTTACAAATATACAAGAAAAAGAAAACAAGGAAGGAATGTTGAAGAAGGATGGGGCGAGTAAAAGTAGAAGTGAATGGAGCCGCGGACATCACATTCCAGTCTCAAACTCCCCAGTCAGGGCAAGCCTGGGGGAGCAGCTCTGCTACAGTCTCACCCGGGGTCTTCTGGGGCTCGCTGAATATGCATAGATTATCGGCAACTTGTTGGCATTTTAAAGAAAATAAGGAAGGCTGAAAATTCCTAAAGCATCAGAAAAAGAGAAGTCATTTCTGGTCCAGATATAGAGGATCTTCATAGGAGAAGTTCCACGTCTACCAGGCCACGCAAGGGAGACTAGTCCCAAACACTGGCAGACCAGTCTATAGCAAAGATGTGCCGGGTTTTCTTCCTCCATAGTACTTGTTTTATAACATGTGCTGGTCTGCTCTGTGGAAATACCCCCCTTCCAGGGCAGACATTAAGATTGTGCTCTCATCAGGGCAGAATGGCAGATGTCTTTAAATTTGTAGCCTTAGATGTTGTGCTCCTGACCAAATACACACATTCTCCCCACTGCCCCCAAAACACATATAAGCTTGTGTGAAAAAGAATTACAAAATAAAGTCTTAGGCCTAAAAGGAAACAGTAGGATTCTGATGAGAGCTAGAGCCACAGAAGTTCCTAGAAAGAGCTGTAATTCTAGACAGAGAATAAGACCACAGCCAGAGAGCCAAGGTCTAGAGGGGGGGGACTAGAAGAAATGACTCAACCTCTCTTCTTCACATTCTGTTCTCCCCTGGGCCAAATTCCACCAGAAGCAAGAATGCAAAGCTGCCTGGAGCTGCATCTATAGGCTCAGCCCTGAGGCGCAGAAATAGGACAGAGAGCTGGGGGGGAGAGGAGGGGCAGAGAATAACCAATTAAGTTACTAAAATTATTGCTGTTTCTAAATCAGAGTGCATTGTAAAGTCAAAGGGTAATTGCCAACTTAAAGAAATCCAGAGGTGAATCTTTTTGGGAAAATTTTAACTATCTTATTTTTAAAATATTTATGTCAACATGCAAAATATTTGAACTTATAAACATCGTATAAGAAAAAGATAATTTATTCTCAGAAAAAGAAGTTTTTGTTTCTCAGAAAATATTTATAAAATGACGGGTTTAATCTCTTTATCTGAAAATAATTAAATCTTAAGTGATCACTACATGTCATGATAGAGCCAGTGTTCTGATGATACAACATTGAACTATCTCTGTAGTGGCCATGTTTCCTGACTCAGGGTACAGCATATTTTTGAAGTTTTATGTAATGTTTAAAGCCATATAGATGCTCTGTAACTGATTGGCTAATTAGAGCTTTCTTCTTTTAGTTCTGTGGTTCTTTTTAATTATTGAGTAAAGAGTAAAATATTAAGCACTATAAAGTGAAATACACATATATATATATATATATAATATATGTATATGCCCACTACCAGATAAAAATGTAGAACACACATAAAGATTTGACTCAAAAATCAGCCCTGTGTGTAAGAGAGTCATGAAAACGAACTCCTCATTAGAGGCCCAGAAAACTGTCTCTTGGGCCTCCTTATCCTTCTTCCTGCCCATTTACTATAGTCATCCCAATGTTCTCTACTTAGACGCTCAATATCTGGCTCATATTCCAGTAGTATGAACCGGCACAGTTGGAATGAAAGGAAAAGAGGAATCACTACTTGGCAGGAATCTTAATAAAAATTGATTCAGGCCAACAACATCAACAAATGTTAAAAAGTGAAAAAGCAAGGAGGAATAGCATAGTTATCTTGTTTCAAAGTGTTTATTAATTACACATGATATTGATAATTACACGTAAACAGTAACTTACAGTGCAGAAATTCCAACTGATTATAACAAACATCATCAAAACTTCCTCCTGATAGGATGAACTGAGAACATAACTGTGTGGTATTCCTGTCACAATTAAACAACATGAACTAAATCATGAGGCATATCAGACAGATCTAATTGATGGTCATGCTACCCAATATCAAGCTAGTACTCTTTAAATACATCAAGGCCATTAACAACAAAGACAGGCTGAGGACTGTTCTGGAATAAAAAAGACTGAGGAGACCCGATGTCTGCAGGGAACGCATGGCGTGGAATTATCTTTCACTGTAGAAGAAAGTATAGGGATGGTTAGAAAAACTCTGAACAGGTATCAATGTGAACTCCCTGACTTTAATCATTACTGTGTGGTTATATACGGAAATATTTTTGTTTTTAGGAAGTACACCACATAAAGAAACATGAACTATTCTTCACAACGTGACGTTAATTGTGTAACACGGATGACATAGAGATAGGGAGCAAATCTGAACATTTAGAGAATCCTTATGAAAGAAGTCTAAGAATTCTTTGCACTATAACGGAAAGTTTTCTGAAATTATTTCAAAATAAAAAGTTAAACAGTGGGGAAAAATGAGGTACAGACTAAGCTATCCAAACCCAGCTCTAGTCCTAAAACAAACCAAAGATGTAACGAAGTTACTGATGGGGAGTTAGGGATATCCATTCCTCCTGTCACAAGGCAGAGATAAATTCTTTTCTTTTAACAAAACCAAGGAAAGGAGAAGATCTGAACAGAGCATGACTGGCTGATCTCATGAAGGCGTATCCACTCATACGTGGTACCCTGTATCTTCGAGCACATGGAACACTGACTGTAAAATAGCTGCCCTGGAAGGATCAGGCTTGCTGTCATTGTGGGTGCTGTCAGCAGTGAGGACTAAGGACAGCTGATCAGAAAGCACCTAGTGTCTCACCACTCAGAGAGGCTGTGGTGGAAGGACTGCTTGAGGTCAGAACTTTGAGACCAGCCTGAGCAAGAGCAAGACCCTGGCTCTACCAAAAATAGAAAAACTAGCTGGGCATTGTGGTGGGTGCCTGTAGTCCCACACATTTGGGAGGCTGAGGCAGGAGGATACTATAAGCCCAACAGTTTGAGGTTGTTGTGAGCCATGTCACTCTACC
>NW_003852594.1:338893-358517 GCF_000181295.1 Otolemur garnettii | reverse complement strand
AAGAAGAAGAAGAAGAACCTCCTGAGTGAGATGCAGACATGGCAAGTGATTCCAATGTGCCACCAAGTTTGAGATGTTGCCCTCAGCCTGTTCCTTTGTGTGCTGAATCCAGGAATGGTGCTCCTTCACTTATTTTCTACATAGACATTGCAGTTTTAAAGGTCAGAAAATTAATCTAGGCCCTAATGAATCCCAGCATTGGTAAGAAATGGGAAACAAAAAAACAGGTCTAATTATCATTGGATATTACTGCAAATAAAAGATCTAATGTGAAAAAAATATGTCTTCATGACTGTACTGTTGAGTTATGTAACGAGACTATGGGGTTGTTATTAACTGATATGCTCACTCAATGGATTATATTGAATAAATATTCTAGAAAAAAGTGAGCAAATCTATTTAACTGACTACTGTATCATGAACTGTTCAATGCAAAAGTATGTTTGATCATAGCTCTCAGCACCAGCCCAGAACAAAAGTGTAATTAGTATTCCAATTGATGGCTGTATTGTTGACGATGAATTAGCAATGCTAATTTAATTACTGAATCAGTAACAGCTATGGAAAATAGCCACAAATGGACACACTATTTTCAATAATTTATAAAAGACATGTTTGATGTATATGCTAAGTAATCTGCATTTTTCTCCTCACTGTTGCCTATTCTGAAGTGTTCTCTGAGGAGTGATTTTGCATAACTTCACTTACTCCACGGGGAACTTTTTCATGACAATTGGAATATAAGAATTTTTCTTTCTTTCTTTTTTTTTTTTGTCTCTCTCCATTGAAATTTACATGTATAGTATATGTAAAAATATATGAATTTTAAGATTTGATATTTTTGAAGAGTTGAAAATGTCTATCATTTAACAACTACATAACTTTATAATATGATGTAGCTGTGATATTAGTCACCTCTTGTTATTTTATTTTCTTGAGACAGTCTCACTCTTCCCCCACCCTTGGAGTACATCAGCAGAGTTCACTGGTGCTTCAAACTCCCAGGCTCAAGCAATCCTCCATCTTCCTGCCTCAGCTCCTGAGTAGCTGGTGCTACATGCCCACACCACCACACCCAGCTAATTGGTTCTATATTTTAATGGACACGTGGGGTCTCAGTCTTGCTCAGGCTAGTCTCAAACTCCCAGAGTGCTAGAGATACTGGCATAAACCACACTCTCAGCCCTGTGTCCTAATAAAAAGTAATTTCTACAGAAGAAATTTGACTAACTTAGAGCTCTAGTGCCTATGGCACAAGACCATTGCTTTGGCTGACAAGACTATGCCTTCATTTCCCCCTTTAATCCAGGATGTCACGTTTTCTTCATGGTCTCCTTATACATAGTTAACTTTTTAACAGTCTCAGCAGAGTTTCAAATCCATGGAAGTTTAACCCTAGAGTCATGTCCAGCTCCTCACTACTGACTAGATGTAGGTTCGTACTCTTCTGTGTGCATGGGTTGGAACCGGACACTGCCATGGCATCGCTATCTGTAGCATTAGCACCTTTCCAATTAACTCTGCTTTCCCTGATACCTCGGTGTCTTTCCCTCTCTCTACATGCATTCCCCAGGTGGGCTCATGAGTGTCATATTCATCTCTATCTAGCAGGATTCATTTCTGTGCCTTGGATTTGGCTAAATGTTGACATGTCTTGGTAATTAATCTTCAAACAAATCTGTGAGATAATAGCTGTTATTCTCATTTTTCAACATGCAGAAGCATACAGAGATTCTTCATGAACTTATATAAATTCTCTGAACACAGAAATATGATGAACCCGGAACTTCCAACCCCAAGTCCAGTGTTATTCAATTGCATCCCAATTAGAAGAGATCTGATTGTTCAATTAAGGAACAGTTTTCTCCACCATTCATTTTAAAGTGTTAAAAACTTGATTTTAAAAGTCCCCATCAATTAGAATAATGTTATCAGCTTTAATTCTCATTTCTAGATATTTATTGCCTTTTTCTTTACAAAGAGAAGACATCATTCTTTAACACCATTAGCCAAAGGGGAATGCCTCTTTTCCTTGCTCTCGTACTTCTGCTTTCTGGCAACTTTTTTCTGGAAATGTTCTTTATCGGGTTTTTGGTCACCTTTGTTAATCTACTAAAGGCATGGACTCAGAAGTCAGTCAGACCAAATTCAAGTTTCACTACATCCTGCTTCAGTGACCTTAATCAAGATGTCCTTAACCTCTTGTCTCAATGTTCTCATTTGTAAAATAGAGTTAAAACTATAGTCCAGTTTATTGATGAGTAAAAAGCGCTAGATATGATAATACATTAAAGAACTTGTCACAGGTGCAAAATAGTAACAGTAGTAGTAAGAAAACTTGAATGTTCATTAAATGGGCTTTGGATGAATTTGTTTTCAGAAAATCAACATATCACTTTGCCCTGCTAACTTTAACTGTAAGACTGTACAATTTAATACTCATGTTCTCTTCCCTTCCCTTTCTAGACTAGATCCAGAGGGAGAGAAAGCAAGAGGCACTGGTACTAAAGCCTCTTAGAAGAGGCTTTGACTATAATCTAAAAACTTCCCTTGCTTGAACTCTTGGAAACACTCACTGGTAGATTATTACCCTGGAAGTGCCTATCATAGTACGTGGGGACAATATATTTCCTGGAAAACAGTCCTTAGGCCTGAGTAATTTGTGGTCTAAGATCTGTGATTATCTTGCTATATCCTTGTGGCAATGATTAGCTGAGTGTTTCTTTTGGCATAGTTGTGAGCAAATTTGTATTCAGCATAAAGCCACCTGCTTTAACTCTTGATATGTATGAGTATGTTCTTAATAATTTTACACATCAAGTTATGGCTCAATACCAAAAAAAATAAGAAAAATGAAAGGGAAAATGAGAAGTAATCAAAGTTAAACATTTTTGTCATGATGATAACAATAATGGTAGTAGGGGTATTCTTGATATTTGTCAAAGAAACTTACATTTTTCAAGTGTATACTATGGATCATTCACTTGCTAAATTTTTTAACATAGATAACGTTTACAAGGTCCTTATGAGAGTATTCTATATTTCCCACCATACAGACAAAGAAACAGGTTAGAAGGATTAAGAAACCACACACCAAACAGATCATTACTTATACCTAGTAGGTACTAGAACTGAGATCTTTTGGTTCAATTATAAAGTCAATATTTCAATACTGTCTAAGGCTAACGGCTCCAGTTCCAGGTCCTGGTTATGCAGATCATGTAGCTCCCTTTTAGGCAAGGAATCACTCCATCTACTTCATCTCCTTTGGAAGCCTGGAGGAAAGTTAATAGAGTGCAATCTCACATTGACTTCCTTATTAAAAATAAGCCCAGTCAGGATCTATGGTATACACTCCAAATTGGATGGATAACGATACCACTTTGTACAACATCAGGAGCATTCACCATCGAGTATATAAGAGTATTTCACAAATAACTGTCTACTATCAACCAAGATTATAGCATTTTATCTCCCCAGACCCACAGAGAACACTTACATCTACCAGGATATAAGTGCTTTACGTTAACATTAAAGGCAATAGTTAGTTCTGTTCTTTAAAAGTATCCCTAGGTACATCGTCTTTCAAGTGACTGTTAATATTCCTAGTACCTTGTATTTTTAATGCTGCCTTTAGTTACAAGTTATTAGATAAGACTGGAGATTTTTCTGCTTTCTCTCAACAAAAATGAAATAAAATAAAAAACAAAACAGTATCTTCGCTACTGTAGAAGAAATATCTGACATTAAAAGCACAGTACTTGTTTGTGGTTAATAACAATTTCTAAAACCTTGTATGCTAATACACTTTCTCAGTATTTTAAAGTAATTGCTTTAGTCACATTAATTAATGAGTCTGATAGCTTGTAAGAACAATTTTCAATATTTGCAAAGAAAAAAGAGTCACCATCATGTAAATTGTGAGACGTAGTTAGTAATGGGCTCCTCTCTCACTTCCATTGAAGCACTTGAGCCCTACACATGGTCTGAATCAGGGTCTTCCCCAAGTGAAGTGCCAATGGGAGGTTCAGTACTGATGTAGAAAGCTTCTAGAATGCTGGGCTGTTTTCAGAGAGCCTCAGAAAGCATAATTCTTCAAATTAAAATTGCACCAAGTTGATTGTGTTTTCTCTGTTTTTATTTTATTCACATTATTCAATACTCAGTCTATCATCAGGCTATTTGCTAAGTGTTTTAAATTGGTCATCAAACTTTGACTTCTCCTATTAAGAACATTAGAGTAAATAACTTGGCTTGAAAGAGTAGTGGGCAGAAGATTTAAGCTTTGATCCTATCACTGCATTGCCTCTTGTAGCTGTCATGCCCTTCTGTGTCTCAGATCAAGATATGCAACGTGTGCAAGGAAGTACTATACATCCTTAGCATCATAGGTCCAAATTCTAAGGCAACAGTCATTTGAAAAACGTTTACTTACATCTGACCTGTAATTTGACTGTTCCTAATTGATCACTCATTTATTACAATGGACATCTAAGGATGCCACCCATTGGTAGTGTTTCCTCAAGCCAAGTTAATACCAAGATGTAGAGTCTCCATCTTTTTAATGTCTGAATAGTATTCCATTTTATACATATACGACAGGTGGACATTTAGGTTGTTTCCACATTCTGGTGATTGTAAATTGAGCTGCAATAAATAGCCTAGTGTAAATGTTCTTATGATAAAATGATTTGTTTTTCTGAGTAGATGTCTAGTAATGGAATTGCAGGATCAAATGGGAGGTGTAATTTGAGTTCTTTGAGGATTCTCCATACTTCCTTCCAAAAGGTTGTATTAGTTTGCAGTCCCACCTACAGTGTAAGAGTGTTCTCCTCTATCCATATCCATGCCAGCATCTGCAGCTTTGAGCCTTTGTGAGATGGGCCATTCTCATTGAGGTTAGGTGATATCTCAGGGTGGTTTTGATTTGCATTTCTCTGATGATTGGGGATGATGAGCATTTTTTCAAATGTTTGTTAGCCATTCATCAGTCTTCATCAGAGAAAGTTCTATTCATATCTGTTGCCCAGAAGTAGATGGGATTATTTACTCCCATTTTGTTGATTAATTTGAGTTCTCTGTAGATTCTAGTCATCAAACCTTTGTCAGATTGATACCCTGCAAATATCTTTTCCCAATTCTGAAAATTGTCTTTTTGTATCTTTAGCTGTGCAGAAGCTTTACAGCTTAATTAAGTAACATTTGTTAATTTTTGTCGTTGTTGCGATAGCCACTGAAGTCTTTGTCATAAAATGTTTCCCCAGTCTGACATTGTCAAGGGTTTTCCCCACACTTTCTTTTAGGATTTTTATAATTTCATGTCTTATGTTTAAGTCTTTTATCCATACTGAATCAATTTTTGTAAAAGATTAAAGGTGTGGTTCGAGTTTCAGTCTTTTCCATGTGGTTATCCAGTTTTCCCAGCACCATTTGTTGAACAGGGATTCTTTTCCCCAGTGCTTTTGTTTGGTTTAGCAAAGATCAGATGGCAAGTAGAGACTGGGTTCATCTCTTGGTTTTCTATTCTATTCCATATAATCTATGTCTCTATTAAAGAATAATTTTTAATTATCTTTCCTTTGCATTTAAGAATGTGTCTGACAATAGCATAAGCCTAATCCAAACTAGCTAGGTCTAAATCACAAAAGCAGATATCGTGCCCTGTTTTTCAGAATAATGTTAAAGTCATTCATTTATCTGGAGAACAGTGGTAAAAAATGAGATGGAACACTGAACCAGAATATGCAGCAATGCTATGAAGGAGGCAAAGATACATGTAAGACAAGTATGTTCCAAGAGACTTACCTGCAGAAGAGCAAATACTGAAAACCCTGGAGTAAGTTCTGGGCCCACAGATGTGGTAGGACTTCAGTGGATCTGCAAGCTTGGTTCCTGGTGGGCTCGATGTTACTTGCTCAAGCCACAATGCCATACATAATATTCTAGCAGGAATTCAGTAAATGTTTATGGAAAGATGATACCACCAGTTTAGTACAAATGTTTCACAAGTACTGGACACCAGGTTCACAATCAGAAGGAGAAAAAAAAGAAATTATGCATTTCATACACACATGGAAGAAAGCTGCATATATAAGTATATTGAGGAGAACAAAACTAAATCCAAATGTATATTTCAATGACCACCTTTAATGTCTAGGAAAAAAAATATTTATAGTCAGTGGAATAAATGAAAGCTTGTTTTACTGCACAGCTTGTTCAGTTCAGTTCTGCTTTCTGGGAACATTTACTATGTGAGAAAGGTTAATAAGCTCCCCTGGTAGTAGTCAGGGCATACACACTAGAGTGGAGGAAGAATGAATTCTTATTTCCACCCAATCTGTTTTTTTCTTTTTGCTCTAATGAGACATGCCAAGTGCTCCTATTATAGTAATTTACCATAATATATATGGCGAGATGACCCTGACACCAGACAAAGTAATGAATGTGTCTATTTTTCAAATAATTGAAAAACAGACACTGAAACATTTTCTTTAGAAATGGACCATTGATTGTCTACACAGCACACTGACTAGTGGAACACTTAAGGGACAATGCCACCTGTATTTATATATTTCTGGACAGGTACAGCTGACAGTATAAACTCATTTTATGGGAGTGCTAAAACAGCTGCAGGAAAGAGATAAAGACATTTTATCATTTTAATTTGCTATCACCTAAACATAATGGCAGTGGAACAAAATTGCCTGGGATTATTGAAAATAATCTGTCATCAGAAGTGATGATGTTTACCAAAGCAGTTTCCACAGCAAACTTTAGTCTGTTCTTAGCTTTGAAAAATAAAAACCTACTTCATGCCACGTGAAAATGCCCTTAGTTATACCTGTGTTAATAAATAACAACAAACACAACAAAGCTGATTTTTAGATAAGGAATATTACTCTTGTGAATAGCAATAATTAATCTGGAAAGTTGGATCAAAAGAAAATATATACAGACTATTTGATTTAATAGAATTTGCCCTTAAAGCCATTTATACTCAAGTTTAAAAAGCACCTTAATTCTTATTCACCAAAAAAACTTCTTTATGCAATTCTTATTATTTGTCAGAAAAATAATAACCTCAATAAACTCAATTAAGAGAAAAATTTATTCCCAGGGCCTTATTATAATTTTCAAGCCAAGTCATTTTTGTGTTGTCTATCATATTAAACAAATAAATACCTTAAGTGGTCAGAAAAAGACTATTAGTCGTGGTGGCAACATGAAAATGAGTTTAACTTCCTCAGGGGCTCATGCCAGGTGGAGTAAGGGGAGATTACAGTTTGTCTTTTTGTATTAGAAGGACCTTTGTTGACATAGATCTCAGAACCTAAAGACACACAGCCCTGATTCATACCCATTAAAAATCTGTGGCTCTCCTGTAAAAAAGTTACCCTACTCTGTCCGGGATAAGTTATTATTTTTCCTTGGAATAACAACAGAACCTATTATTTGAACAATTAAAACTTTTTATTATCATATATTTTCATAGTCATTGAACTGAACAAGATGTTCAGGAGAAGGGCTGCTGGAAATGACATTGTTGGGTAAATATGTACCTGACATTGCTTAAAGACAAAGAGCTAACGTGAGCAGACCTGGGAACTGCGAAATTTTCATCTGACTCAAAACCTCTCCAAAATCTCTCCATTGTTACATTGCTGTGTCAGGTGCCCAAATAGATTTATAAACAATCTGAAATGAAGAATAGGGTTTGACATATGTCTCTGTACCCAGTGCTAACTACATAACTGTATATAATCTAAGCCATTCAGTAGAGGTTTAGCTGTTAAGGAAAAAAAAAAGAAAAGAGAGGAGAGGAGAGGAGAGGAGAAAAGAGGAGAGGAGAGAAGAGGAGAGGAAAGGACAGGAGAAGGGAAGGGAGGGAAGTGGAGGGGAGAGGAGTGAAAGAGAGTAGAGGAGGGAAAAGAAAAACGCACCTTACGCTAAAATGAGGCTGAAAGCAATAATTGGAAAATTTGACTTTGTAGCATTTTAGATTTCAAAGTATATTGAAAATTATCTAATTTAAATATCTGACTTTATGCTTAGTTAAAAATTATTGTAACAAAGTAATATAAGTGCATAGTCTAAAAAGTCAAGTTATAAATGTTTATAACAAAAATGTTAATGTCCTTCCCCATCACCGCTACCCAGTGGTTCTCAACCAGGCATAAACTGGCCACCCAAAAGATTTCAGGCAATGTCCAGAAACATTTTAAGCTGAAACAATTTGGCAGATGAGGTTGCTCCTGACATCTAGTGGGGTAGGGGCGTGAGGTCCTGCTAAGCATCTCAAAGAACACAGGACAGATACCCACAACGGATTTTAAATAGTTTCAGCATAGGGGAGCTCTGCCACGTAACTCTCCATAGAGGCAGCAGTAATCCACATTTTTAAGCTGTTTTTTTTTTCCCCCTAAGGAACATATTTCTAAGGAACATGCATACCCTGCTATCTTTTGCATTGCCAATATATTGCCCATTGACTAAATTATGAAAATAAAATTCAGTTCTCTTTTGCTACCATTTTCTCTGCTTTTTTACTATTCTCCTGAAATACTTATATTCAAATTGTTAGTTAAGTATGTATATACACATAAATACACATATATACAGATACTCACACCTGAGCAGATTTCCTATGGTTTTGAGTGTTTAACTTTTCATATTTCACTTTTCATTTGTTCAGGTTTCTTTGTACCTGTTGCTAATTATTCATAGACCTTCCTAAGATCTCAAAGCAAAATGCTACCCAAGGTTAGTTGCATCATTTATGCTATTAGTTCAATTTGTTTAAAGATATTTCCTCTGAAACTTCCATTCTCTTGCTATCTGCACTGGCAGATAATTCTAATTCTCCTGCACAGCCATTACGTGGCAATTTACACCTGCCTGGATCCCAGGAATTTCCTCTGTCTTCCTTCTTGCTTGATTGATACTATATCTCCTTTCTTGGTTCACTCCCTCGTTTTGATGGAACTCCCTGCTCCAATAGGTACATTAGGTTCAAAAGTCAGAGCAATGTCAGAAGTCTTGGTTATTTTTCCCTCCACAGGACAGAGTTTTGAATGTTAACTCGCTGTCTCTAATCCCAATGCTATATATTGAAGTTATGCGGACACCAATTAACTCAGGATCTCTGGGTGTGGGACTCAGGTGTAAGAAGTCTCTGGACTCCTCAGATGCTTCCAATGTACAGCCAGGCTTATGAAACCCTGATTAACTTTCTTCTTAAAAAAAGTCTACCTTGTACTAGTAAATCCAGAAGTAGCTGTTGCTGTCCCTTCCCGAGCAATTGTTTATCAAGTTATGTGGTGATGTCCTTCAGTTTTCCCCACAAATCATTTAGTATTTGTTTTTATAAAGTCTGATGAATCAATCACTATTCATTTCTGTCTTGCATCTTCCAATATTTTGTTCTTGATTTATCTTTTGTTGTTCTATAAATTTTTTCATTGCTTTGTCTTGACAATAAAAATGCCATTTCTATTAGTTTTGGCGATTTAGGGAAAGCTAAAGGTCTTTGTGTAATATACCACCTCTATTCAGAACTTGGATCTGAAATCCAAAAGGTCCAGTGACTCGTCCTAGGCCACAAAGTAGCATGGTCAGGACTAAAAACCAGATTTCCTATTATTTAGTTTAGCACCTTTTAATATTCCCACTAACCATGAGTCTTAAGTTTTTTTTTTTTTCAAAAAAATATACTGCTGACTCCTAAACTTGTATCTTTTCCACAACCACAAAATTCATGCATTCAAATAGTCAGCAGTTCTATATTTGTTGCTTAATCTGTTCAAGGCATGATTAGACAATGGGATTCAAACAGAAAACTAGGCCAAAATTTCCTGGTTCAAGCTTTCAATCTAGTAAGGAAATATATAATATTTAACTAATAAGTAAATGTGCATATTCAAATAGTCATGAAAGTACAGCAAATTTTATATACATCTCAAAAATATATATACTAGTACATCAAGAACTGAATGCTAAAAATACTGTATTTCTATTTTTATCTCATTCTAAAAATTTCTAAAATTTCTTCATTGACCATTCACCAAAGAAAGCAAAACAAAACATCCACAGAAATCACTGGGTGGTCTTTCAAGGTATCACATCCTTCATGTACCATACCCAGTCTATAATTCCTGAAGACTTCTAAGCCACTCTTCTTTTTTCTATTTATTTCCATTGTGTCTGTCCTGTTTCAACTTGTTGTTATTTCTTAATTAAACTATTATTATTATATAATAGAATGTTCACCTGTTTCCAAAGTTAAACACTTTTGTTTCTTCATTTCTTGGTCACAGTCTTTCAATACACACATATAGGATATGACTGCTCTACTTAAAGAAATGCAGTACCTCCCTGATACCTCCAGAACAAAGACAAAGCTGTTCACTGAATCATATTTAGCCTTCTGTGTTGAGATTCCTAGCGAATAGGTTCACTAGCCTCTTTAGGAACCTATGAAATCCTTTTAGGAATAGTCACAATGATTGGACTAGTGTTGAAAGCATTGATTGGGGGACACAGAGATTAGATATGTAGGGTGGGCCTTTATGAACAAGAATTGTGCATGCCATGCAACCCTTCAAAGTCTCAGCAATGATACGGGAAAACACCACCTTCAAATTTATCTGAGCCTAGAACCAGCTTTATGTAACCTCAAAACAAAATATTGTAGATTATTTTCATATAAATTTAATTTTCTTAGAATGAAACTACAAATAAATTGAGACAACATATTTAGCTATATTTAGAATCTCACCAAGAGTCATTCACCATTTTTAAAAATTATAGAAGTTTGGCAATTCCTCTAACAGTGTTTGCATTGCCAATACCAGATGGGTACCAACTGGTATTGCAGACTGCATTATTGCTCTACAGATTGGAGCAGTCATCTGACTTCGTGATTATATTGTCTAGTGAGGTCTTTCTCAATCATGTATTGATAGAGGCTGAGTCCTTTGGAAAATAGATTCAACATTCTGATAGTTGAGTCCAGGAGGATTATTGGTAGTACTCCCAGGAACAAATCTGAAGGGTAAAGGAGGTAGATTGAGCAAAGGTAGAAGTCAAAGTGAACAGGGATATTGCAACAGAAGACTCAGCTGACTTTACTAGGAGCTCAGAGGCTAGCAGTAAAGGACGGGGCTCACCTTAAGGAAGGGGCTACTTAAACTGTTTCTTAAATCCATATTGCATATTGTTTTCTGTGTTACATTTTGAATTAATTTTTATATATGGTATAAGGTATACATCAAGCTTTTTTTTTATGGAGCTCCAATTATTCCCATTATTTGATTAAAAACCAATTTTCCACTGAATTGTCTTCACGTATTTTGCAAAAATCCATTGTCTTTATATCTGTGTTTCTTTTTTGCCTCTCTATCCTTCCTACTCCATTTATTTGTCTGGTTTATTTTTGTTTTTTTTTTTTTGTTTTTTTTTTGAGACGGGGCCTCAAGCTATCCCCCTGGGTAGAGTGCCATGGTATCACAGCTCATAGCAACCTCCAACTCCTGGGCTCAAGCGAGTCTCCTGCCTCATATTTGTCTGTTTTTATATCCATGTTATATTACCTTGGTTACTTTCATCTAAGACTTGAAATCAGGAGACATGAATCCTTTGTTGTTTTTAAACGCTGTTTTGGTATTTAATTGTTTTAGTGTTTTCTTATATATATTTATATATAAATTTCTTTTATATTTTACAATAAGCTTGTCAATTTCCAAAATGACTTTGGGATTTTAATTGGTAGTGCATTGAATCTACAAATGAATTTGGGGATAACTTAATAATCTTAGGTCATTATACCCACAGACGTAGTATATCACTGTTCAGGGTTTCTTAGTTACTCTCAGCATGCTTTGTGAGGTTTAGTGCACATGTTATTTTATTTTTTGGAATATTTATTCCTGTGTATTTCATATCTGCTTTCTCTACTTGTTTATTGCTAGAATATAGAAAAGCAGCTCCTGTTGCATGCTGATCATCCATCCTGCAGCATTGTCAAACATATCTAGTCACTTTGTTTAAGAGTCCATGGGATTTTCTACATATGTCATCATGTCTTCAGCAAATAAAGATTATTTTTCTTCTCTTTCATTTTGGATGTCTTTTACTTCTTTTGAAACAAATCGATGATGAACAAATAATATTTGTAACTTATTAAACCTCTTGAATGTTTTGGATGAGGAAAAGTGGCTTCTTTATCTTTTAGACTAGAGCTCAAGGACTAGCTGTTTCACCAAAACGTAAACATATCACCAAATACAATGTCGTACAGAAGTTGGTCATTGATTCAAGAGTTAAATTCAAGTCAAGTTTGTCAGGATTAATCTAGGGACCAACATTTGACTAATACTCCAAACTAGAAAATTAAAAGATATTCTTGGCTCGGCGCCTATAGCTCAACCGGCTAAGGTGCCAGCCACGTACACCTAAGGCGGCGGGTTCGAATCCCCAGCCCGGACCCGCCAAACAACAATGACGGCTGCAACCAAAAAATAGCCGGGGGTTGTGGCGGGCGTCTGTGGTCCCAGCTACTTGGGAGGCGGAGGCAGGAGACTCGCTTGAGCCCAGGAGTTGGAGGTTGCTGTGAGCTGTAATGCCACGGCACTCTACCCAGGGGGACAGCTTGAGGCTCTGTCTCAAAAAAAAAAAAAAAAAGATATTCTTTCTTCTCTCCTGTGGTCACAAAATTCTGTGTGTCCTAATTTTCTCACTCCAAACTCTATACCTATCTCCATTGACAATAGCTCCATTTGGACCTAGAGTGTCTGCAGTCTGAGTGATTCCAGCGGTATCTGAAATGCTATCTGTGTTCTCTCCCAGGTAACATGAGGTTTTTCACCGTTCTAGTCTCTTCACCTTAAACCTCTTTACCCAGTGATTCAAGGATGAAATCAATACCAGTTTATTGTTGCAGTCTCTGTCCTACCGCAAAGCCCAGAAGAGTTGACTATTTTGTGTTAGCTGTACAATTTAATACATTCCTTTATTATAAGCACTTATCGCATTGTATTATTTGTATTGTCCCTGGCTCTTCCAAAGGGCAGCCATGAGGTCTATCAGCTCTCTGAATTCAAAAGCTTTGGTCAATGCCTGGAACATCGCAGAGAGTGTTGGATGAACTGAATTGAATTCCAGGTTGTGAGTAGCAGTATCTTAAATGTCTCAGTTCACTCTACCCATCAGGAGTGGAAAACGTGACTGGAACTGACATGCTGTAGTCTTGTCACTCACTTCCCCTGCCATTCCCAGCCAGGAGATGTGAGTGCAAAGATGTGTGAAATTAAAAAATTCATAGACCAGAGATTTCAAGAGTATGGGCCATTTGATTATTTTTATTCCAGCAATCTTACCACCCTAGTTCATAACAAGGCAACTATTCAGCCAAATTAAAAAGAACAGGGAAAAAAGGGTTAGTGTTCAGGAATAGAAAACTGAAAGATAAACTCTGTCGGTTTTCTTGGAAGATATTCACCAAACTCTCATTAACAGAAAAACATTGAGAATTTTGAACCTTATGCCAAAATGTTTGGAGTGGTTGTGAATAAATCACTTTGTTTCAGTTTACAAACATCTCCGATAGTAAAACACCTCCAATATGTAATACAGGATTTTTTTCTAATTGGCTTTTTTTAAAAACCAATCACTATAGCCAAAGTAAAAACTAAATCATTATGAGTTTCTTAAAGCATCACAATATCATTACTCTTAGTAAATATTTAAAAAAATTAAAAATAAGTCTATAAAATGACCTTTTGCATTGTTTAAGCACTTTATTAGTATCTCAAATCCAATTTGAAAGCAGTTTTTTCATGTAATACTTTCTCATGTGAATTTTAATTTCTTCTCTAGCTTCCATAATTATCCCAAGAATGGTTTAAAAAGATTGGAGTTGATATCTTGTGTTTTTAATGTAAATCGTTTGTTTCCATATGATGATTTTATTAATGTGATAAAGCACCACTGAATATTTTAGTGGGTTATTTTTGCTTTTAAAATAATTTGGATTTTTTTTTCATATAGGGCATATTCCCACAAGTTAATTATTCTACCAAAGGATATGAACATGTGTTTGGCTCACGATACATTTTGCCAAATATTTTGAAAAAAAATAGTGCCAATTTATTCTGATTTTCAAAAACCTCAGCATTTCATATCCACTGGGCTTGGTCCCATAGTGCTCTGTTAAGAACCATGCCTTTGATTCCTGGGACTACTGCCGAGATCCCAAACTGCTTCCACTGGGTGCAGATTCACAGATCAGCATCTAAAAGGGCCTCCACTGTCACTGTCATCTCTCCCACTATTGTTTCTGGTGCCACCACTTTTGCCTGCCCCAGCCCAGCAGTTTCATTACAGAGACTCTGCTAGGAGAAGGATTTCATCTTTTGCCACAGGTTATTTCAAAGGTAGTGGGCTGGTGAAAATATGTCTGGCTTTGACCTGGTTTGATCCAGCGACTATGATATTTATCCTTGATTAATTTTCTGGACATGCATAATGCTACAGTTACACCAGTCAGAAAGATTCAATCCTATATTACATTCTGCCAGATAAGGAACTTACAACCAGTTGTCTGTCTCTCTCTCTCTTTTCTTCCTTCTATTCTTCCTTCCTTCTTTCCTTTCTTCTTCTTCCTTCTTTGCTTCCTTTCTCCCAGGCACATGGGTGCCTAGATTCAGGGTTAGTAATTGATTTTTTCTTGGACAGGTCTTGATAGCATTTTAGCATTTGTGGTACATGCAATCTCATTTGTAATTGCAATATTCTACTTCTGAGGTGTAAAAGGAACCAGAGAGAACATTTAAATGAGGAAGTTTGGGCCTGGGGTGGTGGCTCATTCCTGTAATCCTAACACTCTGGGAGGCTGAGATGAGATAATCACTTAAACTGAGAAGTTGGAGAGACCAGCCTGAGCAAGAGCAAGACTCCACCTCCACTAAGCATAGAAAAACTAGACGGGCATCCTGGTGGGCATCTATAATCCCAGCTACTCCGGAGGCTGAAGCAAGACGATTACTTTACCTTAGAAATTGAGGTTGCTGTGAGCTACAATAATACCACAGCACTCTACCCAGGGTGACAAAGTGAGACTCTGTCTTTAAATAAATAAATAAATAAATGAGTCTGCCTGATTTAGCCAACAGGCTGTAGTTTGCCCATCCTTGGCTTAGAACATTGAATTTACATTTTTGAGCCTTGGTATTGACCTAGTAGTAAAACCGTTATTGTAAAAACTCATCATAACACTTTGAACAGATCCAAAAATTTCTGTTGTGCAAAATATACATTTGTATTATTTTGAGGTTATTGATGTCTGACATAAAACTGAATCATTAGTAGGCACAGGTCTAGGTTCTGCGATTTCTCTGAGCCAATGTCTAATTAATTTACATTAGCTTTAAAAAAAATCTGTGTTCTTATGAATGCTTCACAAATTAGATGGACTAAATCCAGAATCTTACATATGAGGTTATATAATCTGAAAAAGCAATGAGTTTTCACTTGCATTGCATGAGTTAAAAAACACAGTAAGATAATATTTAATTTGACCCAAGTCAAGAGTTGCCATATTCTGAGTTGAAATATGATGTGCTATAGGCAGAACTTTGGAAGGCTCATATTTACAAGGATTCAGTAAGAAATTATTTAAGCTCCCACTTTTAGTGTAGCGCTCCAGACAAGAACAGACTATGGTGGGATTATTGACTATAAGATTACATAAAAGTAAGTTCTTCCTGTCTTCAAATGAAATCAAACACTAAAATAATTTTATTTTTGCAAAATATCCTTACAAAGTTTTCACAGTTGACTGACCCACGTTGAGAAACTTGTGTATAAATCAGTTACGCTCTCCGGTTTTTGAATTCACAATCCAACATTATCTACCTCTGTTTAAATGCAGTCAATTCACTGTGGTTATAGTGCTCATGTTTCAGAAAATAGAGTTGTTATTCCTGCCTTTCAGACATGACAAAACAGTAAGAAAGATCTAAGGAAGAGATAATTACCAAAGCCATAAAATGATGTATATTTTATTATGAAACAGGAACAATATCTATGTGGCATTTCATGCTATAAGCTAAGTCACTTCTCAAACATTCAGCAGATAAGTCTCGTTAAATAATTATAATTCAAGAAAGAAAATAACCCATGCTTTTAAAAGGGAATTTATAAAGAAATACAATTACACAAAATATGAATGAAAAGACAGTCAACCATAGAGAAGAATCTTATATAAAACATAAGGAATGTAGAATGAGAGAAAATATAAAAACAAAACAAAAGAAAACCATAAACCTTTAGAATGCCTCCTGAAGTTATGAAGGATAAGGGTCCTATCATTTTTGTCCTAGGCTACAGTCATCTATATTTTCCCAATCTTTTTTTTCGAATCATATTTCTCATTGTTCAGAGCAGCAGATTCACATGCCCATTAAGCCTTACTTTATTAAAAAGATGTATTAGGAATATGAATATAAGCCATGCTGAGGAGCAGTTTATGGTCTATCTGGAATTAAAGTGCTGTAAGAGATGGAATGAGCATTTGGCCGGTCTTTTTTAGTAATGCTATAGAGGCAACTTTAAGTGTCATGGGTGGGAAATTATAAGCATGTGCAGAGAAAAGTGCTGTTAAGATGAATAAAAATCCCACTTCTAGATGAAGTCTTACTCATCTACACCTTCTTTGATTTCTCAGTATATGTTCAATGAGGTATTCTAGAAATCTGAGAGGCTAAAGGACAAGCATGTGAAGATAACTCTACAGACCAGGAATTTATGCCTTCGTAGTCCACATTCTGGAATTCTTAAAATAAACCATCTGTTACCCTAATAGCAAAGAAATGGAGAAGACTCAGGCTTCTCAGACTGTATATTATGGTCCTCTAAACTGCAAGGTACCACTCAACCTAAGCTTATCAGGACCTATGGAAAGGGAAAGATTTCACCCAATCCTTCCATTATCTCATCCTTTCTGATTTATTTTAATCAAGAAGTACTATCAACTTCTTTACAACTGACAATATAAGATGAAAATGTAGGTTCCTTTCTTACAATGTTTTAGAAAAACATCAATGTCCCTAAAATGATATTAAGTGCTAGAAAATCAGTTACCATAAACCCTTAGGGAGAGATGATACGGGACATAGCCATTCAATCTCTACATTTATTTAAATTTTGGTGTTTTAATTATTGAACTATTTAACTCTATTATTTTCTTCAGCAACAAAGTAAGGCTATAATAGTACCTCCTTTGCTGAGATGATATAAAAATACGGTCTAGGAAATATTAGATAGAAATAAATACAAGAACTAAGGGAGTACTAAATTTGTCTAGGGGAGTAGGAGTTGGTTATGAAAACCATTTATAGATTCCAGGAAACATGAGTAGGCCTTTACATAATAGAGAAGGGTGAAAGCAGTACAGAAGGAAATGCATGATTAATACAGTAATACCTAGCTCCAAAAGGGCATGGCTAATTCATTCTGGAGAAGCGTAGGGTTATAGGTCACGATGCTGGAAAATCAATGCAGGGTACAATTGTGAAGTGTGTCATAGCCTTGCTAAGGAGTTTAAATTTTGTGGTTTCCATGGAAAGCCATAACGTATTTTTAATGAGCAGAGCAATATGAACCCTCCTAGGGTTATTTGATGACCTTCACAAAAGCACAGCACTTTTAGCAGAACAATGATGGAAATAAGTCATTTGTCTCTGCTGAAGTAAATCAGATCAAACAAAAATCAATTCCAAGTGTACTGCAGATCTAAATTTAAAGGGAAAATAAAGCTTTAAGAAGAAAATATAGAATATCTTCATGACCTGAGGTAAGCAAATATTTCTTAGAGGCATGAAAAAACGCTAACCATATGGAGAAATTTTGCAAAATCAGGCTATTAAAATTAAGAACTCTTATTCATCAAAAGATAACAATGAAGTACAAAAGCAAGCCCCAAAGAAATAAGAAGTCATCCTATGTCTTCCTGTCAAAGAAAATATAAAGCACTATACACGTCAATAAAATGCAGATAACTCAGTACAAAGTAGGGTACAGACCTGCAGACCTATGACGTAGAAATTATACTTGCAGATACATATGATACAATAAAATGTACACACGTGTTCACCAAAAGATATGTTTAAAAATGTTAAAAATATGACTGTTTGATAAAATTCCAAACTGAAACTAATTTTCACAGAAAATGCATGTTTTTTTTGAATGCTGCATGATTCCATTTTTTAATGTATTAAAGTGGGTAGAATCAATCTATGATAATAGAAGCAATGATATTGGTTATGTCTGGGTGAAGAATACTGACTAGATGGTAAAACAAGAGGTGGTTTTGTTACGTACCAGTAAAGTTGTATTTCTTGATGTGGGTTTTCATGGGTATGTTCACTCTGTACAAAGCTGTTTGGGTTGAACACATAACTTTGTATTCTTCTTTTTTTTTTTTTTAAGACTGAATTACTGAAGTTTTATTTTCAGTGGAAAGACATTAAAAGCATTTGCTATCCCATTTTTGTTCATATTTGTTCTCCCATGCTCCACATCCACCAACATATGTTGTTTAGTTATGTTTGGTCATAAATACTTTCTCCACACTTCAGTTACTTAAAGGTTTATTCTTCCTCAAAGGAGGAGGAAAAAGGAGGGAAAAATTATTCCCAGTAAAAAGGCCCTAAGAACAACACCAAAATATCAGTAATGGTTACTTGTGAATTGTGAGACTGCAGGGGATATTTTTTTATTATTAAATGATAGCTGTGTACATTAATGCAATCATGGGGTACAGTGTGGTGTTTTCATATACAATTTGAAATATTTTCATCAAGCTGGTTAACATAGCCTTCATGTCATTTTCTTAGTTATTGTGTTAAGACGTTTATATTTTACTTTTAGAAAGATTCACTTGTACCCTTGTAAGATAAACCATAGAGGTGATCCCTCAAATCATCCTCCCTCTACCCATCCATCCCTCCCCTCCCCTCCCCATATTTGTAGGCTATAATTAGGTTATAGCTTTCATATTAAAATGCATGTTTTTATAGATAGATAAAATGGAATCTTACACAGCAATAAAAATGAACAGCTATAAGTATATACAACACAGGGAAATCTCACAAACATGTGAGTGTGAGGAGCCTGCCACATCAAGGACCTTCTCTACCCATTTCCACTTCTATAAAGTACAAACACAAGGAAAATTGACATACGGGTCAGAGGTCAGCACATTGATTTTGTTTTCTCACTTGAACATGAAGACTGAAAGGAAGAAGGGTGAAACTTCTAAGATGCCGATGACATTCTCTTGTAGTCTGATGATGTTTATATTTTGTGTTCACTTGGAAATTCACCAAATTTCATTTATAATTTGTGCACTTGTCTGTATATATATTTGAATGAAAATTATAAAAATTGCCCAAAAAAGTCACAAGGACTTTTATTTCTAGCCTCATGGCTAGCTAAATATATTGAAAAGTCTTCCAATACTAAGGCCAAGATAATGGGTAAATCATAATGACCACTTTTTAACATATAATTGAGTTCACAAGAAATACAGGAAACCTTCATGGGACAGATAAACACATGGGAACTGAAG
>NW_003852594.1:336773-338280 GCF_000181295.1 Otolemur garnettii | reverse complement strand
GGAAGCCAGGAGTAGCCCCTAAGGAGATGAAGCAGATCTGTGTGCTTGAAACGGAAAGACCTTTAAGATGTATTATTAAGTATTAAAGAGCAGAACAGCATGAATGGTATTTTATTTATAAAAGAAACATACTATGAATAAAAAATACATTATCAGTAGAAAATATCTGCAAGGACTTGTATAAATCAAGTTTTCTCTGTAGATTAAAGAGAGGAAGTAGTATATTTTTTCCTATATTGATTGAATAATTAACATGTAGATGCATCATTTTGATAATTTTATAACTACAAAGTTTTAGTTAAAGTTTTTTTCAATGGCTGACATAAGGCTGTCATTAAATAAAATTTAGTTCCCTTTTCAGTGGTGAACAGTCTATGAAGCTACTGATTTCATAGTTACAGTCTATGAAGCTACTGATTTTCTTTTGTTAAAAAAAGAATGAAAATACTTCATCTGACAACATTATAATACATTTTTTAAAAAGCAAATAAATTTTACAATGAGTTCTATTTTTTCAGAGTTGGGTGGAGATTAGGTGTGCAATCAAGCTTGATCGGGAAGAGTTTAGGTAGAGACACAACAGGAGGATTAAAGATTTAGCCCTGGAGCCTTCTTTGGGAGAAGAAAGCTGACCTGGGACTGGTGATGAACAGGGTGCCAAAGGACAGTGTTCGTGACATCTCCCTGAAATTATGGAAGCAGCTGAACAAGTGTCCTGGATGGAAGGATACAGAAGCTGCTACAAGACATTATGCATTTCTAATATAGGCTCGCAGGCTGTAATGGTGAGAGGGGAATAGCATCCAGTTAACTTCATAAAAGCATTCCAGTTCAATTGTCAAATTCAATATAGGATATAAAACATAAGATATCTCAGGAGGGGAAATTTTTTAGCCAGGAATTTTTCTGACCACTGAGGAGCTATTTACTAGGACCCTGTTTTTTGAGGCACATAGCTCAGAAAAAAAGAGTAGTCAGTTTTTCTGGCCATGAGATTGAACGAAATAACTGTCCTGTGCCCAGAGTGACATAACCTTAAAATGAGTCTTATTTCTCATAAGTGTCCCTTTTGCCAACTGCTCACAAATTGTATGCTGGCTTATTGAAGGACTCCTGTGTCACTGCTGTCACTTTTGTCCTTTGGCCCTTCATAAAACTAGCCATTTTAGTTCTTTTTAAAGAATGTTCTTTTCTCAGGCTTATTAGATCTCTACTATCCATCGGAAGGTTGTGGATTGCTATTTTTCCTTTTTTCCACTACCATTGTTGTAGAAGAATGCAGAGAGTATTTTCATAATGTTCAAGGCAGGAAGGTTTTCTAAACCTCCGAGGAAACGAAATAATTTCAAAAAGACAAAATATGGTAAATGCAAATGGGAATATTCTCCTAACTACAGAAAACTCCAAAACTGTCTAAGCAGTCAAAAAAATAATAATAATGTTAGGAAAATTACATTTCTTCATAAATGTAACAAACCCTTATAAGAAAAGATGGACAAAAAAAAAA
>NW_003852594.1:321331-322269 GCF_000181295.1 Otolemur garnettii | reverse complement strand
TTCTTGAGACATCTTTTGAATAATTTCTTGAGATATCTTTTGAATAATTTCTTGAACTCCTAATTCCTTCCTTTCTTCCATTCTGTTAATCTTATTTGATATCCACATTCTGAACTCGATTTCTGACATCGCAGCCATTTGCTGTGGATGGGGTCTTCAATTGTGTCTGCCCCATTTTCCCTTGGAGGAGTTGATCTACTCTGGTTATTTGAGTTGCTAGAGTTTTTCCACTGGTTCCACCCCATGCTGAGTTTACCTTGTTTGGAGGCCTTATCAGAACTGTTCAGTTGATGGCTTCTTCTGGTTGCCCAGAGAGACAGGCAGAGCATGTCTGTTGTCTTTTCCCAGTTCTTGGGTGCTGGGGCAACTGGGGTGCAGTGGAACAGCAGCAGCTATATGGGAGTGTGCATGGCTGGATTAGACCTCATTCAGCCTGCTGGGGCGACTAGGGGGCTGGAGACCAGCAGTAGCCAGATCAGTCCTAGTTCAGCCCCTCTGGGGTGACCAGTGGAACAGGGGAACTGTAGTAGCTAGATCAGTCCTAGTTCAGCACCCTGGAGCAGCAGGGGGTAGGGGAATGGCAGCAGTAGCACAGGGTATGCTAGTGACCAGATCAGTTCTATTTCAGCCCCACCAGAGGAGCTGGGGGGAAGTGGAGAACTCCTTCACTGTTGCCCATTGGACTCGTGCGGTGCTAGCAAGCCAATCTGCGCCCTCCCAGCGTGGGGGCCCGGAGCAGGGAATTCCTCCACCTCTGTCCGAGGGACGTATGTGGCTCTAGCAAACAGTTCTGAGCCCTCCCAGAGTGGTAGACCCCTCCACTTCCACCTGCAGGGTGCGCGTGGCTCTAGCAAGCAGTTCTAGGCCCACCCAGCTTGGGTGCCTGGAGCGGGGAACTCCTCCCCTGGCCTCCGTGGGGTGTGCGTGTCTCTAACAAG
>NW_003852594.1:320342-321311 GCF_000181295.1 Otolemur garnettii | reverse complement strand
TGTCTCTAACAAGTGTTTTGGGTCTACCTGGAACGGAGGACTCCTCCGCCACTGCCCATGGGACGCCCGTGGCACTAGCAAGCAGTTCTGGGCCTGCCCAGAGCAGGAGCCTGGGACAGGGATCTCCTCTACCACCTGTGAGGGGTGTGACTCTAGCAAGCAGTTTTGGGCCTGCCCCACTCCGTGAGGGCAAAGGGACTCACCTGGCAAATGGGTTAGTCTGGGAAGGTTAATACCTCCTTCCCCCTTGCCCCCAGTCACTCGTAATCCCCCAGGTCTGTGACCCTATTCACTCCAGTAGGCCACTGCTCCTGGGGTTTATGACTGGCAAAATCAGCCAGAAATTTGAGTTTGGCAGGGGGGCCTTGCGTGTTTAAATTAGGCTTCTGTCCAGCTAGGTTTCTCTGTAAATTAGAGGTTGCATTCAGCTCTGGGCAGCAGACAGATAGTAGTTTACACTCCGGTGTCAATTCTAGCCTCTGCCTGCCCACTGCCTTTGTCTCAGGGGGATTACACCCCGAGGGCTGGCGCTCCACCCAAGAAAGTTCTCTGCATTTTGCCTGTGGCTGCTGTCTGGAACCTCTGTTTGCCCAGAGAGACAGGGCTGGAATAGCATCAGCCTGCAGCTCAGGATGACACTCTTGCTGCACGGGCATCCCCTAGCCGACTCTCCTCTCCTCACGCCTGCACCACAGTCAACAAAGAACAGCACCAGCCCTTTTCCCCCTCCACTTCTCTCAAGGAGATGCCCAAGAATCTGGATTCCATAGGTAACAAACCTCCAGACCTCGGAGTGAGTAGGTGGGGACTTCTCGGAGTTCAATGTTGCAGGTGGGGAATATATACAGTTTTATACAGTTTGACAGTTTTATGCCTGGCCAGAGGGTGCTGTGGCATGCCAGCAGGGCTAGGAGGTCCAGTTTTTAGGGGGTCTCTCCCGTGGGATAGAGTGGGAGGAAGTTTGAACTC
>NW_003852594.1:316877-320037 GCF_000181295.1 Otolemur garnettii | reverse complement strand
CACTTTAAATTTTAGGTAAGACTTCAAAATTGCAAATGAGGGAGTACTTTGGACCTATATAAGCAACAACAACAAAAAAAAAATCTACAACTAAACAAGTATTCATCAAATAGTAGCCAATTTTCTTTCATAATTTTCCTTTCATATATACTAAGGAATCATTTTTAAACAGAATCATAATTAGAATGTAAATACCCAATATATGTTATTAAAGTATGAAAAATAAGTTAAATTACAGCAATGTTATTGATTTCTTTTGTGAAGCAATAATTCTGGTTACATTTCCTTTTCTCTGAAAGAAATAATTGGTATGCAAGACTTGAAGGCTACTGGGAGGAGTCATACAGATTTTATAGTTTGCCAAGGGTCCTTTAGTGAGTCTCGACTTCTTCTTCTAATACCTATTCTACGCATCAGTAATAAAACTTATTAGAGTGTATCCAGGTGGACCTGAATGACAGAAGCTGGGTAACAGTTGGGGACTGTCATCTCTGTGAAGATATCATCTCCATAAAGGCAGACAGAGAGAGAACATTGGAGACCAACTCTGCAGAGTCAGGTGTCAAAGATAAATGGACACATTCTAACAACTGAAACTCCTGCCTCCTCACAGTGTTGTGGTCTGATGAAATCTAAAAACCTGTCATTTGAAATCTTATGGTACAATAAAGGTACAGATTACCTAATTGAACTGAATTTAGTTTACTACTAAATTTCATTTTCTAAAGTTTTGTTGAGGGTTTTTTCATCTTTATTCATAAGGGATAATGGATGGGGATCTATAATTTTCTTTGTTGTTGTATCCTTTCTAGATTTGGTATCAAGGTAATATTGGCTTTGTAAAAGGAACAAGGGACAGTTCTTTCCTCCTCAATGTTATGTAATAATTCCTGTAGTGTAAGTTCCAGCACTTCTTTAAATGTCTGGCAAAATGTGGGTGTGAAATTCCCTGGTCTATGACTTTTTTGTTGGATGACCTTTTTAATTTTGCTTCAATTTCAGTATTAATATTGATCTGTTTGGTAATTCTGCTTCCTCCTGATTGAGCCTAAAGAGCCCAATAATTTGTGTTTTCAAGAATTTGTCCATTTCCTCCACATTTTAAGTTTATGCATATAGAGATTTTTTTAGTATTCAGATATGATATTTTATATTTCCATGATACCAGTTGTAATTTTCTCCTTTTTCATAACTTTTTGAGCTTATTAGAGGCATTTCTTTTCTGCTTCTGTTTAACCTAGCAAAAGATCTGTAAATTTTGTTTATCTTTTCAAAGAACAAACATTTTGTGTAATTAATCTTCTATTAATTATTTTATTATTGATTTCATTTAGTTTTGCTCTGATCTTGGTTATTCCTTTTCTTCTGCTAAGTTTGGAAACAATTTTTTTTCCCTTTTCCAGTTCCTTAAGATGATTCATTAGATTATTGATTTGTGATCTTTCTGTCTTTTTGATGTAGGCATTTAGGGCTATGAATTTTCCTCTCAGGACTGCTTTAGTTATATCTCACATATTTTGATGAATTGTTTCCCTTTTATCACTTATTTCAAAGAATCTTTGATTTCCATGTTAATTTCCTCCTTGATGCTATCATTCAGCAATAGGTTGTTTAGTTTCTGTGACTTTGTGTATATATAAGTGTTTCTGTTGGAGTTGATTTTTAGTTTTATTCCAATGTGGTCTGAGAAGATACATGGTATAATGTCTTCTTTAAAATCTTTTGAGACATGTTTTGTCACCTAGGATGTGGTCAATCTTAGAGAATGTTACATGAGCTGATGAGAAGAATGCTTATGGTGGTTTGGAGGTATAATTTTCTATAAATGTCTGTTAGGCCCATCTGTTCTAGAGGTCTGTTTAAGTTTATTGTTTCTTTGTTTAGGATCTCTCAGTGGGGTGTTGAATTCCCAGGCTATAATAATACTTCTATTTTTCATTTGACTTAGATCAAGTAATATTTGCTTTATGAATATAGGCTCTCCTATGTTAGGTGCATAAATATTTAGAATTGTATGTCTTCTTATTGAATTGTTCCCTTTGCCATTTTTTTTCTTTTTTTTTTGCAGTTTTTGGCCAGGGCTGGGTTCAAACCCACCACTTCTGGCATATGGGGCCAGCACCCTACTCCTTTGAGACACAGGTGCTGCCCACCCCTTTACCATTCTATAATAACTATCTGTCTTTCTTTACATTTATGGGTTTGAATTGGGGTTATCTGTTATTAAACTGGCTATACTTTCTTTTGTTTCCATTTGCATGGAATATTGTTTTCTATCCTTTCACCTTGAGTCTGAATGAGCCCTTATGGTTTAGATATGTTTCCTAGAGACAGAAAACATATGGTTTGGTCATATGTTGGTTTTTTAGCCATTAATTCAGACTACTTCTATTAAGGGTTCAAACCATTCACATTTATTGAAAGAAGTGGTAAGTGGGATGGAATTCTGTCTTCTTGCTGAGTAGCACTTCATTGCTCTATTTTTCCACTTGAGCCATTGTGGTAAAACAGAGCCTGAACTTTATCTTTTGTGTTAGTTTACACAGTGGGTGTCTGTTGTGTTGATCCATGTATGATACAGTTTGGAGTACTTCCTACAGAAAAGTAATGTATTAATTCACTACATTTATATAATTCATTATAAATTAATTAACACCATAATCACAGAAGTAGGCTCCTGATTAAAGGGCAAAATATAGCTCCCATCTCCTTTCTGTCTCACACATGCTTTTTTGACCTTCCATTTTTAACAAGAAGTTACTTGCCAGATGCCTGTGTCATGCTGTTAGCCTCAAGAACTACAGAAAATAAATCTGTTCTTTATAAATCGCCCAGACTTTTTTTTTGTTGTTATAATAGCAGAAAACTGAATAAGACATATGTCAGATGTGGTTACTCTTTCTATTGCTCCCCAACAATGCTCTCTAACACCAGTTTCTTTCAGAGATGACTCTTCACTTGGTTTGAAATATAGCAATTAAAATATATCCTATAATAATATTCCATAGAATGTTTATACAGCAACATTTGTTGAGTACCAGCTGAATGGCATATTACATATTATGTATTATAGCATACAACCTCTTAACTATTTATACCGTCTTCTTTTTTCCCCAATACATAACATACATATAAGATTTCAAATCCATTTTATCAGTCC
>NW_003852594.1:315057-316068 GCF_000181295.1 Otolemur garnettii | reverse complement strand
CACAAAGACTGACCATGGTTAAAACAAAGTTTTAGGATATTCCATGGCATCACAATAGATTCGGACCAATGCTATACACCACTTATAACATGAGTGAGTATACTATATCGTATTTTGTATACATTACATTGCAATGCTAAACTGTCGAAAGAAGTGTGTATATCTAGATTTGTGGATCTAGGTTATCATCTGGTTACTTTACTTTTGTTACCTATGTTGTATGTTGCAAGGACTTATGGTAGAGAAAGATGAGGGCAAATCTTCTGTCAAAGGCCTGTACCAGGAATGCTCTCATTCTTAGCGCTTGCAGATTCCCCAAACTGAGTGTAATCAGGCAGTTTACCAGGGGACTCTGAAAACAGTAAGAACATTGGTATGTTCCTAACTTTGCACAGTATATTTATAAAAGGGAATTTTGGATGAATTGGTATTGTCTCTTAAAAAAATGAAACTAGCTAAACTTTGTCTATATGTTTCCTCTGAGACTGCTAAGTTCTTTGTGTACATTATTTTATTTAATTCTCAAAACAGCCCTCTGAGGTGAATATTTCTTTCTGTTCCCATTTAATGGATGAAGCTATTAGGCACCGAGCAGTGAATTAACTTCCCTAAGGCTAGTATGTAGCCAAGCTATAATGTGAACTAAAGTATTTTGATCTTCCATTATTCTTCTCTTCCTCCTCGCCTAAGAATTAGAAATTAGAATGCTTTTCCTGAATGACAATTATTTGTGTATGGGATCTCCTTATAACCCATAAAGGCAATGGAAATTGACTACGTTGGAGTTTTAATTGTAGCTCTCTGTGTTATTTCTTTAATTACCTTACTTCCTTTATTTCTCTGGTCTTATTTTTCTTTCTCATATACTCATTTCTATATTTTTGCATTCCCTGCTAACAGCCTTATATCTGTTGTATGGTAAACAAATGCATGTATAAATGCAAATCAAAGCAGTTATTCAGAAAGAGGAGGGTGGGGCAGTGATAGTCAAGGGATAAACCAGCAATTAGC
>NW_003852594.1:309278-312335 GCF_000181295.1 Otolemur garnettii | reverse complement strand
AAAAAAATAACTAGTTAGATTGATCTAGAGTAAAAGAAGGGACACAGATTACCAAATCAAGTATGACAATGACATTACAGCAACATTTGTAGACATTAAAAGGTAAATAGAACAAAATGAATCATAAAATGTCATAAATCAATAAATGACAATTTAGATAAAATGAAAAAATTCTCAAAAGACATAGATTAACACATGTTGCTCAATAAGAAATAAATAACCTAAATACCTTTGTATCTAGTGAAGAAACTGGATGTCTAGTTAAAAATTCTTCCTTCAAAGGGCACTCAGACCTAGATAGCTTCACCAGTGAACTCTAAATAGCCTTTAAATGTCCTTTCATTCTACAAATCTCTTACAGAACATGAAGAAGACAGAATACTTCACCAATTATCATATAATGCTAGAATTTCCCTGATACAAAGCTATTACAAAACATTAACTTTCTTTTTAAAAGTTCTTGGATACAAAAATCAATTCTTCACAAACCTAGAGATTTGAATAAAACAACATATAAAGAGGATAATATGTCATGATCGATTAGGTAAAACATGAGGCTCAACAGAGTCCCATGATCTCTAGTATCAACATAGCCATGTTCCCATCTAAAACCTTGAACATTAGCTAAAACCTGTGCTCTTCAGAAAAGGTAAAGATTAAGAAATGTAGAAAGAGGAACCTCACTGAGCTAGAGCAGCTGGAGCCTGCTCTACAGTCATAACATTCATCCCTCAGGTCTCTGATAAAACAGGAGTTGGTGGAGAAAGTGGCCCAAATTAGCTAGAACCAAGATGGTCACCAAACAAAACAAAACAAAAGATCTCAGGTTATCTTCACTGCTCACTATGCCCTGTTTACAATATGTTAGCATGCTAAGTCAGATTTCTACCCCCACCAGTGTCCTGACAGTGTACAAATGCCATGGCAACTCCTGGAAATTACCTTCTATGGATCAAAAAAAGAAGGACCCCCAGTTCCTGTAACTCCCCACTTCTTTCCCAGAAATCTTACAAAAAACCTTCCCCTGCTAACGTAAAATTAAATAAAACGTAAAAACTAAAAGCCTGGAAACTGACAAAGGCTTACCAAGTGAGAGCTGCTGTTCTGCTGATGGAGCAAATCTTCCTTCTCTTTCTTTGTTACTTCCATGAACTTGCTTTTGCTTTACTTCATTGGCTCACTGTTACATTTTCTCCTGCAGGAAGCCAAGCATCTGCTTGACTTCTGGCCAGTTTGAGGGGTGGGGTGGGTTCTACTCTCCTGTAGCAACATGAAACACAACTCCTTTTATAGCTTGCCATGAAACCCACATGGATAATAACAGCTACTTTCTTCTTCCACCCATTCCATGTCCCTATTCCTTTTAGCATCTGGCATGACCTTGATTCAGTGGTCTTCTATATTTAGTAATATGATCTAAAATTGTATTCCTTTAGTATCTACACCAATCAATCATGGTAGTTGTACAAGAAAGAAAGAAGACACAGTTCTCCTTCCTTGCTCACCAAAATTTGGCAGCAACACATCACCACCCCACCTTGCCCCAGTGGTGAGTTTCAATCATTCTAGGTAATAGAATGAATGCCTTTTCTGCCTTTGGTAAGAGGATCTCAAAATATCCAGGAGGTAATGTTAGTTTCCAATAAAATACCACCATGACTGTATTCCCCATATGCTATGGTGGAGGCATTTCACCATCATGCACTAGAACTACTAAACAAATGGAGGTCAAGAGAATAAACAGCACTGAAATAACAAAAATTGGGGTTACTCCCATCTAAATTTTTTGGTTCCAGGATGCCTGTATTCTAGCTATGAGAACATGGTACCATAAATCCATTGGTTTAAGCATATAGCATTTTCAAAGTACAGCATACTAAACTTAGCTTTAACGTATTTCAAGTACGTCAAGCCATCTGCTTCTGGGTAATAAGGCGTGCTGGAAAATTAGTGATTTCTCTGTGCGTGTCACTCTTCCCTTTGATGAAAATGTGACCCTTGTCAGAAGCAGCACTGTGTGGGGGATGAATGGCAACAAATGAGCTATTCCATTCATTGGAAGATAAAGGAAGATAAAGTTTTATGCTAAAGCTGTATGAACAGCATCCATGGGATTCTGTTCCACTTGTTCATTGATTTGTTTCTGTTTTCTGGACCTGCTAGAAACCATTTACACTGTATATCCTGTGAGATGGTGCTGCATATGTCCAATTTTATTTTGATTTGGTCAAATATAAATGAGATCTTGTTGAACATTTTGGGTCATCTAGTACTCGATGTTTCCTAGTCAAAGATTCAGTCCCTACCAAGACCTGGCAGCAAGTGAGGAGCACTTTGTATAGGAAAAATAGTTACTACAAAATAAATCACAACCTTATTGCAAAATCCTGGCACAGTCTGCAGCTTGCTAAAGGCTCTGTATAGAATATTTGGTTTAAGTGAGATACTTCCAGTAAATATTGGGTCTACTATGTCACAAAACGCAAGTAGTAGAGCAACTTCCAGCCAACTTGTACCTGATTCCAAAGTTCTTTCTTGCTTCAGGCTCCATTCAAAACTATAAATAACTGAAGAAGCATCAAATGCTGCTGATGTTATATAAAAATCTGAAGTTCTCCATGGATTATTTCTTTCTTTGTGCTATGTGATACCATGTGTAGAAACTTGTTCCTCCTTTTAGAAAAGATAACCTGACATACACTAAATCCTAGAAAATTCAATATATCAAGAACCCTAAACTTTCATCTATGTTAATCTCCTATCCTCTGTCAAGCATATGTCTCAATAGGAAGTCTGGGGTGCTTGCTTCACCAGGTCCATTTAGTAGAATGTTTCTAATGTAGCAGGTGAATATGACGTCCTATGGGAAGTCAAGGTGATTAAGAACCCTCTTTAATGTGTTTTTAACCAAAAGCTGGAAAGGTGACTGATCTCTAAGGCAAAAGGGCAAACATAAACTGTTGTCCATGTAGAATGTTCCTAGACTTCCTGTTTAAACTAAAAAATATTATTGCAAATGATGACTCTCTCTACAGTCATAGTTTTATTATCACAAAG
>NW_003852594.1:308110-308988 GCF_000181295.1 Otolemur garnettii | reverse complement strand
TCCAAATTTCAAGATTTTTCCAAGTCTAAAAGTAATTTATTAGTATAATATTAGTTTTAAATATATATCAGATTTATTTTAAAATAATTTCTTTTTAGTAATCAAATAATAAATTAGTGATTTCACACAAGTTTTTTTTTTTTTTTAAGTACTAGAAATAAAGTCAGTGTCTACGCACATTTTCATGAGTGGTGACCTCGATGGTAAGTTTGTGATTGTCCTTTTTATTTGCTTACAAATAGCTTTAGCTATAAAAATATATATTTATTTATGCATATATTTATAATAAAATATACAAATAGGTTTTTTGTATTTTCTATTTACATGAAGAATTCATATTTTTTCCATTCAATGTTTCTTGTTTAATTATTCCACAGGATTGTATAGTGCATATGTCCTATAATTTACTTGTCAGTTTATTGGGTGGTATTTGGAGGGGTTTCTGAAGTTTTGCTTTATAAATAACACTGCAGTGAACAATTTTCTGTCTGCAATAAGTATCAGTGAATATCTGGCTAGAAATGAAAAAGTAGATACTTAAGTATACGTAGTTTAAATTTTTAATAATTTTAATAGAGTTTGCCTACTCCTGTTCAATCATTTGATATTATCAGATCTTTTCTTTTTTTTTTTCTGTTTCAAAGAATTTATTAAGAGGAAATTCAGATGAAAAGATTTATATACAAGACACTGTAATGATATGACTTAGAGAAAAAGCGCCCCAGAAATTGTTTAGATGCCTAGAGATTGGCAAATATTAAATAAATTATGCATCTCACATGTGTTGAAAAGATCTTTCCATTTCTGATGATCTGATATATCAAAGCAAGCATCTCAGGGTTATTTTAATTCACAGTTTTCAGAATTCAAGTGAGGTT
>NW_003852594.1:298307-307842 GCF_000181295.1 Otolemur garnettii | reverse complement strand
AAGAAGAATATACTTTGATATAGTTAATTTATCAATACCTTCCTTTATTATCTTTGTTTTTGGTATTATTTATGCATGGCCTCTATAGCCTATTCATATGTGTGTGTGTACATAAAATATTAATAGAGACACAACTGTATTTCTGGAACAACTGCTATACATTTGAAGAATAAAGGCAATTGGATTTTATGCACTTATTCTCTTATTATTCTTATAAGAATTATTCTCACTGCATATGAAAAAATAAATTGTGGGTAGCTTTAAAACATGAAGGTAATATGGATAATGTTGGAATGAGACCACAGCTGTCTGTAATTGGTGTCAGTCACATGCAGGCAGTACAATGCTGAGCAGGCTTACGGTTAGAGAAATACCTCCCCTGAAAATTCTAGGAAATGCACCTTGTTCTTTCTAACACAATCACAGGAGAATATGTTTACTTGCAAATCTAATAATCACATTACATGGATACGTTAGGCCTAATGTATTTTACTCTTGCTGAAAAAACATGACTACAAGCACAATACTTTATGCCCATACATCTGTGCACATGAACTAGCTTTCACAGAGGTCACAACTATCACGGAGAAAAATTAATTTTATAATAAAATCATTTTGTTTAAAAAAAATTCTTGAGTCAGGAAGTAGAATAGTAATAGTTTTTTTTTTTTTAAGTGGAAGAAAAGAGTTGGATCTCCACCATGTTAAATGACTTGTGAGTTTCCTATGATGCAATTCATTTAATTATTGGTACTAGCTTCCCAGAATGAGGTCAACAAAGTGGATATGTTGTGGAGCATGGAAACCAGACTAGGATAAAAATGTTGTGGCAGTTTTTTTTAATGGCTTTATATCCTGTAAAAGGCATTAATTTTCAAGAGGGTGATTATGGTTTGCCTTTTATGTACCATTATGTCTAATTTGTTTTATGCTCCAGCAGGGAAAATTATTTTCCTCCTCCAATTTATATCACAAACACAAATGAATAAAAAAAAAAAACCTCATTGGTTTAATTTGACCATCTTCTACTCACCATAAAAGTACATATTTTATTCTGGACTAAGTGGGTAGAAACATTAACTCACCTTTAAATCACTATAATTCATTCACCTCCAAAAAAATTACTCTTGAAAATAAGGTACTATTCTCATTCCAGGAAGGTCCGAAGGTGAATGCACCTGGGAGAAGCCAAGGTACTAGAAATACTTAAAAACTAATGGCTCATTGTGGGCTTGGCTTAGTTAATGCTGTCTTAGGCGGAAGATGTAGAAAACATGGATAGGTGGGGAAAAAGCAATTATGTTTAATAAAATTAAATCCAAAAAATTCTTGTTCAGATATTAAAATGAGTGTGCATTGTGTTTATTCTTTTTTTCCAAATAAGAAGATCCAGACCCATTATTGTTAGGGGAACTGAAGGAACTAGGGGAGTCAGAGATTTAAAGGGTTTATTTATGCTGTAAGATTCTTCTCATAACTATATAATAAGATAATAATTATATAGAGAATAAGTGCCCAAAACTTCAGTAAAACATAAAATTGATGCCTTGATTATCAAGATATAAATTCTCATAAACAAATTTTAACATTTTCACCAGTCTAGGGAACTTGCCCTCTGCTTTGGGGAATGAAACAAAAAACCTAAGCCCAAGGCAGCACCTGTGGCTCAAAGGAGTAGGGTGCCGGCCCCATACGCTGGAGGTGGCAGGTTCAAACCCAGCCTCGGCCAAAAAAAAAAAAGGTTAAAAACCTAAGCCCAATGGTGTGCTTTAAATATGTTCTCCAAAGTTCACATGTTAAGCCCAATGGTATGGTTTGAATGTGTTCTCCAAAGTTCAAGTGTAGTGAACTTAATCCCCCCACATGGGCCCTAATGAGAGATGTTTAGGTTAGGAAGGTTCTATCCTCATAAAGGGTTAATGCTGATTATAGAAGGGCTTGAGGCTGTGCGTTTGCTCTCCTGGTTTCCCCTGCCCTCTCTGTGCCCATTGGATGATGTAGCAAGAAGGCCCTCACCGGGTACCCACTCCACAATCTTGGATTTCTAAATTCATAGAACCACAAGAAATAAATCTGTATTTTTTATAAGGTACTCAGTTTTGGCTACTCTATTCTAGCAACACAAAACAGCCTAAGACACCCAGGTAAGACCACCCGTATCCCCAGAGCAATGATGCATCATTCTGAAACTGATCTAGGGGTTATTCTGGGATGCTGTGCTGTCATGACAATTCAGACACTTTGACCGTAAAGTAAATTGAATCAGGTCGGTAATGAACCTGTCCTCTACCAAATCACAGGCAGCCAGGGGTTGGACCGTGTGAGGGGAACACGTGCATGGAGGAAAGTCCCACTTTTTCTCCCTTCTGAATGTGAGCTGTCACACTTTCTTGGCTGTGTTTACAGGTTTGTTAAATCAAACACATGCAAATGAACCAGCAGAGGAATGCATATGTAAGGTGAGGATGACTCCTTATCTGACCTGGTCTTTGGGGATGCAGAAGGAAGAGGCGACTGCAACACGATCATTATTACAGTGACAGCATAATCAGAGAGTGACACTTTCTTGACAACAAGGGAGTTGGCTTACAGGTAACCCAGTAGTAGCAGGAATATTTAGGCCACTGAGTGCACCCACATCACATGTCACTGTTCACAGGGCAGACATTGCCTGGGAAATGATTGGTTGTTCAAGCCACATGGGTCTGGAAGTGGCAAAACAGATACCAAGTGTCCTGCTGTAGAAGCAAAGTGCTTAGATAAGTAGTGGGCACAGGACATGATGTAAGAAATCTTAGCAAGTAATGTGAATAAATGAGGTTGGCATAAAGGTTTTAATCATATTAAGACAAATCATCAAAAAGGTATAATTTTTTAAATTCTGTAATGGGAAGGCAAACTTTAAATCTACCAAGTATTTAAAGGAAAATAAGATGTTTTACACCTGAGGAAACGTAAATATTTTTCATTTGTTTTCCTACCCAAGGTGCTGAAGCTTCTTGACAGGAAACATGAGCTGGTTGTATGTAGATATGTGTGATATACAGACCTATATATTTTTTCTATATACCTGAAGATAGTGTGAATACATTTATGATGTTACTAAGGCAGCAACCTCTGATCAAAAGGTTGCGAGACAAAAAGCTGGAGCTGTAGCCAAGTTTAGAGGAAGGTGGAAGGTGGTGGAAGGTGGTGGAAGGCAAGGAGGAGGAAGCAGTGAGAGGTAAAGAGCTTCCTTCCAGGTGTCAGGAAGCTCCATCCAGGGTCACTGAGTGTGTTCTAACAGCTGAATCTTGGGTTCACAACCGGACTGGGTGCAAAGGGGTATATGAGAGTGAGAGAGGACGGGAATCATACATAGGAGAGTAAAATGGTCTTATTTGTAATTTAGAAAGATCAACCTAGCTTCTACTTGAAGAATGGAAGAAGGGAAACGAAAATTAGTGAGGTCCTCCTGGAAGTCTCTGGTCTGAGTGGCAGGGTGGATTGTCCAACAGAGGCTGAGGCACATAAAGAAACGGCAGAGGAAAGCTGAAAAGGAAGGTGAGAGTGGCTTTGAGGTGTACTGAGTGGGGTGCCTAATTTGCGTACTGTGGCATGAGGTCCAAGAGGCAGCTGAAAATATTGATGCAGAGCTCTGGAAAGTGGGAACCGAAAGTGGGAGCACATGTGTCCATGAGGTCATTGAAGTTAGGGGAATGATTAATATAGAAAAAGAAGAGAAGTTGACTGTACATCCCTGTTGGTTTATTAAATCATCCAGGAACTCAATCTCTAAAGGAGCCTGGGGATGTGCATTTTTATTTTGTCTTATGTTTAAGTATTTTGTATACATAATACATGTAGTTGTACATATTTATGGGGTGCAGGGTGATATGTTGATACAAGTCTATAATGTGTAATGATAAAATCAGGATAATTGGGGTATCCATCAGTTCAAGGATTTATCATTTCTTTGTGTTGGGAAATTCCAATTCCACTCGTAATTGTTTGAAATGTATAATAAATTATTTATTTTTTAACTTAATTTGTATTAAACCATAACTGTATACATTTATGGGGTACATTGTGATGCTTTGATGTACAATGTAGAATGCTTAAATCAAACTAATTAACATAATCATCACCTCACTTACTTATTTTTTTGTGGTATGACATTTATAATCTACTCTTAGTCGTTTTGAAACACAACACATTAGGTGAGATCCCATCAAATACCCTCCCTCCACTAGCCCTCTCCCCTCCCCTCCCTCTCTCTCCTCTTCCCTCCATCTTTCTGGACTATAATTGTGTTTCATCATTAGTATAATATGTATAATGTACAATAAATTGTGCTACCAAACTGGAGATCTCATGTCTCTATCCAGCTGTATTTTTGTATCCACTAGCAATCCCTTTTTTGATGCTTTATGTGAAAGCCTATCAGCTTGTTTTTAAAGATTCTAATGGTTGAATAGCACCTGTTTTATATTTTAAAATAGGCCTCCGGATTCAGACTTTATGACTTGAATCCACGCTCTCTACGTCTTATACATCTTCTAACAGTTGTATAAACTAAGGCAAGTAGTCAAACTTTTGTCCCTGTCAAATTCTTCATCTCAGAAAAGACAAAATACCAGTGTTATTGTGGACATTCCTGAGGTTGTACAGGTAAATACCCAAAAAAGGCATAGTATTCTGAAGTCAGTTGCTTTCTCTTTCTTGTGCTAAGAATATGACTCCCTAAGAAATGTATTATCCTAGTTCAGTTTTACCATGGCACTGGTTTTAACCTTTATGAGTTCTATATTCCAGAGGACAGATTTTATGTTGATAAAACTATTACTTGAATAAATAAACACACAGCTGTCAATTTGGAATAAATGACTTAATGCATATTTTTCTTCTCCTTGACAAAGAAATTGTCAGATCTTCCTCATGATAATTGGACCTCCTTTGGGATTATCCCCTAAAAATCTTTTAGGAGAGCATAATAATTTCGGGTCCCTTATCTGTTCATTCTCTACTCTCATAAGAATAGGGAACCAATTGTCTTGGCTTTGCCTAGCTTTAGGGCTTCCCACCGGATTTTTGTAAGTACTAGGATTTGGCTATGATAAACATTTTCAAATTTACCTTTGCAAGGAAGGTTACAGGCATTTCAGAGAAAATTGTTCAGAGGACTAGGCTCAGCCTCTAGCATTGAAATGCTCAGGCTAATAACTTCCCAAAGAAGAAATTTTGACTCTTATTTCTTGTTGCCCAAGTATCAGTGAAATGTCTAAACTGCTATGTTCTCTGCTGTAAAGAGCCTTTTTTTTTTTTTGCAGTTAATACTGATAATATTTGACAACCAATTTAGTCACCATAAAGGATAGTCTCACATAGGAGAAAGAATATTTGACTTTCTATGTTTAAAATAGAGTAGTATAAATAGAATGGAAAAAGTTTAATGGGCCAACCCTCATTTTCCAAATCTTAAAGTCAAAATATTCATAACTGCATCATCCTTGGGGCTAGAGTTATAAGGTTCTATCTTCATAATGCTCCTTCGTATTTCTTATCCTCTGAAATCCCTGGGAAACCACATGTAGCCCAGTTCTATGTCTCAGGCTAATTGCAACTTCAAATAGGAAATCCTTACATCGTATTATTTAAGTCTGATAAGGATCAGCTGAGCTGTGTACTTAACAGACCCTCCTTGAAGAGTCATTGTGTACATAATGCAAATTCTGATTTTGTTGCTGAAAGTACAGTGCCTCAACGTGCTAGTACATTTAAAGTCCTGTATGTTTCTTCAGCCACACCCCAGTACAGTATCTGTACTTCTCTTGACAGGAACTCTATCATGAAATAGACTAATTATCCTATACCTAGTCCAAAAGCGTGTGTGGGGCAACACCTTTTCAACTGCCACAGTACTCTTCTGAAATATGTTACCCATTTAGCCATGACATATGGATTTCCTATTTTTCACACCTTTCTACTCATTAAGAAATCTAATCTTTATCCTGGTCCTTCCCCCTTGTTTATTTTTCACCTGGATTGTGTTTATGGTTTTAAATTGTAGGTGTTTCAGGTGTTGTGCTGGAAGGAATGGAGGAAGAAAGAATAAAAATTAAAAGAATCGATCCCTATAATCTGAAGTTCAAAAGGACTTTAATATTTATATCCTTTGCTTTGTTCCTACAACTTAAGAATCTGCTGTCTATGCCTGCAGACTTTGGATTTCTCAGCTCCTGTGCTGCCCACAAAGCAGAAAGGGACATGTGACTCCTCTCTAGGGACACACTGATAGCAAGAGCTGCCAGCTCCCAATGCTCTGAGCGAATTAAATCTGCTCAATTCTCAATCATAGTAACCTGACACAATAGAAGTGTGTGACACCAATACTGTCAAGCTAACCATGTTTTAACAGAGAAGTGTGTGAACTACTTTCTTTGTATTAAATACATAAAATAAGTTTTATTATTTATAAAAGTGAAGTCACTCACTACAGTTCTGTCCCATCCTAAAGAGGGATAGAAATGGTGGTGCTATGGTTTTTGGACTCCTGTGATGTGTGTCACAGCCTATAAATATTGATACACCCAAGACAAAACATTGAACATAATTGTATGCTACTTATTATGTTGAAATTACAAAAACCTTTGGGAGTTGTTATTGTAAAGGACATTACAGATTGTGAATAGTTGGAGAATCTTCCCAGAGCCCAAGTTATATTTAACCCAGGATAAGAACCAATAGGCCATTGTTATCACTAAGTTTATAAGTTGTATAATCTAAAAGCACAATATAGGAAATTTAATGTGTAAGTATGCAAAATTTTATTAAACAAAGGGGATTATTTATAAAGGGCAGGAAGACAGAGCTCAGACAATCTAGATACCATGGATACTAAGAAACTAATTCTTCTATGTAAATTATGATTTTTATGAAAAAGCAAGGAAATATCTATTTAAAAATAATAGTAATGCAATTTCACGTTAAGATTGCAATTTTATATAGTCAACATAATAGTACAAAGTGAATTTTTGCTGTCTCCGTGATTATTAAAGTTGTTAATAATTAAGTTATAATTAAGTTGTTAACCAAAACTCATTATAATAGTTTTGCAGCATTTCCACGAAATTAGTAAGAAAATATCTTCTTTATTTGAAATGCAGTGCAGGTTTTTCTCATAAATCAGAACTCTCATTTTCCTGTAGCCTTTTTGGACAGTGTGCATTTTTTCCCTCAAATCCCATATTCCACTGGGTATAGCAGCAGGCTAGGTTCTATCCATCTCCTCTCACTCCTGGTTTCTCACTCAAAAACCTGGACATTCTGAAATACAGGCATCAGTGACACTGACCACTGCCCTGCTTCACAGCAGATACCGACTGATTTCCTCATCACTCTTCTTTGTCCCCTGAAAATTCTCCCCAGGAGTCACGATCTTTCTCTCTCCTTTTCATTATTTTTGGTAAATTCAACAACTACATAGATCATCAAAGCAACAGCCTGGATTCCCATTTAATCCTGCAACTCTTTCTTTTATCTCTGCTACCCAGCTCCATTATCAGTACATAACTGCACCACCTGCAGTACAAACTGTTTCGACTCCACTTGTTTCTCCTCCTCATGTTACTTGCATAACATCTTTGTTTTCCCTTCTTCAGCTTGCTGCTCACAGCCCGGAACAATCGTTGTCTTAATTACACAACCACTCCCTCAGCCCTCCCCCGGCAACACTGTATTTTCTTGGCTATCTACTAACCTTGTATTTTATGAAATTTAAAGGTCTTTTGACAGTGGGAAATAGCACACTGTCACTCAGATATATTAAAGGCAGATTTTTTTGTGACCTAGCGCTCTATGCCAGAGAAGGCTGTCAGGTAGGGTCATACAGAGGGTTGCAGGTAGGTCGAGGGTAGCAGCAAGCTGGAACGAACTGTAGGGGGAAGCTAAGTGTGGTAAGTGGGGTGGGAAAAGCTGAAAGTCTCTCTAGAGATTGGCTAATTTGAGTGATCTCAGTGGGCTCTGGCTCATCGCGGCTGGGCTTAGTTGTCCAGTACCTGACCTGAGATGGGCAGGAGGATAGTGGTCTAAAGTGAGATCCAGAAAAGGAAAATTGGGGCAATCCATTTAGTCAGCAGCTCATGAAGGGAATCGATAGGTCTCTAGCCAGGGCCTTAAAACTAGGTCAATCTGTCTCTACAACATATAAAAATCAAAAAAATAATGAGTGGATGTGGAGAAAGGAAACTCTTATAGGCATAAGTGAGGGCGTAAATTGACACAGCCGTTATGGAAAACAGACGCAGATTTCTCAAACACTCAAAAATAGAGTTTCCATATAATCTAGCAATGTCTTTACTGGGTATTTATCCAAAGGAAAGAATATGAGCATATCAAAGAAATATTTGCACCCCTATGTTTATTTTAGCACTATTCACAATAGCCAAGGTATAGAATTAACCTAAATGTCTGCCACCAGATGAACAGAAAGAGAAGACGTGATATATACACAATGGAAAACTCTTCAGCCATTAAGAACGAATGAAATCCTGTCATTCACAGAAACCTGGGTGAACCTGGACAACATTATGTTAAGTGAAACAAGTCAGATTAAAAAAGATAAATACCATGTTCTCACTCATGTGTGAAGCTAAAAAAAAACTGAACTCAGGGAAATAGAGAATAGAATTGTGGTTATTAGAGGCTGGGAAAGAAAAGAAGGAAGGGAAGATAGGGAGCGGTTGGTTAATGGACGCAAAGTTACAGAGAACTAGAAGGAGTGAGTTCTAGCGTTCCAAAGCAATGTAGGGTGGATACGGTAAACAATAATTTGTCTTATATTTCCGAAAAGGTAGAATGGAGGATTTTGAATGTTGCCAGTACAAAGAAAGATGAATGACTGAAGTGATGGATATGCTAATATCCTCATTTAATCACTATGCATCACAGGTATGTATGTATATATTAAAAAATCATATATATAACTACAAATAAAAAAACTGAGTCTGAGAGAGCACATACTCACACACACAAGCTATATTACACTGAGGTAAATGTAATTATCCACCAGCTTCATGTTTCTATCTGAGAAACTGAATACATCTGGAGACGAACTTAGGACTCTAACTTTTTCCTCTCCTACATCATCAATACAAGTAACATACTACTCGTGCCTCATGTCCCTCTCTGCTTACTACCCTGGTTCTCTGATATTCTTTAAAGTAAAATTCCTCAAAAGAATTTCCTTCATTGTTTTGACTTTCTCCTTTTCCTTTCTTTCTTTAATTCATTATTGTAATAATTTAACCTTTACAATTCCACTGAAACTGCTTTTGGCTAGGTCATCAGTAAACCCAAGGTTTCTCACCTTAACCTGTGAGCAGCATTTGGGGTCACTTCCTCTGTCTTGAAATACTTTCTTCAGGCTCAGCACCTGTGGCTCAAGTGGCTAAGGTGCCAGCCACATATACCTAAGGTGGCAGGTTTGAATCCAGCCTGGGCCCGCCAAACAACAATGACGGCTGCAACCAAAAAATAGCCGGACGTTGTGGCAGGC
>NW_003852594.1:276673-297996 GCF_000181295.1 Otolemur garnettii | reverse complement strand
CCACGTGATCTCATCTAATACCATTGCTATAAATGATATCTATATTTTCTTGACTAGAATTCTACATTTCTTTCTCCTTCTGTTTTGTTTGATCTCCAAATTCATAAGTCCACCTCCTCACTTCTCAATTCCATCTCTCCCTGGGGAGGAATTTGTTACCTACTCCAAATTCTCATAGCACAGTTTTCTTCTGCTATCCATCGGATACCCACTGATTTCAGGAAGTGCCTCTGATGCTTGTAATGCTGCAGTCATCTTGTACATGGAGAAGACCAAGAGACTCACGGGATATATTTACTTGGAACCCTGATATCGGTGGGGCTGGCTCACTACCACAGCAACATCTTCCTCCAAATATGACCCCCATTCTAAAACTTACCTCTCAGTATTATTTGTGTGTAAGAGAGAAAGGGGAAAAAAAAAACCTCTCTATTTACTTAAACTTTCTTCAGATATTTTGTTATGTTTGGCTAAACCACTTTGAAAGATCTGCACAAACTTGCACAACTGAACTTAACATTTATGAAGTAAGATTTTTCTTATTCCTTCTGCCCTACTGGTTTGAGTTTCCCTAAAAGATCCTGAAATGAGAATTGGAATGTTAAGTGTTTTACTTGGGAGAGGACCCCAGTAAAAATTGGTCAGGGAGGAGGGAGTTAGACAGGCAATGAGAGGCAAATAATAAACAGTGTGTAATCCAACTGATTACTACTGTGGGTAACTGGGCAAAATTGCACGGGGAAACTGTTAGATGGTGTTGAATACGTGCCTCATTTATTATACCATTGGGATAAAAAAAGCTGATATTTGTACATCCGCTCCTGTAGGCCACTGATTGAGTGCTGCTCCCCCCACCCCGCCCCAGAGTGTTAAGTTCCTGACACTTCCAGTCTACCTGCGTGCAGGCAAAGAAATGCTCACTGGCTTCAGAGAAAAAAAAAGATAGAAAGAAAGAAAATTCTAACAGTTGGAATTTGGCATCCAAAATCTAAAGAATGTGGATAGAGAACCAATTAAGTCTGCTTTGCTATAGACCCTCGCCCTCCTCATTTCTGCTCATACTCTACTTAGGTTCATTCTGCAATATCATTGCTTCTTCAGAGAACTAACAAGTTAAGTTTTCTTTTAAAAGCAAAGTATAATAAGAGAGTAAGTCAGACAAAGAGCACTCCCTGCCATTTTAGCTGGTCTCAAGGCTGCAACTGAAATCAACCCCTCCAAACCCTGGGTGTCCCGTGCTTTTCAGGTGATACGTGAAGCCTTTTCTCATTTATAGCTTCCCCCTGAACTCAGAAATGCCAAGGGTGCCCGGTGAATTATTTAAGTACCATAGATCATCTTTTGTAATCTGTTATAGAAAAGTAGCCTTAGCCTCTGACAGAGTCACTTACTTACCCTTGGCCGTGTGAAGAAATGTGACAACATTCCTTCAACTACTATGCAACAAAGATGGTGTTTGAACTCTGGATTGCCAATTAATCTAATAAAATAGCCCTTATAGGGTGAGGAACACTCAGTTATTCTACAAATGCATATTAGATAATTTTCTGCCGTTCTCTGCTCCTCTAAAAGAAAAACTCATTCTGATTTTAAAAATGTTAAAAATAACATGAATAATACCTCCTAATTCGTAAGGCATTTTTATGTATTAGACAGATAAGAGATGAAATATGCAGATGTTATAGTAGGTAGAAAATATAAATAAGTAAATCGTGTGGATAAAAAGCTATGAGGTAGATCTTATTTTTATTTACATTGATGGGACTGAGGCAAATCTGTGTTTCGTGCATGTGCACACCGGAAAACCCACCAGGGAGCTGCTTGGGAACTGGGCGGCTCCATTTCTGAATCCCTGAGGAGCCCGAGTACCGCTCTGTGATGACCTGTAAAGAGAGTGATGCTAATAAGGAAGGATACTTTCCTGCCCTAGAAATTTCTTTCTTTTCTTTTTTTTGAGACAGAGCCTCAAGCTGTCCCCCTGGGTAACGTGCCCTGGCATCACAGCTCACAGCAACCTCCAACTCCTGGGCTCAAGCGAGTCTCCTACCTCAGCCTCCCAAGTAGCTGGGACCACAGGCATCTGCCACAACGCCAGGCTATGAAATTTCAAAACCCTCATGTCACAAAGCACTCAGTTGAGTGACACAGGTCAAGGAGCCTCTTTGCTTCTAGGAAGCACAACATGGAGGTGTTCTCACACCCAAGCCTTCCTGCACCAGCCCCTTCTCTCTGCAGCCCCTGGCAGTTGCAATCTCTGCCTCCCATGCTGCTCTCCTCTCCTTTCTTCATGTTCTGCACAGGGAAGAAGGGCCAGGAAGACCTGCCTTGCTCTCCAGGACAGTCCTTTTTTATTTCACTGTAACCGGAGAGGTCTGTGCACTTTCTCTGCACTGTACACAAAAGCACCTGTTTGTCTTCTCCATTAAATCCTGCGAGTGAGGCGTCTTCTCTGCGCCCATTCGTTATCATTTCCAAAAGTGGGCCTGGTTTTCCTCCTCGGTATAAAACTATAAACTTTCCATTGTCATGCACTGTCTTCTGTCTTGTCTGCCAATCAAACCTCTTGCTCTCTAGTATATGAACTGTTGTTCAAGGATGCAGACGGAAGTTTATTAAACATGATAAAAATCATTTCACCATTCCCAGCCCATTCTAGCTGAAATGATCAGAAATTACACCCTTTTATTAGCCCCTTATCTTCTTTTGAATATAAAGAGATATGTGAGATCTCATAAGAAATTTGAAATATATGAAAGTTTTATGTATATATTTGAAAAATAAAAATTCCAGAGAAGACCCATGTGGAATAAAATAAATAAATTCTGGGGCAGCGCCTGTGGCTCAAGGAAGTAGGCCTCATATACAGGAGGTGGCAGGTTCAAACCCAGCCCCGACCAAAAACTGCAAAATAAATCAATAAATAAATAAAATAAAAATAAATTCAGTGGAACAGGAAAGAGATTGGTCTTACGAACAAGATGTTGCTCGAATGCTAATTAGGGGAGAAAAACAAAAGGAGCTTCTATGGCACCTCTGGGAGGCCTGACACAAAAAATTACTGTAGGAATTGGAAGCTATATTATAAAGTTTAAAATTTCATGTGCTACTTTTACATCTTTGAACTTTTCAGGGTCCTGGCAGGTCTAACCATGAGTCCTCTGCTTTGGCCAAATGTATACCCCATGCAGTGGGAAAGGGTCTTTACCCAACTAGTTCCTTATCAGATGGACAGCCAGCTGTATTAGCTAGCTGGGTCCTCAATCTCATGATTTTTACTTCCCTGGAAACCCAGAGAATTACTCAACTAAGTTAATCACATCCACCCACAGAAAGCAGGGAGCAATTCACTGTGTTATTGCTACAAATCTGCCTCTGGGAGGCCTTACATAGCATATGGTGTTCTCTTCCTGGGGGTCATTAGTATATGTGACAAGTAAATTAGTGTAAACCCCTCTGTGCATTTTTGGACATCATGTGGCTAACCATCTTGGGCTATTTAGGATAGATATCCCTTTCTCACCAATAGAGCAAATGGTAAGCAATCAAAACACAAGATATATCTGGAAAGTCAAAAATACACATTTTTTTAAAGAAAATTTTGTTTATAAATAATTTTAATTGAAAAATTCATTTATCACTGTCACTGAGAAGCCACTAGGTAAAATGTATATAAAGACACCAAAGAATAAAGTACAACCATTAACATAACCATAGCATTTTGTAAAGATATGTTGAATAGATATGTCTATGAATTGGCATCTAAGGAGAAAGAGAGATGAGTACAGGGATATAAGGGAACAAACAAATAAATACACAAAGGAGAATTTTGGATAGACCATATACAATAATGCACCTTGAAGTGACCCCAGAATAAACCCTCCCTATTTGAGAATTCCTGTCCAAAAACAGGACAGTAACACATACATGGGGCAAAAGGCACTTGAGCTTCTTCCATGACTTGGCTGTTATAAATTGAGCTGCAATGAACAATCTGGTGCAAATATCTTTGGCGTCTGGTTATTAAACCTTTGTTGGAGACATAACCTTCAAATATCTTCTACCATTCTGAGAACTGGCTGCTTGCTTTATTTACTGTGTTCTTGGCTGTGCAGAAGCTTTTTAGTTTGATCAGATCCCAGTAATGTATTTTTGGTGTTGCTTTAATTGCCTGAGGGGTCCTCCTCATAAGGTATTCTCCCAGGCCAATTTCTTCAAGTACTTCTACTGCACTCTCTCCAAGAATCTTTAAAGTTTCAAGTCTTAAGTTTAAACCATTTATCCAGTAAGAGTCAATTTTTGTTAAAAAAAAAAAAAAATTGTATATGGGGCTGGCGCCTGTGGCTCAAAGGAGTAGGGCACTGGCCCCTACTGGACGTGGTGGGTTCAAACCCGGCCCTGGGCAAAAAACTGCAAAAAAAAAAAAAAGAAAAGAAAAAAAGGCATGGGTCCAGTTTCAGTCTCTTACAAGTTGCCAGCCAATTCTCCCAGCACCATTTGTTAAGTAGGGAATCTTTTCCCCAGTTTATATTTTTGATGGGCTTATCAAAGATCAAATGACGATAAGTGTCCGGGTTCATCTCTTGGTTTTCAATTCTGTTCCATACATCTATCTCTCTATTTTTGTGCCAGTACCATGTTATTTTAATCACTATAGATTTAGAGTATAGTTTGAAGTCTGGTAGCATGATTCCTCCTGATTAGTTTTTATTTCTGAGAAATGTCTTGGCTGATCGAGGTTTTATCTGGTTCCATATAAAACGAAGTACTATTGTTTTCAGATCTTTAAAGCATGACCATGGTGCTTTGATAAGGATTGCATTTAAATTTGTAAATTGCTTTGGTTAGTATTGACATTTTAACAATGTTGATTCTTTCCAGTCATGAGGATTGTATATTTTTCTATTTGTTGACATCTTCAGCTATTTCTTTTCTCAGAATTTCATAATTCTCTTTATAGAGCCCTTTCACGTCCTTTGTTAGGTAAATTCCCAAATAGTTAACCTTCTTTGGCACAACTGTAAAGGGAATAGAGTCCTTGACTGTTTATTTTGCCTGGCTCTTATTGGTGTATATAAAAGCTACTGATTTGTGAGTATTGATTTTGTATCCTGAGATGCTATAGTGTTCCTTGATCATTTCTAAGAGTTTTGTGGTTGAGTCCCAGGAGAAGTGAATGGGGATTCTGAAAAAAAAAAAAATCATATCTTTCATGAAGAACTATTGATCTCCTCTGTTTCTATTTGTATACCCTTGGTTGCCTTTTCTTGCCTGATTGTGATGGCTAAGTCTTCCATTACAATGTTAAAAGGCAGTGGAGACAATGAGCAACCTTACCTGATTCCTGATCTGGCTGTAAATGTTTTCAATTTTACTATATTCAATATGATATTAGCTGTGGGTTTGCTATAGATGGCCTCTATCAGATTAAGAAAAGTACCTTCATGCCTATTTTCTTAAATGTTCTGATCATAAAAGGATGCTGAATATTATCAAAAGATTTTTCTGCATCTATTGAGAGAACCATATGGTCTTTGTTTTTTAGTTTGTTTATGTGATGTATTATATCTATAGATTTACATATATTGAACCAACTTTGAGACCCTGGGATAAAACCTACTTGGTCCTGGTGTATAATTCATTTGATGTGTTGCTGGATTCTGTTTGCTAGGATCTTATTGAATATTTTTGCATCTATGCTCATTAAAGTTATTGGTGTATAATTTTCTTTTCTTATTGGATCTTTTCCTGGTTTGGGGATCAGGGTGATATTTGCTTCATAGAATGTGTTGGGTAGTATTCCTTTTTCGATGGTTTGGAAAAGGTTAAGTAATATAGGTACTAGTTTCTCTTTAAAGGTTTGATAGAATTCTGATGTGAAGCCATCTGGCCCCAGACTCTTCTTTTTTGGGAGATTTCTCATAGTTGATTCTATTTCAGTAATTGATATAGGTCTGTTCAGCATTCAGCATTTCCAATTCTTTCTGAATAAGTCTAGGAAGTTGGCGTGCTTCCAAGTATTGGTCAATTTCTTTCAGATTTTCATTGTTCTGAGAATAAAGTTTTTTGTAGTATTCATTAAGGATTCTTTGAATTTCTGAGGTGTATGTTATTATTTCACCTTTGTGATTTCTGATTGATGATATTAGGGATTTTAATTTTCTATTTTTGGTTAGGTTGGCCAAAGTATTATCAATTTTGTTGAATTTCTCAAAAAAACAATGTTTTGATTCATTGATCTTTTGAATAATTCTTTTGTTTTCAATTTTATTTAATTCTGCTCTAATTTTAGTTATTTCTTTTCTTCTGCTGGGTTTGGGGTTGAAAAGTTCTTCCTTTTCAAGTTGCTTAAAATGTCCCATTAAGTTATTGACTTCCTCTCTTTCCATCTCTTGAGGAAGGCTTGCAATGCTACAGATATCCCTCTTAGGACTGCCTTTGCAGTATCCCACAGGTTCTGATAATTCATTATTGTTTTATTCCAAAAATTTGGCAATTTCCTTCTTAATCTCATCTATGACCCAGCTGTCATTCAGCATAAGGTTATTTAGTTTCCATGTTTTTGTATGAGTATGCAGATACTTGTTATTGGTGAGTTCAACTTTTATTGCATGATGATCCAAGAAAATACAAGGAATAATTTCTATACTTTTAAATTTTCTGAGGTTAGACTTGTGACCTAAGATGTGATCTATTTTAGAGGATGTTCCACGGGCTGATGAGAAGAATGTGTATTAAATTTTGTTAGAATGGCTCAGTACCTGTGGCTCAAGCGGCTAAGGCGCCAGCCACATACACCTAAGGTGGCGGGTTCGAATCCCCAGCCCGGGCCCGCCAAACAACAATGATGGCTGCAACCAAAAAATGGCCGGGCGTTGTGGTGGGCGCCTGTGGTCCCAGCTACTTGGGAGGCTGAGGCAGGAGACTCGCTTGAGCCCAGGAGTTGGAGGTTGCTGTGAGCATGATGCCTTGGCACTCTACCCAGGGGGATAGCTTGAGGCTCCGTCTCAAAAAAAAATAAAATAAAATAAAATAAATTTTGTTAGAATAAAATGTTCTGTAGATGTCTGTTATATTTAATTGTTGTACAGTGAATTTTAAATCCAAAATTTCTTTGCTTAGTTTCTTATCAGAGAATCTATCCAACACTGACAAAGGGGTGTTAAAATCTCCAATCTCAAAATATTAAATTGCTCATTTCTGTTAGGGTCTCCCTTATAAATTGAGGAGCATTCTGATTGGGTGCATAAATTAATAATTGACATCTCATCATGTTGAGAGTTTCTCTTAACAAATATGAAGTGACCATCCTTGTCTTTCCTTACTTTTGTTGGTTTCAAGCCTAATATATCTGCAAATAAAATTGCCACCCCTGCTTTTTTCTTATTTCCATTTGCCTGGATTACAGATGTCCGTCCCTTTACCTTGAGTCTATATTTATCCTTTAAAGTAAGATGAGATTCTTGTATTCAACAGATATCTGGCCTGAGTTTTTGTATACAGTCAGCCATCCTATGCCTCTTAAGAGGACAATTTAAGCCATTCGCATTAATTGAGAGTATTGATAAGCCTGGTAATATTTGGGGTGTCAAGTTTTTCGAAAGTCCAGTGGACAAATTAAATCTTTTCACCACTATGGAAATTGGATTTTGGTTGAGAATTTCAGAGTGAGTTTACTTTGGTGGTAGAGCATTGTGCTGGTCATTATGGTGGATGGTTTTGAGAATATCCCGAAGAGCTGGTTCTGTTATGGCAAATTTCTTCAACTTGTGTATGTCATTAAAGTATTTAACTTCTCTGTCATAAATGAAGCTCAATTTAGCTGGATACAGGATTCTGGACTGAAAGTTGTTTTGTTTTAGGAGATTGAGGGTCGATGACCATCTTCTTCAAGCTTGAAAAGTTTCAGCAGAGAGATCTGAAGTCATTCTAATATTCTTCCCCTTGTAGGTTATGGTTTTCTTACATCTGGCTGCTTGCAGCATTTTCCCTTCATATTAACTTTGTTGATGTTAATTGCCATGTGTCTAGGAGATGCTATATTTGGGTTGAGTCATGCTGGGGTTCTGAAATTGTTGGTTATCTGAATTTTAGAATCTTTTGGCATGTCTGGGAAGTTCTCCTTCATTATCTCATGAAGTAGCACATCTGTGCCTTTTGAAGCCACCTCATTGCCTTCAGGGATTTCTATAAGGGGAATGTTTTGGAGTGGTCTTTTGGAGTGGTCCCACTATTCTCTCAGGTAATGATCTGTTTTTGTTGTCCACTTCTCTTCCTCTTTGAGCACTTGGGAGAATTCAAAAGCTTTGTCTTCAGTGTCAGAGATTCTTTCTTCTGCCTGCTCCATTCTGTTACTGAAGGATTCTACTATATTTCTCAGATCTTTGAGGGCTGCAAGTTCTTGCTGCAACGTGTCAAAATCTTTGGTGATTTTGTCTTTTATTGAATTCTTGAGACAATTTTTGAATTGCTCCTTGAATTCTAATTCCAACTTTACCTGCATTTGGTTAATCTTATTTGCAATCCAAATTCTAAATTAGATTTCTGACATCTTAGCCACTTGTTTATGAATGGGATCTTCTACTGTGTCTCCTGTTGTCATTCCTTAGGGGAGTTGATCTACTTTGATTATTCTTGTTGCCAAAGTTTTTCCATTGATTCTGCCCCATAATTATTTTCACCATTTGACTAGAGAAGCTGGTAAGGTGAAATTGAATCAAGGGCTCCTAGAGTTGTAATTAACCTGCCCTTTACCAAAAAACTGGGACTGGTGATTGCGGCTTTTCCCCTATAGCTTTACAAAGGTCCCATTCAGCACTACAGCCTGAAACTCTGGTGACCTGCATTGTGATGGGGTTAGATGGCTCTGACCTGTATTCAGCTAGTCTCTGTCCAGTCCTAGTGAATCAGTGGCTTTGGGCTGAAATCTCAGCTGTGAAGATATATAAGCAACTTAGACACCTCACCCCCCTCCAGGTAATAACTAGACAAGGAGAATCCCACATTCCCACAACAACACAACCAGGTATAACCTTGGTAGGTCCCCAGGTGATCAGCCCAGGTCAAAGTTTCCAAACCAGTTTTCCCAGTCAACACAAACATGAATCAGGTGGGAAAGTTCAAAAGGTCTTCAGCATCTAGGTAGTGGGGGTCCACTGGCAGCTCAAGTGTAACTCATTCTGATGCTCCGTGGAGTCAGAAAGACCCACCCAGCAAAATAGTCCAGGCAGGCTGGTACTTCCTTCCCCACCTTGCACCTCCATCACACCTAAGCACTGGTAGCCTCACAGAGCTGTGGTCCAGTTCCCTCCAATGAGCAAATGTACCAGGGATTTGGGCTTTCCAGTACTTCCCTTATTCATAAGTGTTCCTCACATTTCTTTCTCTTGTAAATAGAAAAGGCCAGTAGACCTGGAACAATGTTAAATAATCATTGATATTGCCTCCTTTTTTTTTCCTTTTATGAGAATGCTTTTAGTGCTTCATGATTAAGAAGGGTGCTGAATATTGTTTCATAAATATTTAGCATTTTACTAAATTAGAAAACAAATACATAATCCTACAGTAATATTAAAGGGTTATTTTCTTATGTTTTCTCTTTTATAAACTAGAAATGGAAGTTTGACTTTTCATGTGTAAGTTCTGTATCTTTGGAATTAGTTGCGCAGCTTTTCTACTATGGCCTCTTTTAGCATGACATATTAAATTTTCTTTTATTTATAATTATATTTAGAAGATCCAGGGTATATTTTATAACACAAAATGCAAGCAGTCTGATTCTTTACTGTTCTCGGGTTAGTGTATTGAAGAGTATTACACAAACTTGTAAGCCTAATTAAAAATATCCTTTGGATATCTTTGGATATCCTTTGATTTACACTGTTGGACATTTATTCTGCCTCTCAGAAGTAATCCCTTTGGGAAATGAGATTCAGACCACAACTACACCTCCCATCTAGTGCATATCACTGTTGTGGTACATTTGCCTCTGGTACAGTTTTATTTCTATGCAAACAGCAGCCTGGATTTCTATTTCCCCAAGAGAAGCTGTTGTGATGCCTGTATTTTGCCCAGATTATGAACTGCATCCTATATTCAGCTGTGTTTACATTGTAAATTTTCTGCAATATTCTATGATTTATTCATAATTTGATGTTTTGGAGCAATTACTTTGATATAAATCCTGCAAGCTCTGTAAAGGCAGAAATAGCCTCTCTTATATCTCGAGGACCTTCCTAGCATACCAAGGTGAATAGAAGGCACTCAATAAATATTTGATTCTTTGGTTTCAATTTGTCTTGAAAGATGGGTTTTCATTAACGAAGTTATATGATTATATCTTTAGAAAATATTAATTTTGTAGAAAATTCTGTCTTCTAATATGCTATAGGGAATGATGGTAAGAATATTATCTTCTATGTATTTTGGATCTATGAACTTTAAAGTGCTTCCATGACTTAATTAAGACTTTATTGCTCTTCACATTGAATAAAGCATTTTAATATATAATTTCAGTTTATTTTCACCCAATCCCTTTGGCATGAGTATTGTTAGTAGCCTATTTCAAATATAAAATAAATAAGAATCTCAGAAATCAGATAATTTGTACAAAAGCATTGACTTGGTAATTCCTATAAAATGGTTCCAGATCTCTGAATCTTCCACTGAGTGTGTGTTATTACAAAATATTCATGCCTTTCTTATATTCATCCTTAAGCACTATATTTAAAAACACATTTAAAATAAATACTAAAGTCAGTTAGAAAGCCAAAAGGTCTGAAAGATCACAAACTGTATGTATGTTCAGCCTGCTGGCAACTATACAGAGAAGCAAAAGTGTATATTTTGAGATCCTTTTAAATGAGAAAAAACTATTAATTTATGCTCTAGTGAAGAAAATCATGAAAAAAAATCAAGTAACATATTTATAAAAAGTTCTCATGGTAGAGAACACATTTTTTTTTCATCTTTGTCTTCCTTACAATATATTACTAATATGTGATATTTAGAAGATGGTCAAAAATGTTCTACCAATAAAAAAAAAACATGATAATTGACTGTACTTCTGGTCTTACATTATAAAACTTTTAAAATGTGGTTGTTAAAGTTTCATGTATTTTTTAATTGAAAAAATCATTGATCACTTACTTGCAGTTCATTTGAATGTTGATATATATATATATCACTTAGAAGTTTTTTCTTTTTATATTCTTAAGAAGGATAAATGTATAATTCTTGCCACATTGAGGTTTATGTTTAACTCCTGAGTTTTTGTGACTTTTTTCTGGAATTCCTGCTCATGAGGTTCCCATATGAGGAATCAGATGACATCTATGATGGTTAATTTTCTGTCAACTTAGCTAACTGGCAGGATGGCCAGATATCTGATTAAACATTGTGTCTGTGAAGATATTTTGAAGAGAGATTAACATTTGAATTGGAAGACTGAGTAAAGCAGATGGCTGTCCCCAGCATGGACAGGCATTAGCCAATCCACAGAGGGCCTGAATAGGGCCTTTCCTCTGTCTCACTGCATGGGAAGATAGATTTTCTCTTGCCCCCTGTTCTTCTGGTTCTTAGGCCTTTAGACTTGAACTGGAATCTAGTTGGTTCTCTAGCTTTTGGGTCTTCGGGCAACATGACTTGCTCTCCAAGGTCTCCAGCTTGCTGGTGGCAGATTGTGGAGCTTATCATCCTCCATAATTTCATGAGCCAAGAGTCCATAAAGCAATCAGTACCTTATGGTAAATCTGTCTCTCGCACACACACCATACACACACATATACACACATGTATACTCAGTAGAACCTGTGTAAGTTTATCACTTGTAGCAAACTGGTCAATATTTGGGGGTGGTCAACATAGGAATTAGGCCTACTATATATTAAATAAATGTAGTACAGGTTCAGTCTATATCATAATAAATAAACAAAGAGGTAGACAAAAGATAAAGAATACTTTGCATTCTATGGTTTGGGGAAGATAAAATAAGAAATGATAGTAAAAAATAAAAAAAATTAAAAGAATATTTTGCAAAATAAAATGAATATTTTGTAAATAAAGGTAACACTAGCTACAATTTCCCATTTTTTCTATGTATGGCAACATTGGGGTGACTTTGGGGTATCCTATATTTTAAGAAATCTGTTCATAGGAAGTAACATGGCTTGGAAAAACTGCTTCTTTAGGCCATGATCAATTGTTGAAAAGGGGGTTAGCTATAAATATCAACATATAGCAACTCAAAAGAAGACTGTCTCTGTCCTGAAGGAATGAATGTAGGAGGCACACAACAGCGTTGTCCACAAGCTCCTACCTAAACACAGACCTCTGACCATTTCTTGTGCTGTTCTACTTTCTTTGGAGCACATATCAATCTCTATTGTAATGTGTGCAAATATTTAATTTGTTTTATTCCCTCACTGAACTCCAAATTCTATGATTAAAGGGGCAATTCTAATTTGCTTCATTACATACCCAGTGTTTAACATAGAAGCTAACACTAAATATGTGTACACATTAATTTTAAGTGAGTGGAGATTGTGATGATCCCCCTTTACATGTTTGTGTGTATGTGTGTGCGTTTTCTACTACATATACTAACTTGCTACTGTAAATTCCATTGTTTGCTTGCTTATGCTTCACCCTTTGCCAGCCAAATAGGACTAAAATGTTAATAAATATGAATCCATTAATCATTGGATTTTGTTACAGATGAGAAATCAAATGACTATGGTTCAAGCCTTTGCTTCAGAGTTTATCATTCACATGACATTGTAAACTGGAATGGTCTTTTATCACTCTGAACTTCATTTTTATCATCAGTGAGCAGGAAATGCTTGAGTATTTGGCCTCAAGCCCAGCCTTAGCGTTCTCAAGAGAGACATGGGATATGATGAATGAATGATATCTGCCGTTGCCACAAGGCTAAAAGAAAGAAATGGCATATTTGCTGGGTATTTACCTTCCCTCCCAGAAATCTAATATGACTTATCATCCATTTACTCATTCATTTTTATTGTTAACTACATATAACTCCCACACCTTGTATTACTATATTCCTCAAATCAAAGTTTCTAGAAAACCAAAGAAAATTTTATACTTAATCAAAATCAACCACATTTACAAGAGAACGTGATTTAGAATTTTAGTCTAGTTGTATGGTCTGTGAAGATCATTTCATCCATTGCCCTTACTTTACATGTTAGAATACTGAAAACTCAGAGATTAAATAGTTATCCCATAAATCCCATGGTGATGCATTTATTTAGTAGCAAAACCCATAGTAGAAATTTTTGTCTGATCATTATTCCAGCACTCTAACCATTTTCCATTTTACCAAATAGGAGGCCTACATCTAAATCTCTTATGATTTATAAGTCATTTCCATGATTTTACTAACTATTTAGAATATCTACCTTAATTGTATCTTTTTATTCAATAGAGTAGTGGTAAAGAAAATTAAAGCATTGCACATATATGTGAAATAAACTCAGTTAACCAATAATCCCATATTTTCTTCATTGCTAAATATGAAAAAGCAAAGGCTATAGAAAGTGAAATGTTTTAATTAAAAGTCCAAGTTCTTCATTGTCTTTTTCTTTTTTCTTTTTTGCTTTAAGTACCCCTATCATTAAAGGATATAGAAATCATATTTCAAATGATGTAGCTCATTTAAATAAAGGGCTATCTAATAATTCCATATGAGCTTAAAATTTATGATTCCTCCATATGAAAAAATAGATTCCTAGGTATATTTTTAGAATTAAAAAATAACAGCCCCTTAGAATTACTACAATTCTACAATACTAAAAAGGAAAATGAATGGTTATAGGTTTTAGAATAAAGAAAAAAAAGATTGAGTTAACAGCATTACTACATATCTCATTCAGAATATGATTCCTAAACCTAGTTAATTGAAGAAGCAGTTTCATATCTCCACTTGACACAATACTGACTTAATGTGAGAAACAAATTTATTTTGAGAAAATAGTGAGAAAACAGTGAGAAATGGAGATAACCTCAGGGGAGTTTAAGCAATATAACAGCCTACCTGTCAGGTAGCATCACTGACTTCCAGACATAGAAAAATAACTCAGAGAGGACACACGATCAGTTGTGCTACCTGGTTCTAGGAGGCAATGTTGCTTTAAACAAAGGATCAGACAAAACTAAAAGTCAGCTTCATGCACGTATCAACACTTTTTTTTCTTGTGTTAGACATTCAAAAATATTTCAATTTGCCAGCTAGAGTTTTCTGATTACATTTATATGATGACATTATTTTATAATTAAGTCTAACAAAATTTATACCACTCCCTGTAAAACAAATTCTTGGGCCCATGTGAATATGTGCATGCATGCACAAGTGTATGCAGGACAAATAGATACAAATACAGAATTATCGTCTCTACTTCTATAATGTACCATGTTTATTGATACTACCCTAATCACAAAGACATGGTATGCAAAAGGCTCATTCTTTCCTTCCAAGGCCACCACCTGGAGCCAACATAAAAGTCAACTATCTTATATTCCTGATAGCCTAGGAAGGTAGACCAGTAAATAAAGAAAGTTTAAGAATGATAAATGGCCAATAGTGGAAAAGCTATGAAAGAAAAATCCAACAAGCCTTTCTAATACCTAGTATCTGCCTAATGATGTGTTGGGTGCTATAAACAGAAAGATGACTATGGCACAGTGTCTACTCACAAAAAGCTTACAGCATAGTAAAGAGACATCACAGACTATTCTGATGGTGGTTTAATATACAAAGAGTGTGGATTCTCCATCACTGTGTGAATTGTTCAGAATCCCATGGCTACAAAGAAAAGCCATTTCTATAGGTATTGTTTTTGATGTCAAACATATACAATGATCAGGGCTAAAAATAGCTTTGTGAAATTAGGTAGTAGCTCCTTGAGCACAAGGATTGTAAATCATATTTTATTTTGTCTCTTACAGTATAACATGCAAGATTATGAGTATGTAAAAATTGATAAATGAATCTCTGAATTATTACCAATTTGTTACTTAATTTAATTTTCCTACTACTTCATGGCACTCCTATTACCTGGTATATATCACACATTTTGAACATAAATAATATTGCTTCAAAACACTGTTAACCTGTTTGTTTTTGCTTTGTTTTTGCTTCTTTTTACTTGTCCCCAGACAAGATAGCACACTCTATACTTCAGCTGGTCTCACTATTTAAAAAGTGAGGTACTCTTTTCTTCTAACATTCACTTTCTCACTTCATTATAATCTTCTATTTACCTGTCTGCACCCTCCAGTCCTAACTAGATTATTGACTCCACATGGGAAAGGGACCACGCTCATACTGATCATCACTGCATCCCCAGTGCCAACTACAGTGCCTGGCACATAAAAAGTATTTCATTATTAATGAAGAATAAATTGTACAGGTGGGGAGTTGGACTCTTTTGGTTCATGATCTTAGTAGGTCTAGAAAGCTACTGTGGAAGATGCCAGTGGTTTATGAGACATCCATTGTGTGGTGATGATTCTGGTCACAAGGATCTACCCACATCAAGACACTTCCTTTGGTAACCTGTTCCTCACCTCCACCCCCAGTACATCAGCCAATCACATTTAGGGAACTGGTTCTTCCTCTATAAGGAGGCCTGTGTTAAGCTAATTTTAAAGGATTTTGTATATTCCTTTGTTTGGATTCCTGATGTCTACTGTTCACCCTGTAACCTTTCCTTTATGACTGCTGTCTGCTCTGACAGATGTGAGGGACAAGGTATTGATGATCAATACCTATGTTCTGAGCACTGGTTCAAGCTATGTCCTCATTTTCCATAGCTGCAAGTTTTCTGATTCTGGCCTGTTGTTCCCCTCAACTTGGGAAACAGGAGTGATTGGAGGAGAGAATAGATCATGAGGTCAGTGATCTACCAGTGATCTACCAGCCCTACCAGTGAATCTTGGCCTTGGTGGCCTTATCATTATTCATGGACAGGACATGTTTGTCAACTTCTCTGACCCTAGCATCATCATTTTTCGGTTGATTTTCCCCCAGATTGTTGTGAGAATGAAAATAGATGATGTGTGTCTGACATATAGTAGGAGACAGGTAATATCAATCTGCCTACTGTGTGATCATCAATATCTTGAGCTATTTCCAGTCTTGCCAAGTTATGATCCAGAAATCCAGTCTTGTTCTAGTCTCAGTGAACCTATAACTCACTGTTGCCTACACTTCCAGCTCAATAGTAGTTTTGTAGAATTGATTTACCATATTCATGTAAAATATTGCAAATATTACCTTAAAAATTAAATAAATTAAGTTCAAAATGTTAGTATGTCAAAGGAAGAAACTGGATATATTTTCACATTTACCTTCTTAATAAGTCAACAATTTTAAAAATGTGTTGCAATTAAAGTTGTACCTCTGCATTAATCCCTTTGTTCTATTTCTGTCAGGAAAATACCATAATTATGCCATCATTAATCAAGAAAAACATTGAAAAAGTTCAATCAAAAGCTTTCTCTGTTAATTGCACATTACTATTACTTTCAAATTTTTGAATTTTTATTTCAAATTTTAAGTGTACAATTTAGTGGTGTTATGTATATCTAAACTGATAATCAGAATCTAATTTTCTTTTTTTTAAATTTTTTTTTATTGAATGGTAACTATGTACATTAATGCACTTCTGGGGTACAGTGAGAATCTAATTTTCATGGTCTCAAATGATAATATACATAACACATTGATTTTTGGCTATGTTTGATGTAAGAATATGGAAAATATCAGAGAGTGAATTTGTTTCTGATAACTTTTAATTTTAATATAAAAATTAATGATGAAAATTAAAAGAAAGCTCATGCACGTAATTGTTATCAAAATTTTGATTGTTAAATATATCTTTAAGTTGGGAAATTACACATTTTAAATGATTGTGATGGTTAATTTTATATGTTTATTTGAATGGACTAAGGCATGCCCAGATAGCTTGGAAAAAAATAGTTCTGAATGTGTGTCTGTGTGAGTGTTCTTGGAAGAGACTGAAGTTTGAATTGGTACATTTGTGAAAAAAAGATCACCCTCACCAATATCAGTGGGCATTATTCAATGCCTTGAGGGTCCAATTAGAATAAAATGATGGTGGTGAATTCACTATCTGTTTGAACTGGGATACTCATCTCTGCTGCTGAGACACTGGAGCTCCTGGTTCTTGGATCTGCAGACTTAGGTGGGGAATTACACCAGCAGCCCTTCCCTCCTCCCCTTTCTTTCAACCTTCCCTGGTTCTCAGGGAACTTACTTACACCATGGATTTTTTTGATTTTCCAGATTGCATATGGCAGATCATAGGTCTTTTAGGCCTCCATAATCTTGTGCGCCAATTCTTATTACACACACACGTACATATATGTGCATACACACATACAGACACATATATCCTTTTGGTTCTGTTTCTCTGGCAAACCTGGACTAATGTCAAAATTACAAAAAGAGTTTTTCAGAGTTTAGCTAATATAATAAAAGCTTTTTTGTCCTCTCTAAGGTTCCTAAAAGTCATCTAACTGGCTTTCTTTTAACAACCAGCATAAAAATAGGACTCCATCTTTTAATCTTCCAAAAGAGTAAGCCCACATGATCCCTGAGTAAAAGACTCAACTACAACTTTAACTTTACCTTAAAATTGAAAACAATGTAACCTACGTATTTATACCCTCATATTAATTTGAAATAAGAAAAAGATGTTCAGTCAATTGTTGAATAATAGCATAGACACCCAAAGGTAGAGATAAAGATAGAGATACAGATACCATCAATGCAAGTATACACGAGTCACTAGGAAAGTTTTGAGGCAGACTTTGATATGATCCATGATTTTGCTTCCAAGAAACAGTCGGCAACATCCTTTCTGATTCAACAGTGTGAATTTCAATGAACTTGGCTTATAGGTGTTACTGGGAAAGCCTCATTGGTTTTCCTTCTTACAGTTTTTAAGTTTCTTGATTTTTGTGTATCTCAAAACTTTCATAATGGCCCAAGTACCATTTCTATTTACATAAAATGAAATAGAAAAAATAAACCAATCTACGTCCATGCTTCCTGACGCATGCAGGTTTTCCACGCTTAAGTTATACTCTTCCTTATTTTTAGTGTCCTTTAGAAATTCTTTGAAAATTCTTTCCCTTCCCCAAGCTTTCCTGAACTGGAACTAATCTGGGCTGCATTGACCTTAATTACTGTAGAACTCATTTCCAAGTTAGTTTTTGTTTGTTTTTCTATAATGCTGTTTTAAGGCCAGTTTCCTTGGCAAAGGCAAGAATTTGTATTCTGCACACTATAGCTGAGCTCTTTTACCTACCTGATTGCATCCTCCTGAATAAAGTCTTAGCTACCTTCTCCCTTGTGGTTAAAATTAGGCAAATATCCCCCTGTCCTATATGCTTTCTCTCACTGTTACATTTGCCTTGTTTTTCCTCTCCCAGGCTCCACTTGTGGGCAGAGTTTTCCTGATTCATTAGTAGTTTGATTCATGCTAACATTCGTGCCTTTCCTCCTCCTACATAAAAGGTTTCTCCTCTAAGCAATGTGTCTCTCTCAACAGCATGATAAATTTTGTTAGCTATTTTCAAACTCTCCGCACAAATGGTTACTTAATTTATGCTCCCACCAACAGTTTATGATAGTGTGTGTTTTCCTGTATTCTGCTAGAACAATAAATAAAAGTTATATTTTATTTTTGGATATAAACTTAAACTAGACTTGAATTTGAGTATAAGTTCTGGGAAGGTTTATGTTTTCATATCTTTTGTATATACTGGTAGTTTTTAATTTTCTCAAAATTATTTCTCCTTTTCTACTTTTCTGTTAATTTTCCTTGCCTATGAATTTTTATGAGCTTGTCATAAATAAATACAGGAAATTAGATCTTTGTAACTTGAAGAAAAATAATGTCTCATGACAAATTTTGATCATTTTTCCCCCAGAATAGAGAGTTCATTTTTAAAATGTAGACTCATTTCTGTAATAAAATATTTATTTCTAATATACTTTAAAATACCTTTCCTTGTGTCATTTAAGAGTGTTTTCTTTCTAATTTCAGGGGCATGGAAAATTCTTATAATGGTTCATCTTTGTCTCCATAATTACTGTCTTCATATCTAATATCTATTGTGCCTTACTCAGAATGTTTTCCCTCTCTGAAGTCTGTGCAGATAACTATAGACTTTTCTTTGTAAATAATTTAATGTTCAACTCTTTCCAGTCCGCTCTCTATAAGTTTTTAGTCCTGAATATGTTGTTTTAAACATCATTTGCTGCATTTTCTCATCTTCATTTTCATCTTACTCTGCACACACACATGTGCACCTACACAAATACACAATCTAAACTTTTTATTTAATTCATGTTCTCATTAAGTTCAGGAACATAAAGTAGCCTCAAGAGATTTTCTTTTTTGATTTGATTTTTTTTTAACTTACTTTTGTTTGAAGGGTAGAACTAGTAATTCAGATTTGGCCATTTTTCTGCCTTTGGCCTACTTTGCATCTTTTTAATATCAGATTTTCCTATGGTATATTCGGGTAGCTTTCACTGTCTTTCTGGGTTTCTCATGTTCCTTTGCTACTTCTAATATAACTCTGTCAGAAATGTTAAAAAGTAGAGTCTCAAATGGTTAATTATAAGTCAGTATGATGATAACATGAAAATTTACTTATGATGTCATGTTCAAGAAAATAAAATACAAAATAAAATTCTCCATTCCTGACATTAAGATTAAAAATAACATAAGTTTTAGTTCAATTTTTAACATGCATGTGGGATTCTTGAAATAGTTCAACTTTAACCCACAGAACAGTAGGGGGAACATCTGTATTAATGCTATTATTTATAAAATATGTCGATTCCAGAGTATAAAACTAAAACTTCTCTTGAGGCTTATTGGGAACATATGGACAGCCAGCTTTTGGTCATAAATCATGGGCTTTTTTTTTTTCCTCACCTCAGTATCACTTTGATAAGCTGCTAAGGCCGAATATTTCTCAGTGTATACTTTATATTCATGAAACTGAGGGGTTGGGGGTGGGGAAAGTGAACTTTAGTTGAACTGTTCCTTAGCTGGTCTTCTTTGGAAACTGTAATTTATGTTGTTTTAATGAGAGGTAAAGTAAGTCTTTTATTTTTTGGTTAAATGGTGGCACTTACTATACTGAATAGTCCTTTCATTAGAGTTAGATATTTAAACAAATTTTAAAACCCTTTCAAAATAGGTAACTTGTTTTTTTCTGATTACTGTGACTAACGAATGAAGATGCCCTGAAATAATGTTTACTGTGTCAGCTATTACTGTCAATAGTCATCAATAATATTTGGCAGCTTAACAATCCAGCCAGCTTCATAGCTGAGTTTGAAAGCTAAGAGACATGTCCTTATTCACTTGATTGCTGACTATTCTAATCTTGCTCTAATTATAAAGAGTCATTTGAAGTCCCTGGCCTAATGCTGAGGGTGAGGACAATTATTTTCAATAACTGAGACCATTCTTATCCTAAAACTCAGACTTGATGCAAATGTGGACATTGTATCAGTACCTATAGCTGTTTTAGCTTTCTTGTAAAGAATCTTAAATTCTAATAATTAAGCATGTCAGTTTTTCTACCTTGAGGAATCAAATTTGTTCCTAGGATGAAAACTGGAACGCTCTCTGGTCTTTTTCTGATTTCTAACTTGTGACTATAACTGCAGTAACAAAGCACAGTTTTTAAAGAGATTTCAGTTGACGTTAGAATCTCAGCCTACATAATGGTAAGGGCAACATTTCTTTTTCTTTTTCTTTTTCTTTTTTTTTAAATGATAGCTGTGTACATTAATGCAATCATGGGGTACAGTGTGGTGTTTTCATATACAATTTGAACTATTTTCATCAAACTGGTTAACATAGCATTTGTGTCATTTTGTTCTTTGTGTCGTTTTTTTAATTATTATGTTAAGACATTTATATTCTACTCTTAGAAAGATTCACTTGTACCCTTGTAAGATAAACCATAGAAGTGATCCGTCCAATCACCCTCCCTCCAGCCATCCCTCCTGCCCGCCCCCCTACGCATATTCTTAGGCTATAATTAGGTTATAGGTTTCATATGAAAGCTATAAATTAGTTTCATAATAGGGCTGTGTACATTTTATACTTTTTCTTCCATTCTTCTGATACTTTGCTAAGAAGAACATTTTCCAGCTCCATTCATGTAAACATGAAGGAGGTAAAGTCTCCATCTTTCTTTATGGCTGCATAGTATTCCATGGTGTACATATACCAAGGTTTGTTGATCCATTC
>NW_003852594.1:199503-273388 GCF_000181295.1 Otolemur garnettii | reverse complement strand
ACTTTTGATGGTTTAAAGCCTATTGTATCTGCGAATAAAATTGCAACACCTGCTTTTTTCTGCTTTCCATTAGCGTGGAATATAGATGACCATCCCTTCACCCTGAGTCTATATTTATCTTTTAAAGTAAGATGTGATTTGTGAATAAAGCAGATGTCCAGTCTGAGTTTCTGTATCTAATCAGCCAATCTGTTCCTCTTTAGAGGACAGTTTAAGCCATTCACATTGATTGAAATTATTGATAAGCCTGGTAAAATTTGGGGCATCGAGTTACTTGAAAGTCCAGTAGACATTTTTTATCCTTTCCCCACTGTGGAAGTTGGAATTTGATCAAAAGTTTCTGAGTGAGTTTGCTTTTGTGGAAAGGCAACATGTCACTCTTGCCCTAATTTGGAGCAGATTACTTTTTCTGTAAGGAATATAAAACAACAAATTAAACATGAGTCTAAAGAATCATATATTGTCCAATTTACAAACTTTTTACATTTTTTCACAGTTTAACCCAAAATCGGTTCTATTTTTTGACTTACTTTTTTCCAAATTTATTATATTGTTTTCAAACTTTAAAAAAATTAATTTCTTTTGAATTATTCTTATCTCACCTAAGTTATAAAATTCTCAAGGTTTTATACTATTACAAATATCTTTGTTTTCATTGAGGTAAAATTCCAATGACATAAAGTTTACAGTTCAGTACTATTTAGTACATTCTCAATGTTAGGCACCCGTCACCTCTAATGTCAGCTCTGGCCAGGAGTGTGAATCTGATCAAAGACCAATTCCAATGTGCAGAACTCCAACCCTGGTCTATTTCTCAACTCATGCCTTGACTTTGGTCTCAATATACTATGGATTCAGACTTTGCTTTGGCCATGACCTTGGGCTCTGTTGTCTAGACAAACCCATGACCTACGTTTGGGTCTTTTTCTTAATTGCTATCTAAGCTTCAATGTCCAACCCTTTAGCATCAATTTGGGACACCATCTTTTTTGCAATCATCCTTGCTTCAACCATTGGCTAAATCTAGCATCCATCTGCCCAGGACTCAATCTGAGTCACTGCCTCTGTCTTTACCTCGGTCCCAAACATTGAGTCCAGTCTTCTCTTAACTCACTCAGTCTGTGACTCAGTAGCATATATTAGTACCAATTCTCAGCCCAGACTTTGCCCAGTATAATAGGTATTCAGCCGACTGAGACTAGCTCATTCAATAGCCACAGCTGATGGCAGGAATATAATGCAGAGAGGGGATCTCTCAAGACAGGATAAAAGCAAGGTTATCCACCAGTGGAAAGGGGTGACCAGGTACTCAAATTGGCCACCACTTATTGAAAAAAAAACATGATTTAAGGGTACCATACTTTTTGCCTCTTTCTTTGCTCAGTTTTTATTTTTTAATATTTTGCTCCGTGTTTGTGCATGTGCTGGGGTGTATGTGTGCATGTGTATTCTTTCATTTAAAGATAAGAGTTTCCACAAATACACATACTTGAAAAGATTTAGTTATCACTTTACCACATTCACTTAAAGAACTCCAACTTTATGTTTTAGCATACACGTTTCAAAGATGTTTTTAAACACAGAATTAAAGACTTGGATCATGGAGATTAATTCAGTTTCTCAAATATGAGTAGGATGTCCTAAGCTGGTACTTTATTGGGGAATATTTTCCGAGGATGGTGAAAGAGAAGAGAGAGGAAGAATTACCAGTGGAAGCACAGCTGTTCAAGGTGACCACATACTGGCTCAACTAAGATAGCTCTTGAATGTTAGTCTTCAGACATATTTTGTTTGTGCATATCAAACAAATTTTAAATATTGAGATGTTCTGCCTTTAAAACTCATTCTTGAGTTGACATATCACAAACATTATTGTGTGTTGAAGCAGTTTCATATTGTAAATATTGGCATTTTAAATGAAATAATTACATGCAGTAGAATAAAGTTATCTAGGTTCTTATCTCTTTCACTTACTGCAATGTAACCCTAGACAAGTTACTGAAATTTTTTCTATACTCTGGATATTAACTCCTTGTCAGATGTATAGCTTGAAAACATTCAAGCCATTCCATAAGTGGCTTTATAGTTAATTGTTTCTGTTAATAATTTCTTTTGCTGTAAAAAATATTTTTAGTTTAATGTAATCCTATGTGTATATTTTTACTTTAGTTGTCTGAACTTTTAATGTCTTGTGTGAAAAATCCTGACTAGCACAATGTTGTAAAATGTTTCCCCTATGGTTTCTTCTAGTAGTTTCATAGTTTTTGAATCTTAGATTTAATATTCTTTAATCCATTTTAAGTTAATTTTTGCATACTGTTAATACCGGAACTTCATCTTCTCTCCTGGCTGGCTGGCCAAATCTGATACTGGTGTTTCAGGTTCTTGGTCTTAGGGATTTGAAGAATAAATCCACAGACCACAGGATCAGTGGTAAGACAGGGTTTATTCACAGAAACAAAACTTACAACTTACCAAAAAACCAAAGCTCCTGGCAGAGAGAACCCAGGAGGAGAATAAGCTCTCCTGCTCCTTCTTGGAGGTCTGTCTTGGGCTCTCTGCTCAGGGGGTTATATAGTGCAGGGTTTTTTTTTTTTATTTATTTATTTGTTTGTTTTTGCTGGAACTCAATGTTGACTTCTGGGGGGTGGGCCTTCATCAGTTACAGCCAGTTGTCCAATCAGCAGCAAGGTGCCAGAACTCTCAGGTCCTGGAAACTCACATGAGGAGACAGCAAGGTGCCATCTATGAACTTGACCAGCCAGAAGTGAAAGGGAGGAGACAGCAAGGTGCCAGTGTGTCTCCCCTGCAGGTGTTGGCCCTTTCAGAAAGCTGGTTCCTCCTTCTGCTGCAGCATCAACACAGCCAGGGCTAAGGTGGCAGGTCGTGGTGCCACTTGTCCTGCATTTCTGTGAGGAAGAGAGAGAGATCTTGTCTTATTCTTCTGCATGTGGATATCAAATTTTGCCAGCACCATTTATCTAAGATGCTCTTTTCCCCAATATTTGTTCTTGGCCCCTTTGTCAAATATTGTTTGGCTATATGTACATGAATTTACTTTAGGGTTCTTTATGTTGTTCCATTGCCCAAGTGTCTGCTTTTATGCAAGAATAATGCTATTTCAGTTACTATAGATTTGTAGTATATTTTGAAATTAGGCAGTATGAGACCTTCAGCTCTGTTCTTTTTGTTCAGAGTCTGTTATGATGCTGTTACCAGTATTTCTTCTTCAGTAGGTCCTTGGTCTCAGGGATTTGAAGAATGAATCCACGGACCACATATCAGTGATAAGACAGGATTTATTTTACAGGAAAAAAATATGGAAAAAACACCAGGACTCCTAGCAGAGGAAAGACTTAAGTCAGAAAATCTCCTCTCTGTCTGGATTTTTTGTCTAGAGGTATATATAGTCATATAGGTCCTTTGTAGTTACATTTGGCTAGGATTTGGTAAAAAAAAAAAAAAAAAAAAAAACTGAATAGATACAGTCCCTTTACACTAGGGCAAAATGAATGAATGTATTAAGGAATGGATACAGTCCATTCATGAAATTGTCCAGGCCTAGGAAATAATGGGTCCCTATTCATCCCTCAGGGGAGTAGTGTAGCCAGAGAAGGGCTTTCTAGGTTCTAGGCTGTTCTGGGTTGGCATTGGCAGCAGCATGGTCCCCCTCAACAAATGAGGGACCCGTGGGTTTCCACTGTGCCTGCCCTCTGCCACACATGATTCTCTGGCTTAGCTTCCCCTTGCCACTGTTCCAACACTGCCAGGATGGAGATGGAGAAGACACAGCAAGTCCTCCCAGGAGGCCGGCGCTGACAAAGCCGGGATGCACCTGCCCTGTGTTGCTTCCATATAATTATAGGATTTTGTTTTATAGTTCTGTGAAAAATATCATTGGTATTTTGATAGAAATCGCATTAAATATGTAGATTGTTTTGGATAGTATGGCCATTTTGACAATGTTAATTCTTCCAATTACATTGATTTATGTCCTCTTCATGAGCATTTTACTAAGGTGACCAGACTTCCCACTTTTGGAGGGACAGTCCAGATTTTTAACAATTTGTCCCGTGTCCTGCAGCATTTTAAAAAAGTCCTGATTTTTGGAAAGAATGCAGGATAAGCTAGGGAACAGTGGGACAACAAGAAGGGACTATACGGTTTTTGGCTGCTGAAAAGGTTAATATAACTCCATTGGGGAATGAAAGGTTAATGTAACTTCATTTGGAAATGAAAAGGCTAATATAAACTCCCTACTCCCCTCCTTGGCAAGGTCGCCCAGGTGGACCAGCACCCTACTTCTTTGAGCCACAGGCTCCGCCCTATACATTTTTTTTTAATGTATTATATTTGTAAATTGTACTTATGCTGAAATTAAAAATATGTATATTACAATACTATTTTTGCATTCTATGAAATTTTTTTTGCTCCATATAGACCAAATTTTTAATTAAGAGATCCCCCCCACCCCCATCAATGGTGTCCCACTTTACCAATGTTAAAATCTGGTCACCTTACATTTTAAAGTTTCCCTTGTGGAGATATTTCCCTTCTTGGTTAAGTTTATTCCTAGGTATCTTATTTTTTGTAGCTATTGAAAATAGAATTATTTCCTTGATTTCTTTTTCAGACAGTTTACTATTAGCATATAGAAAAACTCCTTGATTTTGTATGTTGGTTTTGTATCTTGAACCTTTCCTGAATTTTTTCATTATTACTAACAGCTTTTTGGTGATGTGCTTAGGGTTTTCTATGTAGAAGACTATACCATTGGCAAACAGGAACAGGTGACTTTCTCCTTTCTAATTTGGAAGTCTTTATTTTTCTTGCCTAATTGTTTTGAAACTACCACTGTTACGTTGAATTAGAAGCAGTTGAAAATAGGCATCCTTATATTGTTCCTGATCTTAGAGTAAAACCTTTCATCTTTTCTCATTCAGTATGATCTTGGCTGTGCATCTGTCATGTATGGTGGCTATTGTGTTGAAGTGCATACCATCTCTATTTGGTTGAGAGTTTTTATGAGGCAGGGATATTGAATTTTGCCAAATGCTTTCTCTGGACCTACTAAAATTATTATGTTTATGCTCTTTCTCTCTATAAATATATCACATTTAGGGCAGTGCCTGTGGCTCAAAGGAGTGGGGCACTAGCCCCATATGCCAGAGGTGACAGGTTCAAACCCAGCCCCAGCCAAAAACTGCAATATATATATGTGTGTGTGTGTGTGTGTGTGTGTATCACATTTATTGGTTTGCATATATTAACCATCCATGTATCTTTGGTCAAACCCAGGCCCAGCCAAAAACTGCAATATATATATATGCAATATACATATAAATGTGATATATCACATTTATTGGTTTGCATATATTAACCATCCATGTATCTTTGGGATGAATTCCACTTATCACAGTGAATGATCTTCCTAACATACTATTAAATTCAAATTGCTAGCATCTTGTGGAAAATTTTTGCATCTATGTTGATCTCTGATATTGACCTAAAGTTTTCTTTTTTATTGTGTCCTTGCTTTATTTTGGAATCAGAATAATGTTGGTCTCATAAAAAGAATCTGAATGTGTTGAGATTCCCTCCTCGTTACTATTCAGGAAGAGTCTGAGGAGACTTGGTATTAGCTCTTTGAGTGTTTGATATACTGCAGTAATGAAGACTTCAGGTCCTAAGATTTTCTTTGAAAATTTGTTGTTACTGATTCAGTTTCCTTGCTCATTGTTGGCTTGTTCATATTTTCTTTTTCTTCATAATTTAATCTTGGCAGGTTGTATGTGTCCAGAAATTTGTCCATCCTTTTATGTTGTCAAGTTTGTGTGTAGTTGTTCATAATAGCCCCTTTGTTCAAAATAATGTTGTGTATTTCTGTGGTATGAGTGGTACTGTCTTCTTTTTTGTCCTCTGATTTTATTTGCCTTCTCTCTTTTATTTCTGAGTTAGTCTAGCAAAAGGCTTAATTTGTCTTTTTAAAAAGTCAACTATTTTGTTAATCTTTTGAGCTTTTATTTGTCTTTATCTATTTCTGCTTTGAGCTTTATTATTTTCTTCTTTGTACTAATTTGGGCCTAGATTGCTCTTCTTTTTCTAATTTCTAGAAACATCATTAGGTTATTTATAAGAAATATTCTTAGTTCTTGAAATAAGCATTTATTGCTGTAAACTTCCCTTTTAGAACCACTTTTGGTCTTTTTAATAAGTTTTGGTATGAAGTATTTCCATTCTCATTTGTGTCAAAAAATTTTTAATACCCTTTTTAATGTCTTCATTGACTCATTAGTTGTCTCAGAGAATGTTGTTTAGCTTCTGTGTTATTTGTAAATTTTCAAAGGATTTCTGGTTGTTGATTTTTAGTTTTGAACCACTGGGGTCAGAAAATATACCTGACACAATCTCTATATTACTTCATTGAGAATTATTTTTTGGCCTAACATCTTATCTGTCCTTGCCAATGTTCCAGATGCAGTTGAGAAGAACTTATGTTATGTAGCTGTTTAACAGAATCTTCTATAAATATATCTACCAGGTCCATCAGATCTATGGTTCAGTTCAAATTCTGTTTCATTGTTGATTTTCTATCTGGATTATACCACATATAACTGTTATTAAAAATGGGGTATTGAACTTCCCTACTATTATTATAACACAGGTTATCTCTCCTTTTAGGTCTAATAATATGTGCACTATATATCTGGTTAGCTGGTGTGAGGAGCATACATATTTACATTTATTATATCCTCTTGTTGAATTGATTCTTTTATCATTCTATAATGACTGTCTTTGTCTCTTTTTACATTTTTTGATTTATTTCTGATGTAAGCATGGTTACTTCTGCTCACTTTTGGTTTCCATTGCATGGAATATCTGTTTCTCTTTAATGGTGAAGTGAGTCTCTTGTAGTTAGCATATAGCTAGGTCTTATTTTTTATCCACTAAGTCAATTCATATTTTTAATTGAAGAATTTAATCTATTTATATTTGATGTTATTATTGATAAGGATTTACTCCTGCCTTTTTGTTAATTATAATCTTGCTTTTTGGTAGGTTCTTTGTCCCTATATTCATATTTTCTTTATTTATCTCTGTGTCTGTGATTTGATTGTTTTCTGTGATCAGAAACTTTCATACTTTTCCCTTTCTCATTTGTGTACCTGTTGTAATTTGTTTCTTTGTGGTTATTATGGGGCTATCCTAAAGAGTCTTAGCATTATAATAGCGTATTTTAAGCTGATAACAACTTAATTTGGTTGCATAAAAATGCTCTAGACATTTTTCCTCCCCCTCATTTTATGTTTTTGTCCCTTAATTTACTTCCTTGTCTGGGGCATGTTCCTTAGTCACTAATCCTAGCTATAGTTGTTTTTGATCATTTTGAAGTTAAACCCTCCTACTAGAGGATTGAAAGATTTACACAGCACCATTACATCACTGAGTTATTTTGAGTTTGATTTATTAATTTAGTTCTACTGATGAATTTTATACATTTAAATATTTTCATGATGGTAGCTGTCATCTTTCCATTCCTAACTATAATACTTCCTTAGGAATTTTTTATAAGATGGGTCTAATGTTGATTAATTACCCTCCTTAGCTTTTGCTGTCTGAGAAGGTCTTCATATCTGAAAGCTAGTTTTACTAAATGTGCTTTTTTTTTTTTTTTTTTTGCAGTTTTTGGCCAGAGCTGGGTTTGAGCCCATCACCTCCAGTATATGGGGCTGGCACCCTACTCCTTTGAGCCATAGGCACTGCCCTAAATGTATTATTCTTGACTGACATTTTGTTTTATTTTTGGATCCTTGTACATATCATCTCATTTTTTCTTGGCCTGCAAGGTTTCTGCTGAGAAATTTCTTGATATTCTAATGGGTATTTCCTTATATGTGACTTGAACTTTTCACTTGCAGCATTTAGAAATCATTCTTTGTCTTTAATTTTTGGTAGTTTGATTATAATGTATTTCAAAAAATAGCTCTTTACATTGAATCTAATTGGGACTATTTGAGCTTCCTGAGTCTGAATGGCCCTATCTTTCCCAATACTAGGGAAGTTTTAGCTATGATTTTGTTAAATAAGTTTTCTGTGCCTTTCTCCATTTCCTCTTCCTCTGCCAAACCTGCAATGTGAATATTTTCTTACTTAATGAATTCTCCTACATCCCTAGGCTTTCTTCATTCATTTTTTATTTTTATTTCCTTTTTTCTTTAACAGTTGTCACAAAAGATTCACCTTCAAGTTCAGAAATTATTTTGCTTTATTTAGCCTACTGTAGAAGTTTTCACTTATATTTTTTATTCCACCCATAGAATTTTTCAACTCCAGGATTTTTGATTGGTTCTACTTTAGAATATCTATGCTTTTATTATGTTTCTATTCAGATCCTAAATTATTTTCCTGTATTCATTGAATTGTTTGTGTTATTTTGTATCTTGCTGGGTTTCTTTAAGATCTATATTTTGAATTTCTTTTCAGCATTTTGTAAATGGTTTGTTTTGTTTTTATAATGTTCCCCCTTTGGGATCTGTTCCTATAGACATAGTGTGTCCCCTTACAGGTATCATGTTTCATTGTTTTTTTATGTTTCTTATGTCTTTGCATTGCTATCTGTACATCTAGTAGAATAGTCACTTTTCCCAATTTTATTGGGCAACTTTCACAGGGACATTTTCTTGTAGATGGTTTAGGGTGTTGGGTGTCAGTGACTATGGTATTTAGCTTTGGCTCTGAGTGGACCAAGTAGGGTGATTTCTGTGAAGTGTAGTCACAGCTCTCATCTTCACCAATCATGCCTACAATTGTCTCTGTGGCCTAGGCTGATGAAATTTGTGGTCACAATGTTGTGTTTTTGCAGAGGGTAGAGGAACCCAGCTGCTTGAAAGTCTGGGTCCATGGGGGCACAGATAGCTGACAGACTGTCCAGGTGGTTTTCCATAGAGGTGGAGGCCAGGGCTAGGCTGGCTGTCAAGTTGGCTGAGGTGCATATGGACACAGTGAGGCCAAGATGCTCTGTGGCAACCAGTCCAAAGGAATTGGTTTGCCCCCAGAACAACTGCCAAACTAGGCATGGTAGTCCATAGGTTTGTTGGAGCTAGACAGCTCTATAGCTATGTGTAAGGGGGATATGGATGCCATCCAGCTGGCTGTCTGGCTGGGTGTGGGCCGGTGTGGATATAGGGGTGCCTGACTGTGCAGTGAGTGCTTGTGGATAAGTTGGGTTCGACAGCTGTTCAGTGGTTTCTCTGACATGCAGGTCTACCTGTCCCTGGCGGAATAGGGTACCACATAGTTCAGATGCTAGGGTATTAGTCATTTCTTCCAGTCTAGGTTCCAGGCATCCATGATTATAATGTAGCAGGTGTCCATGTAGGAGAATGAAAATGGGGCCTCAAAGATCAAAAGAATCAATGGCTACTGGCTTCTAGAACAAAATGCAGTGGGTTTGGATTCAAGGTGGCATCATGTCATATCAGTTTAGGATATAGAGGTTTGGGAGGGAGGTGCTTACGGTGGACTCCTATCCTGAGACAATGTAGCTGCATGAATTGCTAGATGCTCTTTGATCTGGATTTGGGGTCTCTAAGGACTTGGGGACCAACTTACAAGAATTTCTGGCATTTGCAATTGCAATGGGATGCACTAGGAAACTCTTGCTTATTTCTTCCCTATAAAAAGAAATATTTCCTGACTCCAAGTCCATCTAGGCCAAGGAGACAGTGTGGCAGAGCGAGAAGACTTGCTCACCTCTCTGTAGTGTGATCCCAGGCTTCCATTCTCTGCTGTGATTTTTCTGTTTCCCTGGTGCCCCTCAGGATACATTCTCATTCACTTCTAAGTATAATGATTTATTGATTGTTTAGGTCCCTTTATAGAGGAAACCAGTATCAGGCAATTCTAGTTGGCTATCTTGCTAATGCAATCCAATGTCTTTCTTTATTATATTAATAAATATTGCTATCTTTCTTTACAATATTAATGTGTTTTCTTTGCTTTCCATGCCTAATTTCCCTAGCTAGAACCTCTAGTCTAATGTTGAATGTAAGTGGAAAGAGTAGACGTTCTCATCTAGTTCCCAATCTCAGGGAAATCTTTCATTCTTTCACCATCAAGTATGATATTAGCTCTAAGTTTTTCATAGGTTCCATTTATTGGACTGAGGAATTAACCTTCTATTCCTACTTTGTTAAATGTTTTTACCATGAAAGAATATTGGATTTTGCCAATTGATTTTTGTATCTATTGCTACATTCTTGTTTTACATTCATTCTATTTATGATAAATCACACTGCTTCATTTTCATATGGTGAACAAGGTTTGCATTCTTTGAATAAAACCCACTTCATTGTCTTGTATAATATAATTCACTGGATTATAGTGGGTTCAGTTTTTGCTGTATTTTGTTAAAGATTTTTGCATCTATATTCATTAAGGATATTACTCTGTAGTTTATTTTTTTGTGATGGCTTTTTCTGGTTATACTGTCAGAATAATATTAATTTCATAAATGAATTAAAAAATCATCCCTCCTCTTTTATCTTTTGCAAGCAATTGCAAGGACTGGTTTTAATATTTATTTAAATAGAATTTAATTGTGAAGCCATATCGCTCTGGACTTTCCTTTATGAGAAGTTTTTGATTAATAACTCATTCTCTTTACTTATTATGGGATTATTCAGATGTACTATTTTTCTTGAGTTGGTTTCATTAATTTTTATGTCTTTTCAGGAAATATTCCACTTTGTATAATTTAATTAGTGGGTATAAAACTGTTCATAATATTTTCTTACAGTCCTTTTTTCTTTCTCTAAGGTCTATAGTAATTACTCTTTTTTTCTCTGGTTTCAGCAGTCTTTTCTATTTTTGTTTAGTATGCATATCTGAAGGGTTTTTTTTATTATTTACTGATCTTTTTAAAGAACTAAAGTCTCGTGTTATTGATTTCTTATATTTGTATCAATTTTGTTAATGTGTGGTCTAATCTTAATTATTTACTTTCTTATTCTGCCTTTGTATTTAGTGCTCTTTTTCTAGTATTTCTGGGTAGAAAGTTGCTATTGATTTGGGATCTTCCTTTTTTCTAATTTAGGTATTTACAGCTATAGCCCTGAGCTGCAAATTATAGTACTGAGCATTCCTATTAGTATTATAATCTTGCATTTTCATTTTTTTCACATAAATGTGAAAAAATGATTTCTTTTGATTTTTATGATTTCTTGTTTTACCCACCAGTTATTTAGAAGTGTATTATTATTGATATCCAAATATTTATTGATTTCCCAAGTTCTTCATTTTATTAATTCTAATTTATTTGTATGATTATCAGACAACATACTTTGTTTTTTATTTTTTGTCTTATATATTTCAAAATATAAAGAGGGTACAAATGTTTTAGGTTACATAGATCACTTTTGTAATGCTTGAGCCTGTCACCCAAATAGCATTCATAGTACCTACTAGGTTTGTTTATCCCTCTCCTTCTACCTCTCCCCAGTTGCATTCCACTCAGTTTTACTAGCCTCTGGGCACATATATGCTTATCAGCTCATTCAAATTTAATAGCAAGTATTGTTTCTTGGCCTTTTGGCTAAGACCAAGTGTAGTTTAATAGTGAATACTAGTAATGTGGTGTTTGTTTTTCCATCCTTCACTTGGTAAAATGATCTACAGATTGTTATGAAGGTATTAATTCATTCTTTGGGGTGGCTGAGGTGTATCCCATGGTGTACATACACCACATTGTATTAATCCACTTATAAATTGATGAGCATTTAGGTTGATTCCATATCTTTGCAATTGTGAATTATACTTCAGTAAGCATTCAAATTAAGGTATCTTTTTTGATGGAATGACTTCTTTTCCTTTGGGTAAATACCTAGTAGTGGGATTGCTACATCGACTGGTGGGTCTACTTTTAGGAAACATAAAAGAACCTGAATAACCAAAGTAATCTCAAGCAAAAAGAAAAAATCTGGAGGCATCACATTACCAGACATCAAACTATACCATAAGGCTATCGTGACAAAAACAGCATGGTACTGGTACCAAAAAAGAAACGTAGACCAATAGAACAGAGCAGAGAACTCAGATATAAAACCGTCTATCTATAACCAAATGATCTTTGATAAAGCAGATAACATTATACACTGGGGAAAAGAAGCCATATTCAATAAATAGTGCTGGGAAAATTGATAGCAACATGCAGAAAATTGAAACAGGATTCCAACCTCTCATGACTCAAGAAAAAATTCAAGGTGCATAAAACTTAGATCTAAATCACAAAACTGTAAGAATTCTAGAGGAAAATGTAGAAAAATTCTTCTGGATATCTTTTTTGCAAGAATTTATGAAAGATTCTTTTTCATAAAAGTTTATGAAAAAGACCCCAATGGCAATCATAGCAACAACAAAACTTAGTAAATGAGACTTGATCAAATTAAAAGTCTTCTTCACAGTTAGGGAAACAATCAACAGAGCAAATAGACAACCTACAGAATGGTAGAAAATATACGCAAGCTACATATCTGATAAAGAGCTAATCACCAGAATTTGAAAAGAACTCAAGCAAATCAGCAATAAAAAGAAAAAAACCCTATTAAAAAGTGGACAAAAGACATAAACAGAAGTTTCTAAAAAGAAGAGAGACAAATGGCCAGTAAACATATGAAAAAATGTTCAGTGTCACTAATCATCAGAAAAATGCAAATTAAAACAACAATGACATGTCATGTTACCCCAGACAGAATGGATTTTATTTAAAAATCCAAAAACAATATATGCTGGCATGGATGCAGAGAGAAAGGCACACATATACTGTTTTGACTACAAATTAGTACAACCTCTATGGAAAATAATATGAAAATTCTTCAAATAACTAAAAAAAACCATACTAGGTATAATTTCTCAGATTTTTCCTAAGCATGTGCACAGTACCAGGGGTGTATAGATGACTTTCTAGGTGTCCAAGCATAAGTTTGAGGTTTCAAAGTTCTATGGCTATCTTATTTTCCTTTAAGCTTTCTGGTAGGTCTGTTGTTATTTCAAATATTATCTCCTGCCATAGGCAGTAGTACCTTAAAATACTTGCCAGGAAATGTTTTCTAAGAGTCTTTTAGCACTAGGGATTGTTCCAGCAGGTCAAATAAAGATAAGCATATCAAGTAATATTTTCCTGGGATGTACTAGGCAGATCAAATAATGCCATCTTTTTAGAAATGAGGCTTGGAAAGAGGTCTAGCTCTATTATGCCACTGTTAGATTAATGTGGGTTATGGTTTTTCAAGGCTATCTCTGAGCTTTAGAACAAAGGATGTGACTAGAAAGACTTAAAACACAACAAATTTGCTGTTCCTACCTCAATTCAGGCATTTGTCTACACTCTCAGATTGCTACAAGCCTTTGATTACTTTTCAGAGTTCTGAAAATGTAATTTGATATTTCTGCCAACTTTTCCATTGCTTTTGTAAGAGTTATGGAGGGATGAATTTTCAGAGGTCTTATGCTGCCATTTCTGCTTGGGTTTGAATAGGTTTTAGACCCCAAGTGTACTACAGCCTAGATAGAGATTACATTCCTCTAGAAAATTCTCTACTGTCTTAAAAAAGTTAGGCTTAGGAGTCATCTGAGGAGAATAACCTCTCACCCACACAAAGAACCAGTAAGACTGAGATTTCAGTACTAGAGGAACTCCCAAGGCTGGGATGCCAGGCGGATGCTGAACTTTTTTCCTTAGGGGACATTTCAGATTGTTTTTCTCTTATTATTTGTTTTATGCTCTAGGTTTCCCCTTGAGCTGTCTCTCTTAGAGCATCTCTCCAGTAAGATAAGACAAACCCATTGATCTCCACTGTTCTTCTAATGATTTTTAAATATTAAATGTGAACAAGTTCTGCAGTATTACATGTAGAACATAAACTATAAATATTTCTGTGGTTTCCGGGGAAGCTACAAATTATGATATATAGTTTGCATGTGGTATTTCTTTAAATTCATCCCGAAGGCTAGATTTTTATTTACATCTTAAAGCTGACATCTTTCTCAGCAAGGCTGATATTTATTTAGGTTGTATCTATTTTTCCCCTAGGCTGTAACTTCTCAGGTAGACTCCTTAGAAAAGATTCAATCAAATCAGGAGATACCTTAGAGAGAGATAGTAATAAATGTTTCCAAATGAGAAGTCATTTATCTAAACTGTTTGGACAAGTGACTTTCAAAAAGGAGGGTTGTTTTTTTTTAAATTTCCCTTACCTTCTAAGATCACCTTCCTTTACATAGAATTTAGAAAATACAAAACCTCTGAACTTAGATTGAGGCTCCCCAACCTACAAGACCAAACCTCAACTTCAGAAATTCAAGGCAAACTGTTCATGAATGAGTAACTGATAAAACAAAACCACTCTACTTGTTAACACCAGGATTCTGGCTATTCATAGTAAATAACTTAACTGTTGTTTCTACCCATGCTTTATTTCTATTCATGTATACATGTTTCTGAACAAAAAAAGAAAACCATAGCTCAGCTCATCCAGAGCTTGGTCATCTAAGTATTATTGATAAATGGACACTTAAGCTAAAGTTACACTCTGAAAACCCAACCACACTTAACACAAAGCTTCATTTATACCAATGGTGGTGACATTTTAGAGTGCCCATTTGCATTATACCTTTCTGCATTTCTGCTGTGCAGTACATCATTGCTTAGTCAACTGAAAATAGCCTCTAAAGTGATGCCCCTAAATTCACTTCTACCACTCTCTGGTTTGTTTTCTGACATGTAGAAAGTAAGATTTTAAAATACTTATCTAATCATGCTACCTTCCTTCTTGAAAGCTTTCAGATGCTCCTCATGGCTCTTAGTATAAAGATCTAGCAGGGACCTGAAAAATCTACTCCAGGCTACTTCACTAACTTAATTTATTGCCACTCTCCCTGAACTTTCTGACAATCAACCCACATTATTATTTCAGTTTTCGTAATGCAGGCTTACATTTCACACCTCAGAGCATACAAACATGACCTTTACTCTGCTCGAAGTAAGTCCCCTGTATGAGTATTTAACTCAACTGTCAGAGTCCATACGAATTACTGCCATTACTTGAAAGCAGCCATTACTGCCTGCCTAATCCAGATTATAATTTTATTCTTCTTAGCAATATCAAAATTGTAAATAACTAATCCTGTAACTTGATGTTATTATCATTTCCTTTATTAAAAAAAAAAATACAAGTTCCATGAATTCCAAGACATCACTTTTATCATTACTGTGTTCCTACTTCCCAGCACAGAGATGTACTTGATCCCAGTAGCTATTCTGAGAGGAATTTATATAAAATTTATAATTAGTAGAATTTACAAATGAAATACAAGCTAAAGAGTACATAAAATGTTTTCACATAAGTTATCTTATTCAATTTTAACCAAAAAAAATAGTATAGTAAATAAAATAGAGTTGACAAATCTGACTCCTTTTTATGAAAACTGACTCCTCTACTATATTTGATAATAAACAAATGTGTTCCTTGGTGAGATCAGTGGTTAATTCTGCCCATGTTCTGACTGAAAGCTATATTAAGGAGTGTTCTGTTAATAAATATGATTGTCTACCAACAAACGTGAATAATACACTTGGATAAACTTAATTTTTTCTGGTAACATAAACTAGAATTATTAACGTCTTACTGCTCTAGATACATCTTAAAATAAATTGTATATTTATTTTATATTATATAATCTCTTGGGCCTTAGGTTTAAACTTACTGATTTAAAATAGAACTTCATTTCTATTATTCTAAAATATCAACTTGTTTCGTGATTGAGATGAATGTAATTGAAATCTTCCTTTTAATTGTTATTGTTTCTATATTCAGTGGAACACTTTCAGTAATTTGGTAGTATAAAATTTTTCTTCCATATACAAAAGAAATGATTCATCCATAACTATATCAGTATTTAGTCCAAAATACTCCAAATGAGTAATCAGATGGATTTCTTGTTGTGCTGTGTGTCTAAGTATATGAATTTGTGTGTACAGATTTTTTTTTCAATTTGATGTCCTCTTTAAGTATTGGCTTTATTCCCTTTCCTTCCCTAGAGGCCTTAAAATAATATATCCTATGGCATTTTTATCATTATGTCTTAAGTAATAGTTTCAGCATGTTAAGTCATGAAATTCTTCTTTCAGTTTGCTCTAAAATCTATAAGAGACAACTCTGAAGCTTCAAATGCTTACCCTTAATATAAGATTTGACAGTTAGAAAGTAGGTCAAGTGCCCTAGTGCTGCTTTGGCACACATCAATATACTATTTAGAAATAATTTTAGCCACTAGGCATCACAAATAAATCTATACGTCTATCACTAATACTCCCTATGGTTTTCTACTTAAGGGAATAGAGTTTTACATCATATTGAGCATGAAATTAATTTTAAAAGCCCAACCTTTGGCCTCTTTTCAAGACTTTCAGCATATTTTTGTAAGTTTTGTTGGCACTGCAGAGAGAAGGGAGACCAAAGTGTTTGTTTCTACATTACTGAACTGTATTGACTTTGGGCATATTAATGATCTTAGTTAATTTCTACATCAATAAGAAGACAGTTACACACTGATGTCAACGGGCAATAGTACCCTTTTCAATAATCTTCATAGTATGCAAGCCGATTCAAAGTTTCAAAACAAAGTTTTGAGTTCATTAAACTTTTGAAATTGGATTGATGGGCCCCAGTAACCTACCTTTAATCAGAGAAGTTTATATAACCACTCTTTTGCTATCTTGGGAAATGAATGAGCTAGAAAAATGCAGTTGTTTCTTCCTCTTATACACAGTATTTTCTGAGATGAGTCAGTTCTATTCTTTGGAGTAACTGCTTTAACCCAGTTCTACAATATTGTACTCTTTCTATAAGCACCAGTTTTATTATTATCTTTATCTCAGATCTGTTACTAAGATTATCTATTTCATTGAATCACACACTTTTGTCTGTGTTTGCTTTACCTTATTAAAGTGAGTGCTCATTTTATGTAATAATTAAAACTCATGCATTTTTATATATATGAAATGAGAGAGTATATGACATTCTTAAAATTTGAGATCAAAGCTATATGAAAATTAAAAAATCTGAAAAAAACTTTTCTGAAAAATATGGCAAAAATTAAATGAACGTAATCATGTTATTTGAAAATAATGTCAGATTCATGTTCTCTTAAATATTCTTTGGCCTTTATTTCTTATTATTGCACTAAATAGAACCTACAGTGAGATACAGAATAAAAATATTTGGAGTCTTTTCCTTATTCCATCATTGTTTGTGCATAGGAAATCCAAAAAAACCTTCAAAAGTCTATTGTAATAATAAAGAATTTAACAAAGTTGCAAGAAACAAAGTCAAAATACAAAAATAAATTACATTTATATTTTAAATCAATGGAAACTTTAAAAAATGAAATTAAAAATAATATTAATAATATCAAATTGAATCATATAAGGTTCTAGTGTCTACTACCATGAAAAATACTTGTCGAAAATTAGACATTATTTTTAGTTTTGCCTTACATTTTTCCTCATGCTAAATTCAGTTTGAATAACAACTAATACATTTTTGTGTGTGATTATATTTTTATACCCCTATAACTATCAGGAGGTGACTAGAATAGTTAATAGTTAACAAATGTTAACACTGAAAGTCAGGGTAACGAAATATTGGATAATTGGGTGTGGTTCCTTGTGGTCTTGTTTGTATTGTTTTATTTATAAAAAGGAAATGGAGTTATTTTTTAAGGACACATAAAAATTATATTCTCTTTTCATTACAAATTGAAAATTCTAATACTTAATCAAGCACGGTCACAATATCATAACTTTCTAAAACGTATATTTATATATAGAATTTAATCCCAGTTTGAAATTCCCTTAAGTTGTCCTCTGGATTCATTCCTTTTTACTCTGAGTATTATTGCACGAGAACAGAATTAAACAAATGTATAAAGTGTAGGTACAGCAATTAATGGTTCTGGTGAGAATGTCACAAAAATAATTCACTATGAGACACCGGCTGATTGAAAAGCAAACAGAAATGAAGCCAGAGAGGTGAAGACTTCACCCAAGCATCTCCATATTGACTTTTCCCATCTTCACAAGCAGTAGGTCAATTGGGAGTGAAGGGAGCAAGTACATAAGGGAAGTAGGATGTGAAGTGAAGCCTGAGAGTTTCAGAGATTGACATTTCAGTGACAGCAGCTCTGGGTGATACAAAGATTTTAAATGTAGTTAGATGTGTGGATTGTCAAAGTGAAGTAGGGGGTCACTGGCTCAGATGAAATCCTAGACTGGTATGGCTATTTTTGGATAATTAACTCATTAGCTGTAAGATAAACTGGGAACTCAATGCCAAATAACTTGTAAAATTGACTAAATTTATGTTATTACATTTATGGAGCATTTGTAGAATGAAGGTTTAAAATACTGGACATTCATGGGAGTCAGCAGAATGAGGGCTTTACACGACGTTTCAAAGTAAATAGGTATCAATATGTTATGTGGGGTGTGTATGTGTGTGTGCACGCGCATGCACACACACATGTGGAAAAGAAAGAAAGAGAAAGGAAAGGTCTCTAGTTGAGTGGTTGTTCAGAAATTGATTTGGTGAGAAAATCAAAATATACATATATATGTGTATATATTATATACACATATATATAAAATATACGTAATATAATATGTATATTTTGATTTTCTCACCATATATATATATATATATGTATATATTAAGGTCCAGAGGTAAAATCTAGCTGTCAAAAAAATGTGCAAGGACATAAAAACACCTATTAGCGGTGAATTGGAATTTCCAGAAGGCACTATGAGAAAATTAATTACAGGCTCTCAAAGGATAGGAGAAAGGGAAGAAAAAACAAAATAAGGACAAGTATGTGGGGATGTATGACGACAGCAGGTGCTGAAATTCACTTGATTAGGGGATCTGTAATGCGAGGGAAGGATGAATATTAGGATTGAGTCATTCTGGAGCTTGGCACATCATGGGTGCTCAGTAAATGTTAAAAGAGCAAACAAGTGATGGAATTACGTAAATCAGCCTCCAATTTGCAACTGAGAAATTGATATAAAGTTTTATTGTTTCTTAAACGTCCTGCTTTCCAAGGGTAAGTATGAGACTGAAGGAGACTAAAAATTACCATCAATTACCATTTCTTGTTGAAAAATGCCAAGAATTTGAAGAATGTCAGTCAATGAGAGAGATTTTCAAAATGACAACTAGAGGAACATGAGTTCGCTGCCCCTTTTTAAGGTTTAAGGTATGTGAACAAAAAAAGTGGGTGGGCTAAGAAGAAAAAAAGAGAAACTTAGGATATTTTCACCTGTCTTAAAAGTGGCATTGGGTAGATAGCAGGGCTGCTCACTGGTTGCAAAATCTCAATCTTTGCTTATCTGATGATTTTCTGTTAGAGGACAAAGTCTTCATTTCGAATAAATTTTATCAAGCTCAGGAAATCTTGAAGGTTGGAGCTTGGCACATCATAGGTCCTCAGTAAACATAAGATATTTGTTTCAAAAAAAGTGATTATTTTAGGCTCGGCACCTATGGCTCAAGAGGCTAAGGCTCCAGCCACATACACCTGAGCTGGCAAGTTTGAACCCAGCTCAGGCCTGCCAAACAACAATGACACTGCAACCAAAAAATAGCCGGGCACTGTGGCAGGTGCCTTTAGTCCCAGCTACATGGGAGGCTGAGGCAAGAGACTCGCTTGACCCCAGGAGTTAGAGGTTGCTGTGAGCTGTGATGCCACTGCACTCTACCCAGGGTGATGGCTTGAGGCTCTGTCTCAAAAAAAAAAAAAAAGTTTTCTAGTATATACTCATGGCCAACTTCAGCATGCCCTACACCAGTTAAAACTTTCATATAAATTAATTGATGTTACTTGAAAAACAATTTATATCAAATATGCTACCCATACCTCATTATAGTCCAGATTATTCTCCTCATTTTTCATTATTCCTATCAGCAAAAGAGATAGAGGGAGTGCAAACTAATAATTAGAAAAGTTTCTCTTCTTTTAAGTATTATTATTATTATCGTTATTTTTGAGCTAGAGTCTCACTCTATCACCCTAGGTAGAATTACCGTGGCATCACAGCTCACAGTAACCTCCAACTTCTGGGCTTAAGCGATTCTCTTGCCTCAGCCTCCCAAGTAGCTGGGACTATAGGTGTCCACCACAATGCCTGGCTATCTTCTTTTAATTATTATTTTTATATTCTCCATAAGAAGTGATAGATTAGTTAGCAGTAAGCCTCACTGCTATGCATTATTAGGAGCGTTACTAAGGGCTCGATGCCCATAGCACAGTGGTCATGTTGCCGGCCACATACACCGAGGCTGGTGAGTTCGAACCCGGTCTAGGCCTACTAAACAACAACAACTACAACACAAAATAGCTGGGCATTGTGGCAGGCACCTGTAGTCCCAGCTACTTGGGAGGCTGAGGCAAGAGAATCGCTTAAGCCCAAGAACTGGAGATGGCTGTGAGCTGTGATGCCATAACACTCTACCAAGAGTGACAAAGTAAGACTCTGTCTCAAAAAAAAAAAAAAAAGAAGCGTTACTAAGAAATGCTATGAAAGTCAGAAGCCTGCTTATGGGATATGTCCCCCAGCACTGGTTATTTGGCTTGATTTTAAAAGCCAAACTCTGATACGAGGAAAACCAGTGGCGTCACATCCATATCCAGCAACACTTGGCCTGAAAGATTCCTGGGCTTTATGAATGTTATTTGTTGGGACTTAGCGTTAATGGGAAAGGACAGGGGCTTTGCTTCCTTCCCAATCCAATGAACCCCCAATAAAGGACTTGGAGGTACATTGTGCTGCTTTTATTCCTGAAATAATTAGACTTTATTTTCTTTTGTTGTTGTTTTTGTTTTGTTTTGTTTTGTTTTGTTTTGGGGGGACAGAGTTTTACTCTGTTGCTCAGGCTAGAGTGCCATGGCATCGGCCTAGCTCACAGCAACCTCAAACTCCTGGTTTCAAGTGATCCTCCTGCCTCAGAGGATCCTTCTCCCAACAGAGAAGCTGGGTAGCTGACTGCAGGTGCCCACCACGATGCCTGCCTAACTTTACTGTTTTTAGTAGAGACGGGGTTTCCCTCCTGCTCAGGCTGGTTTGAACTCCTGAGCTCAAGAGATCATTTCACCTCAGCCTCCCACAGTACTAGGATTACAGGCATGAACCACTGTACTCAGCCCAGACCATTTTTAACCCTGAGCCCTAGTCAAACCAGAATTTAGCTGTGTTTGTATCCTACAGGGAAGCCAAAGTCACTGTGTCTCAGAACGGACTGACAGTAAATGACCACTCCGTAGCTCCCTGTATTGCTGCACATGGCCGTCTAACTGCAAAGTAACGGGCAGAACGATACTTCAAATGCTTCCTTTGACAGGTCAAGAACCTCTTAGGAGGTGAATAGTACCATCCACACTCTAATTTTGCACCCTATTGCATAGTGTTTCTCTCCCATTTCTCTGGTCGGGACACTTCCTGTAACACACAGCTTTAGGAGTTTATCCTTACCAGTCCCATTAGCTAAATGCCTAATGCAATCAGTCTCTTTATCTTTGTGTAAGATTACTTATTTCTTTGAATTTCCCATTATCAGACACATACTGACTCATTCAGTTGTTGATTTACTAACTTCATTTTGTCTAAAATTAGTTTACCTTCATGATAATTAAATAGGACAATGAAACCTGCTTCTATATAAAATAGTCAAATAGATAACACACGGCTTAATTATATCTATCATTTAAACAGAACAAGCATGTAAGTGCATTAGTTTTCAGATCCTGCTATAAAAAAAGTTAGTGGCTTAAAATAACACAAGTTTAGTATGTTACGGTTCTGGAAAGCCTGTAAGCCTGCACTCTTCCTGTAGCTTCCCCGTCTTTCCCAGCTTTTAGAGACCGCCCATATTTCTTAGCTCAGGGCCCTTTCCTCACATCACTTAAAGCTTACCATCCTCATCTCTCTGATGGTGATTCCTCTGCGCCTCTCCCTTACAGGCACCCTGGGGATTATGGTGGGTGCATCTGAACCACTTTACCTGAATCCAGTAAAGTCTCTTCTCAAAATCCTCGATACTGTCACATCTGAAAAGGTCCTTTTGCCAAGGTGATATATTCATAGGTGTCTGTGAATCCTTTTGCCTTTTGTCCTTTTGCCAAGGTAATGTATTCATAGGTGATCAGGACGTGAACACCTTCAGGGCCATTATTCTTCCTTTTACAATTAGCAATACCCAATCTAGGTTTCGTGTGCGTGCCTGAGAAACTGTACTACCACATCCCATTTCAGCCATGCTGGGTCACTCTACATATTTATTATCCAAGGTGCAGAAGATGAAATGAGTGTTTTACTTTGTGGAACTGTGCAAAGTACATTGGTTTTGGAATCAGAAAGTCCCTTCTCTGTGTCCTGGCTTTTCCACTCAACTAATTGAGTGACATGGACAAATAATTTAATTTCTGTGATCCTCAGTTCTGCCATCTGTAAGACAGAAACAATAATGTTTTATAAATTATAAAAAGTAAATAAATTAGTGAATTTAAAGTCCCTGATGCTTGAGATGTAGCATGGTCCTCAATACATTGCAATTACTTTAATTAAAATAGTAGTGTACCCTTATTTACAAAATATTCATTATGAAATTTTACAAAGAAGTAGTCAACATTTAGAGCATTTTTTTTAACATTTTGCAAAATTTTGTAATGACTATTTTGTAAATAAAAGTACATTTAGCTACAACTTCCCTTTTTCATATGTATGGAGACTTTGGGGTTGACTTTTAGACCACCCTGTGCTTTGTATGAATTTGATCAGACATCCAAGCACTTGTCTCTCATGCTAGCAAGAAGGCAGAGTGTGCCCGCCATCCTGCCAGACCACTTGCATCCAGCTCCTCATCCACATAAACCTTCGCAGCAGTTAGATATGGAGATGGTTTATTTTTAACTCCCGTAAGTAACACTGAAAAATAATTGTACGTGAACAGTTATCCTAATTAACATTTTAAAGTCTATATTCTGAGAAGGAGATTTACTAGATTATACACTAATATTATTAAGAAAAAGCACTTAGTAATATGTTAGCAATTTTTCTATGAAAAATCCCCTGAATTATTCTCCACCCTAAAGAATATAGTATTAGTATATGTCATACATATCAATATTAAATAAAGCTTTATTGTTATTATCATTATTAATTCACTATAAAAATGCTTTAAATGTGATAGAGTAAAAGGTTCTATTTTCTGTCTGATAATGATGTCTTTGTCTTTACTTAATTTCCTACTGGGGTGTTCGTGGCTTTTCTTACAGATGTATGGGAACCCTTTATATGTTACACACGGACTGCCCTGAAAGCCCAAATCTTTGCACCACCCTGTCCTGCCATGCAGCTTTGCAATACCTGCTTACTGAGGAAAAGACGCTATATCTGCTCCTTGACATGGAGATCAATCATGTGACCTGTGTTAACAAATGGCATGTTAGCTCATGTGATATAGACACTAGAAAAGGTGTTGATATTTCTGCTGGTTTGCATTCTTCTGCCGTCACCATGAGAATTTATATCTGCTAGCCTGAAGGATAAAAGACGTGTAGAGTAAAGCTGAATCATCTCCCATCATCCCAGCCAAGTCTGTTCTGTATTAAGTTACAGTCAGCTGGCCTCAGACTTGTGAGACAGCCTGGTCCAGATTAGTAGAGCTGCCTCACTACTCATCAGTTGACCACAGACACATGAATGAGTCAGAAGAGATCAGGTAGACATGAGAACTAAATAAAATGCTGATTGTTTTTTGTCACTGAGATTTTATGGTTGTTATGCAGCATTATTGCAGTAATTGATAACTGATGTCATCAAAAACACATTCATGCCCCAATACTTTCCTAGTTTATAATTTTGCATCTTAATTACATCTGTGTATTTTTAAAGATATGAGTTTATAAATTTTGATGCTAATATTCATCAAAATAAATAATATATTTGATCTTTGTCCCTAGATCATGGCACAGAGTCCCCCAAACCCTTAGGACTTCCTGATGGATAAGGATAAATGTAACACCTTTTGTCCTACTAAAGCAGCTCTAGACAGTCTCCTAGATAGCTTCAAGATGAGAGCTCCTTGTCAGAAAGAAAGCCAAGCCTTAATTATAAATGTGGAACTTTCAATCTCAGCTCCCAATCTTTGCAGATGGGAGAGGGGCTAGTGATTTCATTAATCACTAATGCCCACAATCATACCTATGTAATGAAACCTAGACTGAAAAAAAGCCCCAAATTATGAGGTTATGGGAGCTTCCTAATTGGGGAACACATCTATATGCCAGGAAAGTGCAGCAAATCTACTGCAAATCCATTCTAGCAAATCCTTAAACCTGAGGAGGGAGCCATGGAAACCTCTGATTTACAGCAAGTTGATCAGAAGTATTGGGGCCCTTATGCAATCAGCACCAAGCCCTTAAAACTATGGGGTCGGATGCTAACTCTGGGTAGTAGTGTCAGGATTCAATTGAATAATAGAACACCTAGTTGGTTTCAGAAAGTTGGAACAGTGATGATGGAAAAGACACCACAGGTCTGGTGTCAGGAGGAAAAAAACAAAACCTATCAACCTATATTCAGACTATAGCTACAACACAGTAACAACTAAAAGTGTCACTAATGAATGATATATAAGTAAATTTCTTACTCATATTTTGATGGTTCTTTGGGTTCTCTCAGCAAAATGAATATTGAGAATACAACTCCAAGCTATCGCCACAGACCCACAGGAAGTCAAGTTCTCTTTCTTTGCAGGCTCATATTTGATGTAAAAGTGAAGTTTCCATCTAGAGCCTCTCCTCTCAACTCAGTTTAGTCATCTAATTTATGATACCATTTGATCATTTAGATGGATATAAAAGAGACTTTCATATCCTGACTTATAAAAGAGGCTCAAGTATTTTTTTCTTTCTTAACACATGTATGTAATGGCAAAAGAGAAAAATTCCAACTATTCTGGCTGGACAAAGAAATCGTACAGATAAGTAAGAAGACAAAAACAGACATCATACAGATGCACACAGACTTGTCAATACGCATAAAGATATACACAAATGTACGTAAACATACTACAGATGCATCAATACCTATGTAGACATGTAAACCTGCTATAGATATATACCTATTTGTCAACCAAAAATTATTATCAAGAAAGTCACTGGAAAATGTAGTGTCAGGGCTAAGGTGATGGTCAGAGCAGACCTTATAGCTATTCAAAAGGAAATTTTTTATACCATGTGTACAGGGAAAATGAGGAAATAAGTAAATAGATGATGGATTAATTTTTATTTAAAAAGACCTTTTTATGTATACAACAAATTACCAGTTAATTAACAATTAAGTCAAACTCTTATATCAAGACCTGAGCTGAGCTGGAGACAGCTGAGCCATGAGATAGCAGAGTAGTCAATTAAAACAGCAAGCCAAAATAAAGTAACAGTTCCAACAAAAAAGGTTAGAACCAGTGAAAAATTCAGTAAAGTTTCAGGATACAAAACTAACATACAAAAATCAATAGTATTGCCATACACTAATAGCAAACTTTCTGAAAAAAAGAGTCAAGAAAACAATTTACAATAGCATCAATAAAATAAAATACTTAGGAGCAAATTTGACCAATGAGGCCAAAGATCTGTGAACTAAAAATTATAAAAACTTTGATAAATGGAAAAAGACACAAATAACTAGATATCTTTCTCATGTTCATTGATTTGAAGAAGTAATATTGTTAAGATATCTACACTACCCAAAGCAATCTACAGATTCAGTGAAATCTCTATCAACATTCACAGAAGTAGAGAAATCAATTCTAACACTCATATAGAACCCAAGAAAGACCTCAGAGAGCCAAAGCTATTTTGAACAAAAGTTGAGCAAAGTAATAGGAATCACAAACCCTGGCTTCAAAATCTGCTAGAAAGCTATAGCAATCAAAACAGCATGGCATTGGCACAGAAACAAACATAATAATTAACAAAGCAGAATAGAGACTACAGAGATAAATCCACACATTTACAGCCAATGGTCAAAAATGCACAATGAGGAAAGGGCAGTCTTTTCAATAAATGTTGTTGAGAAAATTAGACCCTATCTCACACTATATACAAAAATCAAATGAAAATGGATTAAACAGTTAAATGTCAAACCTGAAACTGTTAGAAGAGAGTGTGGGAGAAAATCTTCTTGACATTGATCTGAACTATGACTCTTTGAATATGAGCCCCAAAACACACCCAAGAAAGCACAAATAGACAAATAGGAATAAAGCAAAAATAGACAAACAGGATTGGATCAAACTAAAAAGTTTCTTCACAGCAAAGGAAACAATCCACAGAGTGAAAATACAACCTACAAAATGAGAGAAAATATTTGCAAACTATACATATGATAAGAGGTTAATATCAAAAATATATAAGGAATTCAAATTGCTTAATAGAAAAAAAAATAACAAATAGCATGTTTAAAAATGGGCAAAGGATAAGAATATGTATTTCTCAAAAGAAGACATAAAATGACCTACAAGTATGTAAAAAATTATCAACCTCACTAATCATCAAAGAAATGAAGTTAAATCACAATGATATATCACAGCACACCTGTTGGAATGACTGTTACCAAAATGATTAAAGATAATAAGTGTTGGAAAGAATGTGGAGCAAAGGGAACCCTTGTGCACTGTTGGTGGGAATATAAATGGATAGAGCTGTTAAGTGATAACAGTATGGTTGCTTCTCAAAAAATTGAAATTAGAACTACCATAGGGCCCAGAAACCCTACTTCTGTGCATATGCCCAAAAGAAATGAATTAGCATCTTGCAGAGATAACTGCACTCCCATGTTAAGTGTAGCATTACTTTCAAAAGACAAGGTAAGCAATCAATCAAAACATCCATCATAGTGAATGGATAAAGAAAAGGGGTTGCACACACGTACGCGTGCAGTGGAATATCATTTTGCCTTTAAAGGAAGGAAATCCCGTCTTTTGAAACAATGTGGATGAACCTGGAAGCTATTATGCTAAATCAAATGAACCAGGGACAGAAAAATACTGCATAATCTCACATATATGCAGAATCTAAAACTGCCAACCTCATGGATGAAAGAGTAGAAATATTGAGGAAATGTTGGTTAAAGAATACAAGGCTTTACTTATGCAGGATGAAAAATTCTGACACTCTATATGTGTCAGAATTGAAATGAATGCACCATCATTCTTGCAATGATTTTAATTGATAATGCAGTATTGTATACTTGAAATTTGCTAAGAAAATAGATCTTAAATAATCTCTCCACGTAGGAAATAACTGTATGAGGTGCTGGATATGTTAATGAGTTTGACTGTGATATCATTTCACGATGTAGGTATATATATCGAAACATCACCTTCTACACTGTCAATATATAGAATTTTTATTTATTTTTCAATTGAGTCTCAATAAAGCTAGAAGAAAATTGTTTAAAAAGTGACAGTAATGCCTTTAATCATGTACCATGATAAGCGAGAGGCTAACCTGGAGAACGCCCTGCCTCTCCTCTACTTTTCTGCAATATCCCAGTGTGGATAAGAGTAAACCAAGTCAGTGCAGATGTAGAAAAAGCTGGAGGCCTTTCTCACAAGTAAAGTCTTCGCTTTATAGAGAACGTTTACTTTCACAGGATGCAATAATAATCTCTAAAGCCCAGATATTTCACAAGCCACTTTTAACGAATCTAACAATTCAAAAGAAACATTTGCAAAATCTTAAGATTATTAATTTTTTCACATGTATTCAGATTAAAAAGAAGACAGATACTATGATAAAACTGATTCACCTCCTAATCCAAACTAACCTTCTAAAACACAATAATATCAGCTATGTAGGAAGTGGAACATTTTATCCTAGTTAATATACTGAATTTCTTTCACTGATAGTAAAACGGACTACAGTTTAAGACTAGGTGTTGGAAATTCACTAGAAAGACAGAAGGAACATCAAGAGAAATTAGGAAATGAATAAAATGCAATGTGGTGTATATTTCACAACTATTTTTGAAAGGCTACTTAATCTGTTTAATGGATATATCAGGTGATTCTTATGAGAGCTCCACACTGCTCTAATTCCTGATGACCTATGTCCCACTTGAAGCTGTGACAAAGTACACTGATTCAGTCACTCAGGTGGGCTGCACAAGGTCTGAAGCAGCTGGATCCTCTTGTTCTGTTATCCTGAGTGACAAGTTCCAGACAGCCAGTCTGCAGTTTTTTGAATGATAGACAAGTAGAACAGGGTCTGACAATTTCTCTACATTAACCACTAGCAGTGAACATGATGTGTGATACCTACTACTCTGTGCTTTCCATGTTTCACTATGTGTGGTCAGGGAAGGGTTAGAATCCCCTGCACAACCACTTCAACAAGTGTGGATAATCACAAGAGTGTGATAGCAAAACCGAGGGGAACTTTTGATGAATTTGTATCTGTACAGTGACCCCAGATATCCTCTCTTCATATATAACATATACTTTTGTCTATCTGTGGTAAATATGGTCAATTCTTGGGATCCAGACTAGTACACAATAGCATTTCCACAATGTTTGCTAGTGCTAAACATTAGAGCTCTATCTTGTTTTATATACTTGATATGAATAAGTTTGAATGAATTTAAAACCTAATGACATCATCACAAGAAATTCTTATATTTTCCAATAAAAAGGGGAGTGTTATTAGATTTTTAAATACATGTTTTAAAATGTTGTTGAGAGTCTAGTTGACCCCAACCTGAGACAGTGCCAGCAAGGGAGACAGCGCTGAGGAAAGAATGAAACTTACACCAAGCTTAGTGCTTAAGACTGGAAGCCTGGAAGGGCATACACTGTTCTATGTGCTAGGAGGCAGCTTGAGAGCAATGCAGTACCTGTCCAATTTCCCACAATCTTTTTATTAAATGTGAGAATAGAGAGACTAAGATCCCAAAATAAAATAAAGGTTTAAAATAAAAGTGTGACCTTTAAAAATGTTTTAATATATTCAGGGAATGTATTTAGAACTGTATGTTTTGACATAGCTGGACTATGGTTGGTCTGAGCTAATCAGGGTAATTTTATTTCCCTTATCAGTAATTGGTTAGAATTGAGCACGTGAAGCAAATTCGGTATATACCACATCCTGGTTGGCAGACTAAAACGTCACCCTCAAAGACATGCAATAGTTAGGTTCCATTATGTCCCCATTTAATCAGTGTGCTCCATTAAAGCAACAACAAAAGAATGAATAAACAAATGGACCATGCTAGATAATGATGGGCCATCATAAATTTAACCAAGTGATAGCCCAAATCCTTGTTTGTATACTGCACCTGGTATCTTTTCTAGAACAGATCAGCACAGCGTCTGACACTTGGTGGGCAGCTACTGGCCTAGTGAATGCCTTCTTATTTTCCAACAGGAAGGGAGACCATGAATAGCCTAACACTGAGAGAGACCAACCTAACAAAATCCTGGCTTACTTGGTACTTTCTAGAATCCATTGTAATAAATATCTTTGCTTATATTTGACTTTTCATTAAAAATTTCAAAATATTACATTGCTTTGAATTCCAGAGACACACATATGTTCTTTAGCTTCTTCCCTTTCTCTTAGCCCTTCCTTCATGTACTTCTTGAGTCTCTATATGTTAGGTGCTAACTAACATTATATTTGTTCACTGACATAATGTTCTCCCCTTATTCTAGACTCCTAGTTCCCAGAAGTTTGCCCTGCTCAGCCTACTTGTCACTGGATAGATCTGTGTGATTTGTCGACTCTAATGAAATGTTAATTGAATGTATATCACTTCCAGGATGAGACAGGGAAAAAAATATATGAGATTGTTCGCATGTGCTCAGCAACCCAGAAAATCTCATGCTGATATTAGCAAACCACAAAATTTAGACAGCCAGAATCCCCAAATGACTGCCAAGAGGAGAGCCGTGATGGATTATTGCAAGGAGTTGAAGTGAATATTGAGCAAAAAATAACTTTTCATTGACTTAAGCTTGTGAAATTTTTAGTTATTTATTTAACAAAGCATAATCTTTCATTACTCAGACTATATCCTACTCTCTATTATTTACATTAAAATACTGGAAATACTCAAATATCTTTGCAAAGCTCTTAGAAAGCATCTTTGCAAGGTTAAAAATAATGGTCTAAACATTATTTTCTTTTGATCTCTCTGAGAAGAATTTTTTTATCTTAAAATAACTATGTTGAGAGATTATAATTTTTATGTCTTTTCTCCTCCATGACCAATTATAAATTTTCTAAATGTATAGTCACCCTTCATGAAATGTTTCTTTGCTAATACAAGTTCACAGGGATTATTGAAAGAGTCTGCTTTAGATTTAATTCGGGCAGCCTCAGTTGTAAGGATTCTGGTCCTTCAGAGACCTGGATTAATGACAAGGAGAAGTAAACTTTACGTAAGAACAGAGCTAAGGAGTCAGGTCGCACTGGAGGGCTAGTCCTCACTGAAACAAATTCCTGTGCCAATGGTAAATTTGGGGTTGATATAGGCCACAGTTAGTTTGTAGGATAATTTTTGGTAGAGTGGTTTATCAGAAAGCATTTCTAAACATGGGTGAAGCTTGAAACCAAACATTTAGGCCTGAGGTTTTAGGCTGTCAGCCAGGAACTAAGAATGCAGAAAAACAAGTGCCAGTTGTTGGAGAGGAGAAGCAAGGGAAAGCTAGTGCCCTGCATAACCAAATGATAGCAAAAATAAGTGACCATAAGACAAGGAGTGAATCCAGTGCCCCAGTCACTCTCGCTAATCCATCATCTGGTCTTTCCACATTCAGGTTGCCATAGTGATCTTTCAAAATGCAAAATCTCTCATTTTGCTTATCAATATTGTTTCATCTATTTTTATGCCTTTGTATACTTATTTTTTCTTTCTTTTTTTTTTTGGAGTGCTTTAAAGATATCACTACTTTTTTGCATATGAATGCTTCAGTATACATTTTCCACTGTTAATGGCATTTACTTTTTGCTTAATAATCAACTTTCTGCCATTTTTAAAACTGTGCCCCCCCTTTTTTTTTCTTTAGCATTCCAAATGTAGTTGGAAAACAAGACAGGATAGTCTTTATATTTGTATACAACATGTCTAATATTGTGTCTACCATGTAACTATGGCTCAATAATAGTCATTTATGAATTTAAAAAATAACTACTTCGCTCTGAGGGTCATGCTCATAGATTGCACACATTAGAATCCAGTTGCTTATTCTCACTATCAGCCTTATGTTGGGCTCCAACCTTTTGTATAGTGTTCCTTCCTCATTATAGTTTGTACTTATCATTAGGTATGCAGGACGAATTAAAATAGAGTGTGTCTTTAAAATAATACTTGAATATTTGGAAGTTCACAGCTCTTCTCAATATTAATCAATGAGATATTGATGAAATAGAGTTTAATTGAATATTTAGATCTGAATGAGAATCATTCATCCCTTATTTGGAAACAATCATTCTAGAATCCTAGTGTAATACTTGAGAGCATCAAAAGATGAAAATCATAACACTTGAAACAGGACATCACTAATTCAGCTGTATTCTAAGTTTACATTTTAGCTGTATTCTCTAAGTAACTCTGGTTCAAAATACTTTAGCGAAGTCCTGGGATTGACCCTCACACTAGACAAGGAAGGCAAATACCAGACATATTCATTTGTAGCATGAAATAGGCCCAGATAGTTGCTATATCAGAAATAAATATTTCCCTCAGTTTATTAATTCAAGAAAGATAGTCATTCCTAAAGACTACAAATAAATAAAAAAAGTTCAAAATAAATAAAGCATGTGATTAAAAGTCTTTTATATATCCTAATTATTTAGTTGCTAATATTTGCTAATGCATTCATTTCTATGAATTATCAGGAGACTGAGTCTGCTCCTGTTTTAAAGTGAAAATAGTTTCTGATATTTAACTCCATTCAAGTGAAAAAGCTAATAGCAAGTAGTGAGGCTGGTTTACAATTCAAAACTTTTAAAGCAAAATATTCTAGTCCTTTTTCTGTACCACCAGGTTTCCAATACAATACTCCAGTCACGTAAAATCTGATAACTGCAAGATCCAATAGTTGATTTGCAAAAGTAATTAAATAAGTGACAATGATTAGGTAAGCTGCTTCAGTAACATGGAGAGGCATGTACTACATAAACAATGTTGGCAATTCTGAAACCACTATATTGGTTCTTATTGTTTTCTTTTTATTCTAGGCTCTCTTGCATTAGTTAATTTGCTCTTCTAGGCATTACCAATTTAAAAGATTTTGGGGTGGCACCTGTGGCTCAAAGGAGTAGGGAACCAACCCCATATACCAGAGGTGGTGGGTTCAAACCTGGCCCTGGTCAAAAAAAAACTGCAAAAAAAGAAAATATTTTTGCTTTTGGAGACTATTCTGCTCCTACTCCACCCCTATCTCCCACAATTAGATTGTAGACTCTTTGAGAGCAGAGACTCTTCATTTTTTATTGATACATAATAATTACACATACATACAATGTGCAGTGATGGTGTTTAAGATGTACGTCATCTCAAACATTTATTATTTCTTCCTATTGGAACATTTCAAATTTTTCCCTCTAGACATTTTGAAATATAAGAGAAAGATTGCTATAGTCACCCTACTATGCTAAGCAACAGTAGAACTCATTCCTTCTATCTAACTGTGCATTTGTATGCATTAACCAACCACCCATTGTTCTTTCTTGCTCAGTTCTTCCCAGCCTGGAAAGCATCACTCTGTTCTCTACCTGGATGGCATCCACTTTGTTAGCTCTCACATATGAGTGAGTCCATGTGATACCTGTCTTTCTGTTTCTAGCTTATTTCACTTAAAATAATAACCAGTAGTTTTATCCATGTTGCCCCACATGACATGATTTCAGTATTTTTATGAATAAGGAATAGTCCATTGTCCACTGTGATATATACCACATTTTCTTTATCCAGTCCTTTGCTGACTGACCCTTAGGTTGATTCCATGTCTTGCCATTGTGGAATAGCAATAAACACAGGGATCAGATAGCCCTCTGATGGACTGATGATCATCACATTGTGGTTTTGATTTGCATTTCTCTAATGATTGAAAATGTTAAACATTTTTTGTATACCTGTTGGCCACTTTGTATGTCGTTTTTGAAAAGGTCTATTTTCATATTTTGCTCATCTTTTAAATTAGAATATTTATTTACTTATTTAATTTTTATTTATTTATTTATTTATTTTGCCAGGGCTGAGTTTGAACCTGCTACCTCCTACATATGAGACTGGCGCCTTACTCCTTTGAGCCACAGGCACCACCCTGAAATTAGAATATTTATTTATTTACTTATTTGCTATTGATTCATTTGAGCTTCTTATATATTCTTGTAATTAATCCCTTGTCAGATGAAAAATTTAAAGATATTTTCTCCCATTCTGTGGGTTATGCATTTATTCTCTTGATTGTTTCCTTTGCAGTTCAGAAGCTTTTTAGCTTGAAGTAATCCCAATTGTCTATTTTTTTACTCTAGTTTCTTGTGTTTCTGAAGTCTTACACAAGAAATCTTTGCCCAGGTCAATGTCATGGAGTATTTTCCAAGTGTTTTAGTTTAGTCTTTTCATAGTTTTAGGTTTTAAATGCAAGTCTTTAATCCATTTTGATTTTATTTTTGTGCATGGTGATATATAGGGGTCTTTCATTCTTTTGCATATGATTAACCAGTTTTCTTAGCCACGTTTACTGAGAAAACTGTTCTTTCCTCATTGTAAGTTCTTGGAGACTTTGTCAAAAATGAGTTGGTTGCAAATATGTGAAAGTATATCTGGTTCTTTACTCTGTTCCATTAGTTCATGTGTGGTTTTTTCATGCTAGTACCATGCTATTTTTGTTATTATACCTTTGTAATAAATTTTGAAGTCAGGTAGTATGATGCCACCAGCTTTGGTCTTTTTGCTCAGTATTAATTTTTGCCATTTAGGGTCTTTTGTGTTCCCATATAAATTTTCAGATTTTCTTTCTATTCCTGTAAAGAATACCTTTGGTATCCTGACAGTAGTTGCCTTGAATCTGTAGATCACTGTGTAGTATTGACATTTTAATAATATTGATTCTTCCAGTGCATGAGCAGAGAATGTCTTTCCTTTTTTTTTTTTTTTTTTGTATTTCTACTTCAATTTCTATCCTAAGAGTTTATTAGTTTTCCTTGTAGAAATATTTAGCTCCTTTGTTTGAGTTTATGCCTAGGTTTTTATATTTTTGATAACTATTAACTATTTGTCAATAACTATAGCTATTATAAATAGAATTGCTTTCTCAATTTCCCTTTCATGTTGTTTAATATATAGAAATGCTACCGATTTTTGTGTGTTGATTTTTTTGACCTGCAACTTTAATTTGTTTGTCAGTCCTAACAGTTTTTTAATGGTGTCCTTAGGTTTTTCTAAATATAAGAACATGTGATCTACAAAATCCACAAACAGGTTATTTTGACTTTTTCCTTTTCCAATTTAAATGTCCTTTATTTCTTACACTCTAGCCAAAACTTAAGTAATATGTTGATTGATAGCAGCAAAGTGGGCATTCTTGTCTTGATCCAATGTACAGTGGAAAGAGCTTTGATATAGTTATATCTGAGAGTGTTTTATTAGGAGAATCACATTGAAGCACAGCAGAACTTCCATGGTTGACAATCTTCCTACATTGAACACCTCCTTAAGTTGACTTTATTTTCATAGACCATCTGTGTACCACATGTAATCATTGAAAGACCAACATTCTTATATTGACCACCTCTGCAAATTGTATCTTGACCCTTTGGATAGTGACATACAGTATCAATTTACCCTGTATAACTTGACTAGTGGAGTTTACTCCAAACCAAGGACCTAGGCTCTGCTTTTTGTTGTGCTATATTTTCTTTAATGTAAGTTCTTTTTTCATGTTTTATTATTACCATGTGTTGGATTAGGCCTAACAATCTCTTGTTCATCATGTGTTGTAGAAGTTTCCTTCAATGTGAAGGACCAGTTTCCTACAATTACTGAAAAATGTTACAGTTAATCAAGGCACAATGGCCCAAGGCACAATGGCCCAAAGAATACAACTCAAAGAGCTGACATTAATGAAAACAGTTGATCTTCTGTTTTCTGGAAAGCAGCAACTAAAGAAGGAGAGCAAAACATTTTGGTATCAAAAAGACCATAATTAGCAACATCCAAAAACATAAACATGAGTACTTGGAGACATATGATAAGGAAAGCAGAGACTACAATGGATAAGGAAGAAAACTTCCCTACATGAAGTCAATGAAGCCATATAAAGCTGGTTCAAACAAATGAGGGCAGTTAACACCCAAATCTCTGGACAGGTGATCCAAGAAGTTGATAAAAAAAAATATAGGGATTCATGGTGGCAGGTTTCCAAGCATCAAGTGGTTGGCATGAAAAATTTAAACTTTGACTACCTGTGACACTGTCTTGCATGGTTAATCCAAAGAAGTTCCAGTAGAAGTCGTGGAAGAGTTCATCAAAAAGTTCCCAGATTTCACAAGAGGCTTCAAAAATGACAACATCATTAACACGCATGAGTGTAAACTCTTTTTCAAGGTGAAGCCTAACAGGAGCCTTATCATGAAGGGTGACAAACAAAAGCATGCAGAACTTTTCAAAGAATGTTTCACAGTTTTACTTTGCACTAGCTCAATCAGAGAGAAACTAATGCCCTTGTTGATTGGTAAATTGGCAAAATCATGCACATTCAAGAACCAGAAGCCTGAAGACATACCCTCCCAGTGCTTGAGATTAAACAAATGCATATGGAGGACTGTTATCCTATTTGAGTAACCGGGAAGAAGTGTTGACCAATAAATGAAGGAAAAATGGTCTATTTTACTGACAGTAGACAACTGTTTTGGCCACATACAAAGGAATCATCTCATAAACTTGAGACTGAAATTTCTGCCTCCAAACATGACCTCAAAAACTCAATCTTTTGACCAAGGCATTATCAAAACTTAAAATGCACTACAAAGCCCAGCTCCTGCAGTCCGTCTTTACTAAAACCTGTGGTCCATCTATAGAAGTAACTTTATCTGCTATCAATTAATACTCTGAATGCTATCGTCTGCATCAGTTCTGCTTGGACTAGAGTTCATCCAGAAATGATACAGAAGTGTTTTAAGAAAGTTGGGTTTCTCGCAACCCAAGAACACAATGTTTGGAACCCCCATCAGAAAGTCCACTTGCGATGGTAGAATTCGAAGGAGTAGATTTTGAAGGAATTGTTCCAATGGATGATGAGTTCCTGTAATGAACTTGACCAATGAGGAATTTTTCAAGTGATATTGACTGAAGTATAGACCAGTGTAAAAGTGCTTGAAATAGCTGATGAAGTGGAAAAACCAACTGAGGATGACATAGAAATTGCAGACGCCAAAAGAAGAGGATGTCAGGCATCTAATAATGAAATTGAAGTGATTTGCTAGGGAAAAATGCCCAGGTATGCTGTGTGGGGTAACCACCATTGAGAGTGCTTTCTCCACTAATGTTTGTAATAAGAAAAAGAAATAGATCAAGATGGACTTTTTTTTTTCAGAAAGAATGACTAATGCATGAAAAATTAATAAATGTATCAATTTTATATGATACTGTATATATATGATCTGACTGTGTTTTGATTACATATGATTTTGTATGATGTTCTCTAATGAAAGCTAAAGTACATATACATATAAGTACAGGAGACCCAATTCCTTACACTGACCACCTCTATATGTTAACCAATTTTTCACAGTCCCTTGAACAGTCAATGTATTTTGTTGAGGACTTTTTCATATATTTTCATTATGCAAATGCAATTCTCTTTTTGTCTTTTGTCCTTGTCTGGTTTTGGTGTCAGGGTAAATTCAGCCTCAAAGAATCAGTTAGCAAGTCCTTCCTCTTCAATTTTTACAAAGAGTTGAGTAAAAGTATATTAATTCTTTCAAAAGTATTTAGTAGGATTCAGTAGTGAATCCCTCAGGTCTTGGCCTTTCTTTTGATGGAGACTTTTAATTACAGCTTTGATCTCATTACTGATTCATATTTGTTGATGTTTTTATTTCTTTATGGTTCAGTCTTGGTAGGGTGTATGTTTCCAAAATGTATCCATTTCTTCTACATTTTCCAATTTATTGGTGTGTAGTTTTTCTTAATAGTCTCTAATAATGCTTCTTTGTATTTATGAGGTTAAGCCTTCTTTTTCATTTATTTTATGAATTTGGCTCTTCTCTCTTTTTTCTCAATTAGCCTAGCTAAGGTTTGTTGATTTTCTTTATCTTTTCAAAAAATCTACTTTTTGTTTCATTGATCTTCTATATTTTTGTCTCAATTTACTTACTGTTCCGATTTCTATTATTTCCACCTTTCCACTAATTTTGGACTTGATTTGTTCTGCTTTTATAGTTTGTTGAAGTGCTAATGTGAAATATTTCTCCTATTTGGATATAGGCATTTATTGTTATAAATTTCTCTCTTAGTTGCTTTTGCAATATCTTATAAATTTCACTGTGTTGTGTTTCCATTTCCATATTTAAATTAATTTTTTAATTTTATTTTTAGTATCTTTATTGACCCATTGGTCATTCTGAGCATGTTATTCCATTTCCACACTTTTGTATGTTGTATGTTTTCCAAGATTCTTCTTATTATTAATTTCTAGTTTTATTCTTTTGTTACAAGGTCAGCCTCAGTGGGCACTGTACCTCTCATTCCCCAGGCTGTAAGGCAGCATGTAGCCTAGAGTTCTGGGGACACAATTCACAGGTATGGGGACCCAGGGTTCCAGGAATGTGTCAGTACAGGGGCTGTTGAACCCCAGTTCACAATGTGATCTTGTGGAAAATGGGCCCTCACAATGGTGCCATGCTATCACTGCTTGGATTGCTATGGGTATGTGGCACCCAGTGTGAACACCTTCCCCAGAACAGTGCCATCACATGCACTCCAGGAAGCTCCTGGTGTTACTCACAGGGCCTATAATTGCCAAGGACTCTCTTATGGCTAGAATTACAGTTGTCAATGGTGGGAATGTGGACCATAGAGCTTACCATTTTTTGTAATAGTGAATTCTTCCTGTCTTTGAGCTTCTCCTGGTAGGGGTAGCTGCTTGTTTCTTTCTGCTTTCATGACTTAGAAATTCACCGTCATTTCCCTGGTAAATTCAAGTGTTATCTCTTAGAAGCTCTATTTGACAAGTTATCATCTACTCCCCATTTTCATCTTTCTTTATGCCGTCATTTGTTTTTACATTTCCCAGATGCTGGGAAAAGTGCCTTATTCCTAGAGCAGACATTGGGATTCTTGTTTCTTCACAGATAATTTTACAAATGCACTGATATACTAATTATGCAAATTCAATCTGAGAAACAGTTGATTATTTCAAAAAAAGTATCTCTTTAGAAAAAGAAATTTTGTTGTCTTCTATTTAGGCAGATCAAAATAAATGACATATCATTTATTAGCCTTTACTGGTTCCAACCTTCTTTAGATTAGTACACCAATATCTTCAATTTTGTGCAGCAAAGAGGTTGTTAAATGCCATTTGTGATCACCACGTATCTTCAGCATATTTTTCTAGATGACTGCTAAAAAGAGGAAGTAAGTCATATTATGTTTGCTTCTCCAAAGTTAATGGGATCTTCTATTCTATCTTGCAGAAAATTACATTCTATTATTCATGTGATAATTCAGTTTATCCTTGGTAAATTATGTGACAAGTCAAAAAGGCAAGATTGTATTTAAATGTATTGTATTATTTCTGGAGCATTTTTGCTCTCCCTGCCATGAAAACAAGGGTGTCATTACCTGAATCACATGGTATCATTTTTGTAAAGTTATTGTATATTAACTAAAAAATATATATATAGTGAAACCCACACATACCAATATACACATATATTTGTGTACATACATATATTTACATTGATGTACACATTTATATTTACCACTGAGTATAGAAAAAAAGAGTGAAGAATAAGGAAGATAATAGAGGCAGAGGAAACAGATGCATCACAGTTATATAAACAGAAATTAAAAAAATGAAAGAAAGTATATGAACGGATGTATATATATATATGTGTAGATACATATCCAAGTATGTATGTGTGTATATATGTATACCATAAGGTCTGTACTTTTGGCCTGTGGTTTTTCATATTAGATTAACCTTTCATTGGCTCTGAGATTGCAGGAATGGGGTGGGTAGGTGGGTTTGAGTGTGTGTGTGTGCATGCACGCTTATAAGAAGCACTTTTTACCTAAGCACTATCCCAGCAATGTTTTGAAATTGAGAATTTATTACAGAGAGTGATAAGTTTTTACTTAGACTTTCTGACCCAGAGCAGCAGTAAAAAAAAAGACAAAAAATTCAAGGGCAACTGCACTGAGGACTAGATTATCAGGGCCTGGCAAAATTGCAGAAGCTCTGCTCACCAGATGTCTGTAATTGCCCACTCAGACTGAAACCACCATGTACTGGCCCAGACAAAGAGCAACTACATCTTTCTTTGCTTAACCTTTCAGCCTCAATTTCCTTCTCCTTCTGTTCTCCTTGTGATGTGTGAAGAATGCTTATTCATTTGTTTTTATTGTGGTCTCACAAGAAATGGTGAATGCATAGAAGTTGCTAGACAGCAAAACATAGAAATCTCTGATGAACAAAGGAATCTGCCTCCTACTGGTAGGTAGCAGGGGAGGGAGCCATTTGAGGGTGAGGAGTGGAAAACCAGATAAGGCATTAAAACGCTATGAAGCTTCCAGGTTCCAGATGTAAGATGAAAATATGGGTCTTTATGCCCCAGTTAAGGACCAATAGCAACAACTATATAAATCTGTGCTCTTGTGGTATATAGTTTGTTTAAACTTTTTTATTTTACTTCATTTTTAAACTGTGTACTTATATTTTAATGTAAATGAGGTCAATTCATTTCTAAAGTAGTTCAGGCAGTGTTTATGAATAAAATAACATAATTTAATATTATTGCTCCTCTCAACCCCTCCCATACTTATTTTTAAACCATAGATCCTCACGGATAAGTCTTTTTTTTTTTTCCATTGATCTATTAGGTTGTTTTCCCTCTCCAGCTTCTTTAGTAACTACATTTAGAAAAGTGAAAGTATCTAATTATTTCTTATTCACCAAATATGAGTCATATATGAGCATTCACATCTATTATTTCTAATTCTCACCACAATTCTGTGAGAGGCAATAACCATTTTGTTTTGTAACAGAAATATGTATGAGGAAAGTGAGGAGGGAATGGTATGTACTGGGAGCAGTAACAGCACATGTGAGGAAACAGAGGGTGTAGTAAACTCGAGACGTGCTCATCCACATTCCCTGAAGGAAACAAAGTACAGATCTCCCTCCTTAATTCAGTGAAGAATCACTCTCCTGAGATGATCTCACCCAGGATTTTATATGTATAAAATTCTGCTAAGAAAAGCGAAAGTCTGCTTGTAGCAGCCAGAAATATTATTTTAAAAAATCAAGAATTAACCTAAATAACTGGGCATGTGGTAGGCTCCAGCTGCTTGGGAGGCTGAGGCAGGAGAATCGCTTGAGCCCAAGAGTTTGAGGTTGCTGTGAGTTGTGATGTCACAGTACTCTACCAAGAGTGACAAAGCAAAACTCTCTCTCAAAAAAAAGGAAAAGACAATTAACCTAAAATGTTCATCAGCCATTAAAATCAAGGTGAAATAATGGTGTGGACCATGATGGTTTATCTGTACATAGAATATTATGGAACACAGTAAAACAGGTCCATTATTATATGTTCATGTGCAGAGTCTCTCTCTAAGCTATACTGTGTTAAATTGAAAAATGCACAGAATAGAATTGTGCACAGAGCATAAGCTCTTTGATGTGATGACACCACTTCATATAATACAGATAATTAATATAATATTCATATTGTTTATTTTAGTATCTGTTATAACATCTACACACACTCACAGAAATAATACCAAAAACAAAAAAGCTTATAGCAATAATTTTGGCAGGAAAGAAGGTTGGAAACACAGGGAAGTTCATTTTTATTTTGTAACTTTCTGTGTGATTTCAGGACTAGCAGATTGGTTGGTTTCCTATTTTTGTGTTGTCCACATGATGGAGCAGAAGATTCTTGGTCAAGCTGAGGCTGGCCAAATGTCTAGCCAATTAGAAGCAAGATACCAAACAACTGATGACCATAAGTTACCAGTTTCGAGGGCCAGGGACTTTCCCAGAGCCTCCACCCGCCCACAACCACCGCCTCCGCCCAGGCGCAGTTCAGCTTGAGCTCCCACAAAATTATCTGCCTGATAATTAACATTGACCCTCGTTGTCTCCTCCTCCTTCTTTTTCTCTTCCTCTTCTTATTCTTCCCATGTTTATGTCAGTAAAAGTTAAGGGAAATATTCAGTGAAAGAAACAAGCAATGTAATGATGAACGGTGCAGACAGACATGAAAAAGCAGAATCTGTTTCTATCCCACCACTAGCAAGGCATTTCAACATACAAGGCAAATGCAGTATTTCTCTGACAAATACTAGGAGTAATTAAAAAAAAAGTAATGATATTTTAATTCATTGTTACCACTATATGGCAGTTAAAATAGAAAAAAAGAAAGACAAAAAATCAGAATGAATAAATTACGGGATTTGATTCCATCTATGTGATTTCTCCCTACTTTTATAATTTTTCTCTGTCTCAGCTAATGAATTTGAGTTGATTGAGTGCTTTGTACTACTGCAGAGCTTTCTTGTGCAAGATGACTTAAGACTTAGCTGGTAATATCAGTGCCCTTTTCATGAATAGGCAGAAATTTCTGAATCCAGAAGGCTTTTAAAAATTATTTTAAAGCCAAAAATATATGTTCTTTAATATGACCACTGAAATATTTTCAACATTATTGAATTAACATTCTTCTCCACTCCCTATTCAAATGTTAACAAAGTGTTTTATATTCATTAATCTGCCTGATTATTACAGTCTGTTTACCACATGATGAGGTTGTGATCTTGGATCTTCTAAAGGCTTAAAAATACAATATTCTACATTTCCAAGAAGACTATGTTTTCAGAATAGTTAACTAAAAAGCCAAAAGACATTAATATACTTGATTTTCCATTACCTTAAATAGCATTGTTGTTTCTGATTTAAAAGCCAAATACTGGATTTTATCTTGGTGAAGTTGTTCAAGTCTAAGTATGTTAGATTCAAACTTCTCAAGTGTGAAAAAAGTCACCTAATATACTGTAAATAAATGAATACAAACTCAGTTGTTGGGCTTCCTAATGAGAGATGAAATTAAAGACCTATGCAGCTTCTTAGCAATAAAATAAGTTATTTGTAGTAGTCACTTGGATTACTTTTCAGTAAACATTTCATGTAAGTCAAAATTAAGAGTAAACTGAACTAAATTAGAGAGCCATGTGCAAGATATAAAGGCAAATTTATATTTTGAAAGTAAACCATTGTCTGATTAAAACCTTAAGCATGTGGGATTATGATTTATAGTTCCTTACATGTTATAGGTGATTGGTTATACACATTTTTATCTCAGTGAAAATGTTTCTCTAAAAATTTTTAGGGTTCAACTATATCTTAAAATTGTAAAGTCAGATGTCTCCATTTTCATAAGGGGCAATAGCAGCCTAGAGAAGTTACTTCCTATAAGAACACAGAGCCACCCCAAGATTAGAATCCAGAGTTTCAGCATCTAAACTTTTCTTTCCAGATATCTAAAGATCAGTATCATCCTTTTTATCTGATTTGTTAATCATAGTCTTGGCTATCATATTTTAAAACTACCTTTGGAGATATCGTATTATATTAGAAAATGTCATGAGGATAATTCAAGAAATAGAGACAAGGTATTATTGTTGGAGCTTCCAAAGACAAAAAAAAAAGGGTGGTAGAGGAGAAATAAAAATCTGACATGAAGAAGACAATTAAGAAGGGGTCAAGCTGGTTGCACCCTATGAGAAACTAAGGAAGAATAACTACATAGCATCCAGATGAGGATATAATAGGTTTCAAATCAGAAATTTATGAAAGAAGATGCATACAATACTTTTAGTTAAAAGGGCAAAATAGGGCAGAAGATAGTGCTGCCTGCCAAATTGTAGAGAATTACAGGCAAATCTGATTTTTATTGCAGTTTGCTTTGTTGTGCTACACAGATATTGCATTTTTTTTTAATCAAATAAAGGTTTGTAGCAACCCTGCTTTCACCAAGTCTGCTGGTGCCATTTTGCCATTAGCATGTGCTCACTTCATGTCCCTGCGTCACCTTCTGCTAACTCTGCCAATATTACAACATTGCCCGTTGTTGTTATATCTGTTAAAGTGCTCTGTGATCAGTGATCTCTGATATTACTATTATGATTATTTGGGGTGTTACCCTACAAGATGGAAAACTTAATCAACAAATGTCGTCTGTGCCCCCAACTCTCCCTATCCTCAAAACTCCTTATTCCCTGAAACACAGCAGTATTGATATTAAGTCAGTTAATCACTCTACATTGGCCCATGAGTGTTTGAGTGAAAAGAAGAGATGCAATTCTCTCACTTTCAATTAAAACCTGGAAATTATCAAAAGCACAGTGATAAAGACACGTTGAAAGCTCAGATAGTTTGAAACCTAGACCTTTTGTACCCAACAGCTACCCAAATTTTTGAATGCAAGGGAAACCTCCTTAGAGGAAGTTAAAAGTGCTTCTCCAGTGAACACACAAATAATAAGAAAGAGAAAGAGACTTATTCCAGAAATGGAAATAAGTTTAATTGGCCTGGGGAGAAAATCAAACCAGCCACACTATTGCCATATTCCAACATCTACGTCAGAGCAAAGCTCTACCTCTCTTCAATTCTGTGAAGGCTGAGAGAGGTGAAGAAAAGTTTGGAGTGAGCAAAGGTTGGTTCAGAAGGTTTAAGAAAAGAAGCCATCTTCAGGACACAGGAGTGTAAGGTATAGCAGCAAATGCTGATGTAGATGCTGCAGCAAGTTATCGAGCATATCCAGCTACGTTAGTGATGGAAAGAGCTACACTAGACAAGAGATTTTCAGTGGAGCTGGAACAGCCTTCTATTGGTTGCCATCTAGGACTTTCTTAGTTATGGAGAAGTCAACGCTTTTCTTCAGAGCTTCAAAGAACAGGTGGACTCTCAGCTGGTGGCTTTAACTTGAATCCCAGGCTCATCTACCATTCTGAAAACCCTAGAGCTTTTAAGAATTATGCTAAATTTGCACTGTCTGTGCTCTATAAATGGAACAACAAAGCCTAGATGACAGATATCAGTTGCAACATGATGTACTGTTGAGATCTATTGCTAAAAAAAAAAAAGAATCCTTTCAAAATATGACTGCTCACTGTCAATCCACTTACTCACCCGAGAGCTCAAATGGAGACATACACGGAGATTAATGCTATGTTCATGTCTACAAACATAACATCTATTCTGCAGCCCTTGTATCTTGGAGTAATTGTGACTTTCATGTCTTATTATTTAAGAAGTATACTTTGTGCTGCCATAGACAGTGATTCCTCTGATGATTCTGGGAAAAGAAAATTGAAAACCTCCTCCTGGAAGGGGTTCACCACTCTAAATGACATTAAGAACATTCATGATTCATGGGAGGAGGTCAAAGTGTTAACATTAATAGGAGTATGGAAGAAGCTGATTCCAACACTCATGGGGGAATTAGAGGAGTTTTAAGACTTCACTGGAGGGAATAACTGCAAATGTGATGGAAACAGAAAAAGAACTAGAAGTGAAGCCTAGAGATACAACTGAATTGCTACAATCTCATGGTGAAACTTTCATTCATGAAGAGTTCCTTTTTATGAAGCAAAGAAAGTGGTTTATTGAAATTCAACTCAAACTATATAAAAGCAATTTATGCAACTGAGCCATTTATAGGCCCATAATATTCTGAAGTATAAAAAAAGTTTTAAAGAAAAAACTGGCATTAAATGTGTTTAAAGAAAAATGGCTAATTTGCAAATGGGAAATAATAATATGATATACATAATAATAATATATAATCTGATATGTAAAAAGTGCAACTTTACCTGTTAAATGAGACTTCTGCAATTTTCACTTAAATGTTATTTGAAATTTTAGAAAATAGCAAAAAGGGGGCTACTACATTTCACAATTAAAGTTCAAGAATGAAAAATCAAAAATGGTGCTTGCAACCACCCCTTTCCTCCTCCCACAATCCCTGGCACTTTTGCTTTCCAGCTTGCGCTAGGCAGAATGGCTCCTGCAAAAAAGGATGGTGAGGAGAAGGGCTGTTCTGCCATCAACGAGGTGGTGACTGGAGAATACACCATCAACTTCACAAGCACATCCATGCAGTGGGCTTCAAGAAGTCACTTGGGCACTCAAAGAGATCTGGAAATTTGCCATGAAAGAGATGGGGACTCCAGATGTGCACATTGATTCTAGGCTCAGCAAAGCTGTCTGCATTAAAGGCATAAGCAATGTCCCATACTGTATCTGTGTGCAGTTGTCCAGAAAACGTGATGAAGATGAAGATTCACTAAACAAGCTCTATACTTGGGTTACCCATGTACCTGTTACTACTTTCAAAACTCTGTAGACAGTCAATGTGGATGAGAACCAACTGGTGATTGTGAGACACATCAAATAAAGTTATAAAACCACAAAAAAGAAAAATAAAAAAATAAAAAGTGGTTTGTTGAGATGGAATGAAGATGTTGAAATGACATCAAATGATTTGTAATATTGCATAAACTTAGTTTTTAAAACAGTGGCATGATTTAAGAAGACTGACTCTAATTTTGAAAGAGATACCATGTAAATAGCATGACATGTTACTGAGAAATCTTCATGAAATGAATCAATCAATGTGGCAAACCTTATTATTATTCCATTTTAAGAAATTCCCACAGCTATCTCAACCTTCAGAAACCACTACCCTTATCAGTCAGCAGCAGTCAACATCAAGGCAAAAAAGATTCTGACTCTCTGAGGCTGAGATAGAAAGTTCAGATATGTACATTATTTTTATAGACATAATGCTGCTGTACACTTAATAGGCTACAGTGTAGTGCAAACATAAGCTTTATATGCTGAGGGATATTTAAAAATTTATGTGAGTTGCTTTATTGTGATATTTACATTATTGTGGTGGTTGGGAACTGAGCCCACAGTACCTCTGAGGTAGGCCTATGCCATGCAATAGTGCTTTGTGACCACACCTATGGTTCATCTTACAAGGGTACATGTGACTCTTTCTATAGAATATAAATGTCTTAACACAATAACTAAGAGGATGCCATGAAGGCTATGTTAACTAGTTTGATGAAAATATTTCAAATTGTATATAAAACCAGCACACTGTACCCCATGACTGCATTAATGTACACAGCTATGATTTAATAAAAAAAAAAAAGGAAAGAAAGCTTCAAGTATCTTTTGATGAATATGTGGTGTGATATGGTTAATGAATATCACCTAGGAAAAGTTGTAGTTATAAGAATTAAAAAGGAGCTAGCAATAGTATCACTGCATATGGATATTTGCATGTAAGTAAGGTTATTTTATGATTAGGATAATTGAATAACAATTTTTCCCTCAATATTGAAAGTTTTCTGTCTTGCATTACATGATTTTGAGACAAATTCTGAACAGGTATGTCTTCTACTGTGAAAATGTCAGAAGGCACTCAGAAACACAGATTGTTTTCCAGCAGACGAGAGCCTCATTTCTTACCTATCAATTTTATTGCTCTGAAGGACTTCTGAGGGTTGGGAAGCAAACAGTAATTTTCACTGGCTTATTGATCTTATTTAAGGAACATCAATCACTTATATTCCTGGAATGTAGATATGGCTTTTACTTTTTCTGTTCTTTTTTAGGGACTGAGCAAGGAAGAGCAGAGGATTTGATTATATATATTTCCTCTCTCAATTAACTGTTGACCACAAAGGGATACACAGAAAGAGAGGCTCACAGAGAGAGAGACACAGAAATAAGCATAGTGAAAAGACTACACACAGAGATATCCAGAGACCCAAAAAGTGAACACATACTGTGAGACAGGGAAACACCCTCAAAAGCGTAAACATACAGAGACCAGAGGAGACATAACCATAGAGAAAAATACAGATACCGTACACATACAGTGAGAGATGGTAGACATCTGACAAAGATATGCAGAGATGCAGAGGAAAACTGAGACAAGCAAAAACACAAAGGGAAACTCACAGAGCACATACACATAAAGACATACACACAGACACATGGAGAGACTTGCAGGAAGCCACGGATATTCACAGAGACGCACAGAGAGCACAGCAGGCAGCTCACTTGGTGAGAAACATATGGAGAGAAGAATAAAAAAACAAAAATAGCTTTGATAAATTTAAAAAAGAGAGAGAGAGAAAAGAAATGTTTGCTTGCTTTGTTGCATTGGGGCTGTGTCTGTATCAGAGAAGACAGGATCCAATTTTACAATCATTTTATACTAATATACTCCATGAAAATGAGTCATGAGCATTTGTATGCCAAATAACATTGATTTAAAAAGCTGAGAGCCATGTTTTTGAAAATTTTACTCTTGAATGATCTGCACCAATACCATGCCAAAGTCAGAAATTGTCAAAAAAACAAAAAAAGTGCTTGCTTCAGCAGCACATATACTAAAATTGGAACGATACAGAGTAGATTAACATGGCCCCTGCACAAGGATGACACGCAAATTCGGGAAGCATTCCATATTTTTATGAAAACACCACACTGTACCCCATGATTGCATCAATGTACACAGCTATGATTTAATAAAAAAAAAAAATCCAAATGAACTGGTAATGTACAGTCTCCTCTCTAATATCCTTTGCTTAATGTAAACATCCCTAATCATAGATTCAATGAAATAAAAGTGTTGTTCAAATAAAAGACAAAGCAAATTTCACACCTGGAAAAAAAATTGGAATTTATGGAATGGATGAACGTGATGCTGGAGGTTTGCTGAAATCCCACCAAAGGATAGAGCCTTAAGAGATTCTGCTAGTGTGTGACCAGTTTCAGCAGTCGTGTGATATGATAGACACTGCAAAAGAGAATGATTTGAAGATTGAAGGATTAAAAGAGGCCCTTGGGAAGATTGGCAAAGCCCTGAAATACCATTTTCTAAGATTATCCTCTTTCTAATATTATTGCCAGTGTCAATGCCCAAGGAAGGCTGTTACATTGTGCTATTGCCAGAAATGCCTCCCTCAAAGCCAATACCTCTTTCTTTTTTTGGTTCACTCTTGGTAACATAGTTACATTTCCCTGTGGGGAAAAAAAGCTACTTTTTTTATAACATTGTTAACCTATAATGAACCAATTTTATTTTTAAGAGATCAAATTACTTTTATAATTTTTAAAATTATTTTTTGCATTTCAATGTGATCATCAGTAAAAATGACAATTCTCAACATCCTATGAATTTCCGGCTCTGATTTAGAGTAGATGTACTGCACTGTGAGTGGTTTTATCCTAAGATCAGCCATCCCTGGTAATTGTGGGCTTTTCTCTGCTGTAGTGAAATCTGCTAAGTATAATAATTAAAAAAAAATACAGTAACACAGATATGATCACAGACCTAAACAGGCATATAAAATATCAGAATGATATAGTTTATAAATGTGAAAAATGTAAGCTTTCAGAAGCTTTGCTCTGCTTTGTTATTAGAAAATAAATTTCATAAATCATAATTTTAAAACATTAGTAGCAATAGGAAAAGGGGGAAATGAATCAGTGAACTTAATTCTATAAGTGAAATTAAGACTTCATATGCTTTGAAACAGGTTATCTTTAAGAAAAGCTTTGTTTACTATTACATCCTTTGTATTTTTAAAACTATGTTAATTTTCACACTATGTTTCAAAATTCATTTAATCACATGGGCATTTTAAAGTTTATGTAAAAGAAAACAAAACACAAAGATCTTTCAATGTCCACAATCCTGTATCTGTATTAAATATTAAACTAGAAAAAAATTATCTTCTTAAAATGATATCAATTAAACAAATGATATCTTCCGCATGATGAAGCTGAAAAATTATGTAATAATTACATTATCTTATTTCTTTAGTTTTTAATCTACCTAATAAACACCATTTGGCTCAAAAGCTCCTTATTACTGGTAAAATAAAACCAAAAATTTATGACATTATTTTCCCATGACTTAAGAGTAATACATTTTTGTTTAAATCACAAAGGTCAGAGAGTATACTTTCATTTCAATTTCCCATGAGATAACTTCAGCACATTTCAAAATCTAGAAGAAACAAAAGCCTCATTCTCTAATGTTACTGCTATAAATAAAAATAAATGACATAATTTACAAATTAAAATTGGGAGGAGAACTGTCACCACAATGACAGACTAGGAAGCACCAACCTATGGTTATTCCCCCTCCCAAAAAAACCCCATCAAAATTGTATGGTCTTTACATAAAGACAGCCACATAGACCAATAGAATAAAAAAGATCTCAGAAAGAAATCCTTGAATATATGATAAAATGATTTTTGACAAGGATGCCAAGACCACTCAATGGGGAAAGGACAGTCTTTTCAACAAGTAGTATAGGAAAACTGGATATCTACCTGCAAAAAGAAAATAAAAGATTATCTTGGACCCTTAGTTTATACTGTATAAAAAATTAACTCAAAATTAATCAAAGACCTAAACATTAAAAGCTAAAACTGTAACGCTCTTAGAAGAATACATAGGGAAAAATTTCATGACATTGAATTGGGCAATGATTTCTTGGTTATGAAACCAGGAGTACAGGCAACCTAAGAAAAATAGATAAGTGGGATTTTATTAAAATTAACAACTTTTGTCAACAAATGACGTTATCAACAGAATGAAATGCAACACGTAAAATGGGAGAAAACAATTGTATATCACATATTTGATAAGGAATGCATATCTAGAATATATAAAGGACTCCTACAATGTTACAACAATAACAAATAAGCAACTTGATTAAAAAGTGGGGGAAAGACTTGAATAGAGATTATTCCAAGGAAGATAAACAAATTAATACTTTTGGAGCCAAGACTCACGCATAACTATGTTAAACACTATCAATCCTTAGAGAAAATAAATCAAAACCACAGTGAGATACCACTCCACACCAGGAGGATGGCTATTACCTAAAATAAGGAGGAGGAGGAGCAGGAAGAAGCATCAACTATTGGCAAGGATGCAATGAAATCAGAAACTTTGTACATTGCTGATGAGAGTGTAAAATATTGCAGCCACTGTGCAAGGTGGTATGGCAATTCCTAAAAAAAAAGAAAAAAGAAAAAAAAGAACAAACATGGATCCAGCAATCCATTTGAGTAAGTTCTTGAACAGATAATTATACACTCGTCTTCATAGCAACATTATTCACAATACCAAAAAGTGGAAGCAACTCAAGTGCCCATCAACAGATAACTGAATGAACAAAATGTGGCACAAACATGCAATGGAATATTTGCCAGCCCTTAAATTGAAGGAAATTCTGACACATGCTGTAACATGGATGAACTTTGAAGGTATAATGTTAAATGAAATAAACCAGTCACAAAAAGACAAATACTGTGTGACTCCACATACATGCAGTACTCAAAATATTCAAATTTGTTAAGACAGAAAGTAAAGTGGTGCCTGTCAGTGGTAGTGGGCTATAGAAATGGGGATTTGTGGTTAAATGAGTAGAGAGTTTCAGTTTGGGAAGATGAGGATATTCTAGAGATGAATGGTGGTGATAGCTGTACAACAAAGTGAATACACTTGATATAACCAAACTGTACCCTTAAAATCTTTTAAAAGGTAAATTTTATTTTATACATATTTTAGCAATACAAAAAAATACTTATAAATTTTAATGGAAAACATAAAAAACTCTTAACTCCTAAATGAAAAAGGAAATTGAAAGAGCAATAAAAACATTTAGAAAAGAAAGGCAATGAAAATAAAAATGTGTTGGATATAGCCAAATATAAAGTTTTATAGTTTTAAGTGTTTTGGTATTAAAAATAAATAATAAAAATATAGCAACTAATTATGTACCTTAAAAATTTTAAAAATAATATAAAGCTTAACAAAACAGAATGAATAAATTGTAAAAATCTCAATACAAAATTATGTCACAGAATAATGGTAAAATTTGTAAATACATCCAAGAGTTATTTCTCTGTGAAGACCAATAAGATACATCTCTGGCAAAATAATCAAAATAGTAAAGAAAATAGAAAGAGATATTACATTTTTCATTTCTTTTTCCTAATGAGTTTTGACCAAGATGACCCTAAGATACCCCTCTAGCTTGATAGAATTTAAGTCAGGTTTCCTTCTGAATATAACTTTCTCACCTCCCTTTTCTTAGAACATTTTATGAAAAAAAAAGAAAAAGAAAAAGAAAATGTAAAATTATAAATATTTTCAGTACCTATTGGAGATGCAAATTTTCTCTCAGCTTCTTGCAGTTCTACAAAACAGGAACATCTTTCTCAAGAACCTGGGTACCACCTCTTTAAAATGTAATCACTAAAACAAACAAACAAAAAAATAATAAGGGGCTCTAACTCCCAGTCTTGATGAAAAGGTAGAGCTCAGCTTCCATGAAAACCAATCAGCAAACACAGATGGCCCAATCTCATTGATCAGCATTCCCCCTTAATGCTTTCCCTACTGACCCCCCATTGCTATAGTCTTAAATAAAGTCTTCTTGACTATTTAACTTTATCCTCCAATTCTTTCTTTGACAGCCTATAACAGTAAACAAGTTCCATGACCCAATCACTTAACAAAAACTAGAAAACACCAGTTAACATTGTAAATTACCATGAGATAAGTTCATTTTGTATTGTTTAGGATTTTAAAAGAGAATTTCAGATAATATGAGTGAATAGCTTTATTAAAACATTTGGAAAATTGGGATTATTGATTCCAAAATATGTTCACCTGGAATCTTGGATTTAAAACAAATGAAAAAGTGAAAGTGGAAAAGAAGGAACAAATGAACAAATAAATAAAGAAAAAAATGAATAATATCCCAGTACATGTCAACAGAAGACATTTTTGGCATCTGTACATAAAGAGTATTTGGAAGTTAGATAAACTTTCATGAAAACAAAGTGAAAGATAAATAAGAATTAAGTGAAAGATTAATAAGAATTCCATGTCATGTAAATAATATTTTAAGAAGATTTTTTAATTATTATAGGAATCATTAATCTTCATAATCCTAAACTGGATAAAACACTCTGTAGCAATGCATAGTTGCCCATTTTTCCTGTATTGAGTAGAATAAAAAAATCTTTTTGAGACAGTCTTACTTTGTGGTCCTCAGTAGAGTGCCCTGGTGTCATAGCTCATAGCAACCTCAAACTCTTAGGCTCAACATGTGCCTCAGCCTATCATGTATGTGGATCTACAGGTGCACACCACAATGCCTGGCTATTTTTTTTGGAGACAGAGTCTCAGCTTGCTCAGGTTGGTCTCAAACTTCTAAGATCAAGCAGTCTACCTGCCTCAGCCTCCCAGAATGCTAGGGATACAGGTGTGAACCACTGCACTCAGCCCTAGAACAAATTTGTTTTAAAAGACTTCCTCTGTCACATTTCCTCCTTTATTTATATCAATTGTCTTTTTATATTAAAATGAAAATTGCATTGAATCTAAATCAGAAAGTTTTGCATAAATTTGTAATTCAGATATTTGGACATGTAAGGAACAATCTAAGTATTCTATTATACAACGTGTCCATCAACTCCTGGGCTCTGTCCATTTATATTCAACATTATTTTTAACATGAAACTTGATTGAAAAATGTAACCAAAGCAAGTGAATATATTAGCATAATGTAAAATCAGTGATTTCTAGCACCATTCTGTAGTCTATATCTAAATAAAACATAATATTTAAATGTCAAAAATATTTTTGCAATTAAATCAATGAGAACAAAATAGCAGAGTAGAGGCAAGGTGACTCTGTGCCCTCTTCGAAGACCAAAAACAAATGTATAGCACCAAGACTATTACCAGCAATAGCTTAGCACTCACATAGGAAGATGAGAAAGTTCTGAGGGTATGCAGAAATGGAAACAGAAACAAAAATAACTCCAGGCAGACTGAAAGAGAATCAGACTTTTATATCCATGATGCCTTTCCTTCAATCTCTAGACACTATCTGCAGAAAGTGTTTTCCTGACTTATGGTTATTACATTAGAAAAATTGAGATTGAGGTAGCCAGCCAGCTTTCCCACCATCGTTAGATTTCTAAAGGAGACTTGTCCTGCCTCAACCCACAGGAAGCATTGCAAGTGTGCAAAGGGAGAAAAATTTCTAATAAAAGCCAGACACAAAAGAAGGAGGTAAAACTACCATCCCCTAATCAGAAAACTGCTCTGTATCTCAATCAAAGGAGATATCAAAGCAGAGTGGGTTCTCAGCAGCACCATGCTATAAGGAACATGTTCCTAGGTACAAAACACTAATTACACCTTCTAATACTGCCAACATATCTTCATTGGAACCCAATGCCCCCAATTCAGAATGGCCAACAGTTTGGTTTGCTGGAGCTAAAGCAAATCTGAGCTTACGGTGCCATCCAGTGCTAAAAAGGAAATAGTGACCTAGCAAAAAGGATATTCAACAAGTATATTGCAAAGAAATATCTAAGCAAACATATCCAGTAGGAATCAAAACAAGCCAGATAGGAATGACTGCAATAAATAACAAATCCCTCAATGTAAAGACATAGACGTACATCCATAGGAAAAAATAGCAAACAGGAAATCATAACCTCTCAAGACAGACAAAGCAAAGAGCTGGTGACTGATGTTAAGGAGATAGGAATAAGCAAGCTCTCAGATCAAGAAGTTATAATAGCAGTAACTTCAAACTAACACAGAAGAGTGACTTGGAAATTTGTCAGAGAAATTTAATAAAAATATTTAAATAATAATAAAAAAACAGAAATCCTGAATATGAAAAATATATTTGCCAATTAAAAAATTAATTAGATGTTTCCCTTACTAAGTGTAGAATATAAATGTTAAGGACAAAGAAAGGATGCTGAAAGCAGAAAATAAAAGAAGCAAATAACATATAAAGGATATTCAATGTATCAGGCAACAGAATTTTCAATGCAAACCACACAGGTCAGAAGGAAGTGGAATGACATATACAAAGTACTCAACAAAATCCTGTCAACTGAGAACTCTGTACCCAGTAAAGCTATCTTTCAAACATGAAAGAGAAATAAAGTCTTTTGTAAACAAACAAAAACTAATGGAATTTTTCAACATCAAACTCATATTTAAATAAATTTTAAAAATTTCAGGTTCTTTGACCTGAAAACAAATAATATAAGATCTCATTAATGCAAAAATAAAACATTTGAAGATACAAAACTCAACTGGTAACAGTATGTGTACAGAGAAACTCATGATACGCTAACATTCTAATTGTATACAATCTACTAATATCTCTAGTATGAAGACGAAAGATAAGTTTATTCTAATAAAAATAATAATATAAATAACAACTTTTAAGATATAGACAACATAAAAATAGGTAAATCAACACAACAAAATGTGAAAATATGAAGAGAGAAACTGTTAAAATGTCAGGTTTTTAGTTTTTCCTTTATTTCCCTTCTTTGGGATCAACGAAAAATTTCCCTATCTTTAAAATAAATGTTAAATCTATAAGATGTGTTTCATAAGCCATATAGCTTAGCAAAACCTATAATAAGCAAATATACTACAAATAAAAAGAAACTAATCAAAACATACTGCCAGAGAAAATCACTTAACAACAAAAGAAGACAGTGAGAAAAGAAGAAAGGAAGAGAATAGTTACAAAGCAATCATAAAACAAATAACAAAATGACAGTAGTAAGTTCTTATGTACTAGTCATATCAGTAAACATAAATAGACTCAATATTTCAATTAACATAGAGTGGCTGAATGGATAAATAAATATGACCAAACTATATGCTGCTTATTAGAAACCCACTTTACCTGTTAAGAGACAAATATTCTAAATGTGAAGGGATAGAAAAAGACATTTCATGTTAATGAGAACCAAAAAAAAAGAGCAGAAGTAGGTATATTTATGTCAGATAAAATAAAAGACAAATACCACAAAAAGAGACAAAAGTCACTGTACATGTATAAAGACAAAGGAGTGATCCAAAAAGATAATATAACAATTATAAATATGTAGTATTTCTGCATCTAATACAGAGAAGGAAATAAAGCAAACACTAATAAATCTAAAAGGAGAAATAAAGTAGAATACAACAATAATAGGAGACTTAAGATCCACACTCTAAGTATTAGACAGATAATCTAGACAGAAAATCAACAAAGAAATATTAAACTTAAACTACACAATAAACCAAATGGGCCTAAATGAAATTTACAGAATATTTTATCCAACTGTGGCAGAATATACATTTTTCTTATCAGCATAAGAAGCATTCTCCATAGTAGAATATAGGTTAAGCCCTAAAATAAGACTCAGCAAAAATGTCAAAATCATATCAAAATCATTTTGGACCATAATAGAATAAAACTAGAAATCAATAACAAGAAACTACACAAACACAGGAAAATTAGACAAAATTATCTTGACAAATCAATGGGTCAACGAAGAAATTAAAAAGGAAAATTTAAAAGTTGTTAAAACAAGTGAAAATAGAATGAAAACATGCCCAAATATATGAGATATAATAAAAAGTAGTACTAAAAGGGAAATTTAAAGCAAAACACCTGAATCAACAGAAGAAATAACTTCAAATTAACAATCTAAATATGTTCTTGAAAAAACTAGAAAAGCAAGAACAAACTAAATTCAAATATAGTAGAAAGGAAGATATAATAAAGATAGCACTTGGGAGGCGCCTGTGGCTCAAAGAAGAAGGGTGCTGACCCCATATGCTGGAGGTGGTGAGTTCAAACCCAGCCCTGGCCAAAAAAAAAAAAAAAAAAAAAACTGCAAAAAAAAAGATAACACCAGAAATAAGTGATATTGAACTAAAAAATATAATTAATCAAGAAAACAAAAAAAAAGGCTTATTTGAAAGACAAAAAAATTAACAAATCTTTATTCATCATAACCAAGAAAAAGAAGAGAAAATCTAAATAAATAAAATCAAGAGAAAAAGGGAAACATAACAACCAAGGTCACAGAAATACAATGAATCATTAAAGACCATTATCAGCAACTTACAAAGCAGCAAATTGGAAATTTCTAGGGAAAAAATGGATAAATTCTTGCACATATTCAATTAATCAAAATTAAATCTTGAAATAGAAAACCTGAACAAACCAACCCAGGTAACAAGATTGAGCCCATAACAAAAAAGTATCTCATCAAAAAGGTCAATATTGATGGTTTTATTTCTGAGTTCTACCAAACATCTGAAGAAGAAATAATACTAATTCTACTCAAACTTTTCAAAAAAATTAAAAAGGAGCGAATACTTTCAAACTCATTCTTTGAGGTCAGCATCCTGACACCAAAACAAGAGGATACAAGAAAAAATGAAAACTACAAGTCAATATCCTTGATAAACATAGATGCTAAAAATCTTTACAAAACACTAGAAAGACAAATTAGATAATATATTAGAAAGATCAATCACCACGAACAAGTGGGATTCATCCCAGCAAAGCAAGAATTGCTTCATGTATGAAAATCCATAAGCATGATGTCTCACATTAACAGAACCAAAAGCAAAACCATATGACCAATAGAAAACATTATACTGAACTGGGAAACACTGAAATTCTTTTCTCTAAGAAATGGAAAAGACAAATTATGCTTCTTCTCAGAAAACATAATTTTATACTTAGAAACCCCTAAAGACTCTACCAAAATATTGTTAGAATAAATGAAAGAATTCAATAACTTTGCTCGCACAAAATCAACATACAAAAACCAGTAGCATTTATGGAGGCTAACAGCAAACAATGTGAGAGAAATCAAGAATAGAATCCTATTTACAATAGCTACAAAAAAATGTAAAACACCTAGGAATAAATTCAGCCAATGAAGCTAAAGATTTCTACAAGGAAAACTCTGATGATAGAAATTGAAAAAGACACATACTGAAAACAGGAAGAACATTTTATGTTCCTAAAATATTTCAGTTTAATATTCTTAAAATGTCAGTACTGCTCAAAGCCATCTGCACATTCAATATAATTCCTATCAAAATACAAATGACATTTTCCAGAGAAGTAGAAAAAATATGAAAATTTATATGGAACCACAAAAGACCTAGAATAGCCAAAACAATACTGAGCAAAAAGAGCAAAGGTGGAGGCATTGTACTACCTTTATCACAAAGCTAAACTAACCAGAACATCATGGTACTAGTGTAAGAGCATATATACAGTCCAATGGGACAAAATAGGAAACTGAAACATAAATTTACTTATTTACAACCAACTCATTTTCAACAAAGTCACCAAAGACATACATTAGAGAAAGGATCTCTTCAATAAATGGATCTAGAGAAACTAAATATATATGGAAGAGAATAAAACTAGACTTCTTCCTCATTACAAAATTAAATTAAAATGGATTAAAGAATTAAATATAAGAGATTAAATTATGTAAAAGTTAGATAAAAACATTGGAGAAATTCTCCAGGACATTGGTCTAGGCAGTTTTTTTAAGTAAGACCCTAAAAGCACAGGAAACAAAAGCAAAAAATAGCGAGATGGGATTACATCAAGCTAAAAAGGCTTCTGGACGGCACAGGAACAAAGTGAAAAAGAGACAACGTACAGAATGGGGAAAAAATTGGGAACTATTCACCTGACAAGAGATTTATAACCAGATTATACAAGGAACTCATATAATTCAATAACAAAAAGACAATGGTTCATCTTGCAAGGGTACATGTGAATCTTTCTAAATGTAGAATATAAATGTCTTAACACAATAACTAAGAGGATGCCATGAAGGCTATGTTAACCAGTTTGATGAAAGTATTTCAAATTGTATATAAAACCAGCCTACTGTACCCCATGACTGCATTAATATACACAGCTAAATGACTTAATTAAAAAAATTAAAAATGACAAAAAAAAATCTGATTTAAAAAATGTGGAGGTATCTGAATAGAAATTTCTTAAAAGAATAGGAATAAGTGGTGAACAAATATATGAAAAAAAAAAAACTTAACATCATTATTCCAGAGAAATGCAAATCAAAGCCACAAGGAAGTATTTTCTTACCCCAGTTAAATAAATGGTTTTCATCAAAAAGATGAAGAATCACAAATGCTGACAAGAATGTGGATAAAGAGGAACCTTTGCACACTCTTGTTGGGAACATAAGTTATTACAGCCACTTTAGAAAACAATTCGTAGGTGCCTCAACAAACTATTAAGTGGAACCAAATTATGATCTAGCAATCCTACTACTGGGTATACAACCAAAAGAAGGGAGGCTACTGCATCACAGAGATGTCTGCACTCTCATGTTTATTCCTGCGTTACTCACAATAGCCAAAATATGGAATCAAGCTAAATGTCCATCAATAGATGAAGGAGTTTTCAAAAATTGGTATATATACACAATGGAATATTATGCATTCATAAAAAGAACGAGATGCTGTCACAGCAATATGGATCCAACTGTAAGTCTTTAAGTGAAATAAGATCAGCACAAAAAGACAAATACTGAATGTTCTTGTTCATCTGTTGGAGCTAAGAATGTATATTTCATGAAGATAAAGAGTAGATTGGAAGTTACCAGAGTCAGGAAGGGGGAAACAAAGTAAGGCATATTAAAGGGTACAGAATGGATACAGTTGTGATAAAGAAATAAGACCTAATGTTCAATAAATCAGTACAGACAGGATAGTAAACAATTATTATATAGTGCAAAATAGCTAACAGAGAATAATTTGAATGTTCCCAGCATAAAAAATAAATATTAAGATGATGAATATTTCAGTAATAACCTATTTGATTATTACACATTATATAAATGTATCAAAACATCACACGTTATCTCTAAGATATAGACATCTATTATGTATCAAAAAGGAGAAAGAAAGAGTGATAAGAAGAGTGAGAGAGAAAGAGACAGAGAGGGGCAGGCTATAATGGAAAATTATTAGAAATATCAATCAGAAAGTTTAATGAACTTAAATTTCACACTGGGAAAAGTATTAGTGTGCACTCTCCTTCATCTTCATCACAGTACTGCTTATTTAAAGTGGATTTTATCAACACATTATGCGTGGAATTTAACGGAAACCTATACCATCATTAAAATGAGACAGTAGAAGAATATTTCATGATCCCAAAAATGTTCAGAATGTATTGTTAATAGAATGAAGCAGAAAAGTGATTAAAGTAGTAATATAGGGCGGGTGGCGCCCCTGCTCGGGAAGCACTGGGGCCCCTGGGGGGACCTGCCTACTCTTCTGCGTCGCTGCCCCGGGGTGTTGGTGGACCAGGCTGCAGGAAGGTGAGGGTTGGAGAACCAAGTGTGGCGGGAAACCTTAGCCGAAGCCTGTGGATCCCTAGTTACTTTAAGGAAACCACAGCACAGCCCAGGCTGCTGTCGTGCCAACCCCAGAACTACCCTTGGACCTAGAGAGCCCTCCTCTGGCTGAGAAACTCACCTGTGAGCATTTCACAGGCTTAAGAGTGATGCATGGTTCCCCCATCCAGGGTTGAACAGGGACCTCCCATTTCCTAGGCCTAGACAATCCCATATAAGTTTCCCAGGCCTGGACAACTTCAGAAACTGAACGGCTCATTCGCTTTGCCTCTAGCAGAAGGGACTGTATCCATTCATTCGTTACCAAGAACTGGCCAAATGTAACTATAAAGGACCCATGTGACTATATATACCCCCTGGACAAAGAACCCAGGTGGAGAGGAGATTTTCCCACTTGGGTCTTCCCCTCTGCCAGGAGCTCTGGTGCCTTTTGTGTATTTTTTTCTGTAATAAAACTTTCTTCCCACTGATCTGTGGTGCACGGGTTAATTCTTCAATTTCCCAAACCAAGGACCTACTGAAGAAGGAAATTCCAGTAACAATAGGACATATTGTAAATCTTTATTTTGGAGAAAAATACATGTTTAAATGCATAAAATTCCTGGATGTGTATGTCACCAGATGCTAACGACTCTTATCTCTAGCTAATGAATTAAAGATGGCACTTATTTTAGACTATATTTGATATTTTTGAAACTTTCTATAAGTGAACTCTTACTGCTTTTATAGTCAACAATAGTTCAGAAGAAGTATTGGGAAACAACATAGAATTTTTAACTTTTTATTTATGGACTTTTACTCTTATTTTAGTCTTTGTATTTTTATATCTTTCCCAAAATTTGCACATAAAACTTATGCTTCAAAAACCACATAGGATTAACATTTCACACGTTGTCATTATGCAGCATAGCAATTTTATTAACAATTTTTTAGCATTCCTTGTCTGAATAATTTAAATAATGCAGATTATATTTTCTGTTAACATTTTAATTATTGTTCACTGCTTAATTTATTCCAACTGACCTCTGATCTCCTATGCCTTTAGGACATCATTTCTATGTCTTTTGCCCAGAGAAAGAATGATGAAGCAAATCTTTATTCTTTATAAATGTAATTAAATAATATAATTCTATACCTTCTTCTCTCCCCCCCCCACACTTTTGGCTATGATTCTGTGAGTTTGAAAATTTTTTTTAAATACCTTTCATAAAAGTAAACACCCCATGGACCACTCCAACAATTCTGAGTGAATGTTTAGCGTCTTTCCCCTCTCCACATTCTAGCCATACAATTATTTTTTCTGCAGTTCTGAATTTATATTCTCCCAACAAGATTCGTGCTATAGTCCAATGTCTTGGGAGTCATAAGGCCTTTTGAAAAATTCAAGAGTCTCCTCTGGCATTTTGTAATTATCATACACAAGTGACACCCGCTCACAATTCTCCCTCTATCAAGAGCTCCTGGTCTTACTCCACTGCCAAGAACAAACAACAAATGTTAAGAATAATTTTGATTCAAGTTAATCTCACATTCTTTAGCTTTTTTTAAAATTTTTGATAATGATAATAGTAAACAGACCTATGTAATGGTGTTTAACACCCTATAACATATTTATGTGGAATGGAAAAAATACGGATAAGCTATTCTTTAGAGGGTTTTTGTAGGAAAGAATGTTTGATATCATAGAGCTGCAAATTTGGTGAGTCAAAAGATCCCCAGATATCTACTTTCCATTATCTCCTTTTATTTATTGTTTTCTAAGTGCTGGAAACATTTTATTGTAAAATTCTGCAAACACCCAAAGTTATGAAAAATAAAATGATAGATACTTGTGTACCTAACACTCGAGTTTATCAAATGTTAGCATTTCACCATATGTGCTTTAGATATGTTTTGTTTTAATTCATGGCTTATTTTAGTTTAGTTTAAATTTACTTCAGGTTAATGTGAGGGTACAAATAATCAGGTCAAAATATTTGATTTTGCCGTATCTCCTTTAAAAAAAAAAATTAAGCCTGTGTTAAAATTCCTTTCAAATCAAAGTAAGAATTATCAAATAAAAGGTTATACAGAGGCTCTTTATTTCCTTAATTTTATGTTATAAATCATGTAGCTAAACAGGAAACTTTATTTAATCCCCAAATCAGAACAGGCGAACCTGGAAGAAAATGCAGGATTGGTTCCAGACGACTGCAATAAAACAAGTATCACAGTAAAGCAAATACTACAATAAAACTAAACATGTGAAATATTTGGTTTCCTGGTGCATATCTCAATTATGTTTATACTATAGTCTTTTAAGTGTGCGATAGCATTATGTCTATAAAAAACAATGTATATACCATAACTAAAAATGTTTTATTGCAAAAAAAAGTTAATGATTATCTGAACCTTCAGCAAATCTTAATCTTTTACTGGTGAAGGGTCTTATCTCTATATTGAAGGCTGCTGACTGATTAGGGTGGTGACTGCTGAAGATTGGAATGACTATGGGAATTTCTTCAAATTAGATAACAATGTGGTTTGCCACATAATTGATTCTTTGTTTCATAAAAGACTTCTCTACAGCACTCCATGCTGTCCTATAGCATTTAACCCACAGGAGAATTTTCAAAACTGCAGCCAGGCCATTTAGATCTTACTATTGCTCTAGCAACTAAGTTTATGGAATATTCCAAAATCCTTGGTTGTCATTTCAACAACATTCAGAGAATTTATACATGAAGTAGATTCCATCTCAGCAAACCGGTTTCGTTGCTTATTCATAGAAAGAAACCCTTCATGCTTTAAAATTGCACCATGAGATTGCAGCAATCCAATCACATCTTCAGACTCCAGGTCTAATTCTATTTCTCAGGTTATTTTTACCACATCTGCAGTTATATTAACCAATGATGTCTTAAACCCCTCAAATTCACCCATGAGGGTTAGAATCATTTGCTTTCAAATTCCTTTTAAAGTTGGTATTTCCATCCTCCCATGAATTATGAATGTTCTAAATAGCATTGGAATCTGGAATGATAAACCCTTTTTAGGAAGTTTTCAATTTAATTTTACCAGATCCCACAGAAGAATCACTATCTATGACAGCAATAACTTTACAAAATATATTTCTTGAATAAGAAAACTTTGAAGTAAAATCCCTCCTTCATACCAAGACTACACATTAGATGACATATTAGCAGGTATGAAAACAGCATCAGTCTTCTTGTGGATCTCTGTTAGAGCTTTTGGGAGACCAGGTGCATTGTCAATGAGCAGTGATGCTTTGAAAGGATTCTTTTTTTCCTATGCAGTAGCTCTCAACAGTGAGCTTAAAATACTAAGTAAATCATGTTCTAACAGATGTCTATCATCTAGGCTTTGTTGTTCCATTTACAGAATACAGACAGAGTAGATTTATCATAATTCTTAAGAGCCCTAGGGTTTTCAGAATAGCAAATGAACCTCAGATTCAAATTAAAAGCACCAGCTATAACCACCTCTAACAAGGGTGTCAGTCCATCCTTTGTAGCTTTGGAGCAGGGCATCAACTTCCCCTCCATAGCTATGAAAGTCATAGATGGCATCTTCTTCCAAAAGAAGACTGTCTCATCTCCACTGAAAATCTCTTGTTTAGGGTAGCGACTTTAGCCAATGACCTTAGCTAGACCTTCTGGAAAACTTGCTATGGCTTCTACATCAGCACTTGGTGCTACATTTCATGCTTTTGTGTCATGGAGAATGTTTCTTCCTTGAGCCTTGTGAACCAACTTTTGCTGCTTCTACCTTTTCTGCATCTTCCTCACCACTCACAGCCTTCATAAAATTTCAGAAAGTCAGTCCCTTGTTCTGGATTGAGCTTTGACTTATGGGAATGTTGTGGCTCGTTTGATCTTCCCTTGAAACCAATAAAACTTTCTTCATGTCATCGGCAAGGTTGTTTAGCTTTCTCATTACTTGTGTGTTCACTGGAGTGGCACTGTTAGTTTTCTTCAAGAACTATCTCTTTGCATTCACAGTCTGGCTGTTCTGTGCAGAAGACCTAGCTTTCAGCCTTTGTTAATTTTCAACATGCTTTTCTCACTAAGCATAGACATTTCTTTTGATTCAAAGTAAGAAACATAACACTCTTCCTTTCACTTGAATACTCAGAGACCACTGAAGAATAATTAATTTGTCTAATTTCAGTATGGTTTTGTTTTAGGAAAAGGGGAGGTCTGAGAAGAGGAAGAGAGATGAGAGGACTGTCTGGTCAATAGAGCAGTCAGAACATGCACAACATTTATAGATTAAATTTACCTTCTTTGGTATGGGTGTAGTTTGGGACATCTCAAAGCAATTCCAACATCAAACAATAGTGATCAAAGATCACAATAACAGAGATGACAATTACATTCAAATGTGTGATAATGAGAGAATTACCAGAATATGGCCCAAAGGTAGGACGTGAGCAGTAACTGTTGGAAACATAGCACTAATAGACTTGCTTGATGCAGAGTTGCCACAGCCTTCAATTTCTAAAACAAGCAACAACTGAAAAGCAAAATAATAAGAAGAACAATAGAACAATATATATCTTTACTTCAGGGGCAGGTAAAACCGTGATCAGAAAATGTAGTATATCTAGAACCTTATCATTTGTGCAAATCCAACTTTCCACCTCTATTGATACCTCAGCAATCAAGCATAAATTGAGATAGCCAGGATATATTAAATAATCCACAGATACTTGGGAACAGAAGTGTGTCATGATGAAAATATTGAAGGATTACTTTTATGCTGTATTGGTGTGTCCTTGTTAGACTGCATTTGGGAATTTGGAAAATGTCCTTTAAATCTTGGGAACAAATTGCCTAAAAACAAACCTCTCTGTAAAAACTTTTCACTAGAGATCCAATGGGAGCCACCAGCCCAGTTGACTCCAATCATTCCTCTCCCTTATGTCCACATTAGACATATTGCTTTGAAACACACATGTATTTCTGAATCCCTCTCTCAATTGTGCCTGGTACACATTCTTTCTGCTTGCTCTTTCCATTTCTGAAATTCCTTTATGTCCCACACTTTACTTGTACCTTCCAGAACTGCAATTGACCATAAGTATAGTCTTCTTCAGGGGTATAGCTAATCATTCATTCTTTCCTTTTCCTTCCATGGGATTAGTATACTTCATTCTGTTGAATTTGGGCTTGGCTGTCTGACTTACTCTGGCCAAAGGAACCTTGGCAGTCAGACATAAAGCAGCAGAAGTTCAATATATACTTGTCCAGATGGGCTTCTGTACCCTTGCACCTCTGGCACTGCCCTTAGAAGAGCATGGTGGGCTACCTCCACTGTCTAATGGGGAGGATGATAGACATATAGTAAGAAATGCTCTAGACAAGTTAACTGAGCCAAATCCAGCCTAGATAAGCCAATTCTATCTACCACAGACACATGAATTAAATAAATGCTTACTGTTGCATATTTTGAGACTTTGAAGGTCTTTGTTATTAAGCCATAACTAATTTATCTGCCTTCTGTGGACTCTTTCTTTACTGTCTGACTTTAAGTGACACATTCTTCTCCCATTAATGATACTGCTTCTGATGAAGTAAGCTTAAGTGGACATTGATCATTTTCCAACTGATCATTTGACTTATGTACTACAGGAAAAGAAGACACATTTGGAGTTCTTCCTGAAATCCAACATCAATTCTAGACAACTGATATTTTCTATCCTCTTTCAAAAAATCTTCTTCCCTCAGTACAACAGGTAGTATGTCCCTTGCCTTATCCACAGGTTACTGCAGCTTTTTATAGGCAAGCTCATTCTCACGATTTATTAAAGCATTAAGCATATGTCACAGTCTTTCTACCTTAACTTTCTACCATCATCCTGGATAACTTCGGCACAAAAGTTCATGGTCCAGCTGTGTTTCTAGTTTTTACTATATTAAGCTCATCGTCTTTAGTATCTAAAATAAAACAGACTGAGACGAATCTGAGTTCTTTTCCTTTGTCATTTTTAAATCATAAGGACTTTATATCTACTTTTCTTCAGCTGCCCAATCCTTAATCCCTTACCTTATTGTCTAGAGTTTAAAATGTTCTCTATTTCCAGGCCTCTCACTCCTTTTCTACCAATGGAACTTATGCCCTTCATCTTTATGAAGATCTCCTGTCTCCTGACTCCACTACTGTCAGTTCCTTCCCTCTCCAGCCTGAAACAAATGTTTTATCACTTTAACTATTTCTTAATAAAATCTCTTATTCCCTTTTGCTTTTCCATCTTATCCATTTCAGTGTGCAGATGTGTATCTCTAAACATGGATTTATGCACACATATCCACTTCCTCCAAGAAAGAGTTACTGGAAATTACACAGGCCCAAAGATCGATGCCATTTCAAGTAAACAGTTTGTAATCTCTCTGGGCTCTTAGACCCTTAGTAATCCTATTACTTCCCCCTGTCCATTTCTTTGCTGATTACTGTTATCAGAATTCCTGAGTCTTTCCCACCACCCTCAAATCCCTCACTCAACCCCACGCCCCTCTACTTTTAAGGGAAATGACTTTACTGCCTTTTTTACAGAAAATATGTCACATGTTTTAGGAGCTTCCTCATTGTCTCCCCATCCCCCAAACACCAAACTCCCCCCTGAACTAGACTATATATAAGCTTCTTAAGGGCATAAATGATGATACATAAACTTTGTGTCTGAGGCAAAACATGTGTCCTTACATTTAGTCCTTAATATAGATAAGTATTTACTAAATTGGTCTGAAGTCAGTAGCAGGTTTATCCTTCTTCATATGTTTTATTCTACCCAAGAATAGTTGTTCAACCTACCCTGTGGACCTTCTTCAGGATTTGTTCCACTCTCATATATCTGCGAATGCCTACTCTTCCTTACTCTCCCTGTTCCCACAACACAAATAGTCAAGTTTCTTTACCCTAAAAACACAGCACCTTCTTGACCCTTTATGCCTTTCTACTCCCATAGAAATTCTAACATTTCTTTCCACCTCCTTTCATTAACAACAAAGTCTTTTGAAAAGTAGAATATGCTTGAAGGCTTTAGTTCCTATTATTTTGCCCACTTCTCATCATATTGAAATCCAGTCTTACCCTAACAATCCATAAAATCATCTCTGGCTAAATTCACCAAGCAAAACTTAATGGCTAAATGTGAGTGTCACATTTATTCTTTCCTTTCATCTCCCCACAACATCTCTTTACTACTCTCTTGGTCCTTTTTTTCAGCATAAACTTTGTTATTCATTCCCCCTCCCATCTCACCTGTCTAATTATTAACTCTTTTTTTCCCTGTGAGGTCTTCTACCCTCACCCTCTAGACCCATGAATGGCCTTCTCCCTGGCATCTACTATATGTAGGGTTCTTTATTTTTCCATTCTAACGTTATACCTTCTTTGCTGGTGTTCTGGTTTATGTATGTCAGTAGTTTAATCATCGCTAGATGCTGAGTGCTCAAATAATTATTTCAAGTATTACATTCTCCTCGCCTAGTTAAATTCTCTTGGACATTTAATGGGAACATTAAACTAAGCATATCACAATGTAAATTTCTTATCTTTATTACCATATGTTAATTAAGATACTGCCTAATTTCTATCCCCTGAAAGGAGGGAATCTAGTTAAATCCTAGCCAGATTCATTTTTCCCATAGGGCTACGAAAAGGAGATGGGGTCAGAGTGCTTCCACCAGAATTATGTGTAGGGTCATATGAAAGAATCCAGATACTTTAGGAACCAAAAGGAAAATATATTATGGTAGAAAAGGTAGGCAAAGAACATTTTATACATGGAAAGATGCAAATTAGCTTTTCCTACAAGTCAAGAAATGAACTCAAAAACATTAATATACTTGCTTATTAAACAGAAAGAAAACTAAAAAATTGTAGTATCATTCAATGTGGGTGAGATGACAGGAAGTCAACCCTAAACTTTGCTAGTAGGAGTGTATCATAGCAAAATATTTCATCTTCTATAGTTTATGTTTACTCATTGATTTGAATTCTTTTCTCTCTATCTCTTTCAATGTAGTCCTAATTTAGAATATTATTTCCATCAATTGCCACCACAACCTCTTCCCTGCTCTCTCTGTTTCCATTTTTCTTCTCTCTCTCATTCCTTTTTCTCTCTCTCTCCCATTTGCACTCTACTTCAGAACACGTTTAAAATTTCTATCTTATCAGGCATATCTCCTGCAGGAACCCTCCATCCGTATTTCCCCATTATCTCCAAGCAGAAGACAAATCCTTTCACATGACATTCATGCCCTTTTTGATCTAGTTCCTGTCTGACCTTTTCAACTTAATCTTCCACAGACTCTCTGGAATCAAGTCCTGGCTCCCACCTCTACTATGAGACCTTTAGCAAGTTGCTTAATAGCTGTCTGCGCTTCAGTGTCCTTGTCCTGTAAAATAGGATCATAGTAACACAAAACACAGGCATGTGAAGGCTGCATGTGTTGATGTACCCAAAGGGTTCATTGCAATGCTTTGTAATATCACCAGACCTCTAGCAATATATTATTATTATTATTATTATTATTATTTATTGTAACTCTTCCACAAGGATTCTGTGAGGAAAGGTGAGATAAAGTGAGGCTTTTTTTTTTTAAATTCATGACTGTTCAGGCTTTTCTCCTTAACAGATACGTAAACAGGACTCATTCTCCATATTTTTTCCTATAAATAACTGGGAAGAACTGAGTTCACTTCCCCCTGCCCCAAAGGACTTGTAATGAGAAAGAACTATGGAGAAAACTTAATGTTTCTTGGAAGAATTCACCACTTTATAAATTACTTCTTTATTCAAATAATAGTTTGTTCGTTGTTTTGTTTTTTTTAACTATTTTGCCCTTATTAGATTATAAGTGTCCAATTTTACTTATTCTGCTCAACATAAGACATGTATAAAAGGCACTTAATAAATACTTCCTAAATGTGTACATAAATGCATACATGAAATAATGTCTGAGTGCATGTGTATTTATATCACCTTTCATTTCTATTTTATTTCAGAATACAAAACTTTTCAATTGCTTTGTCGTGATAAGTTTGCCCTTATTGCAGGGATAGTGGAAATTTAAATTCACTTAATTGATGTAGCCTGCAAAGCCCAATTTATAAGTATCTTTTATAGAACTATAAATGAAAACCCAAATGCATATAAGGGCTGGGAGAATTCCCTTTTCTCATCACACTTAGGTGCCCAGGGAGCTCTCAGCTATACTAAGGTGCCTTAGTCCTTCCTCACACATAAAGAATTTTTAAAATTCTGCACACTACACTTAGCCACTTGAAAATGGTTCTTTCAAGAGAACCACAGCTCTTCCAAGAGGTGGGAAGGAGGATCTCTTTCAACTAATAGAAATCCACTCAAGTCTGACCTGCATCTGGTATCCTGAGGTACTGCCTAGCATGAACTTCGTAACGAAATATGTTACACATAGTCAAACTGTTGGTTTCATTCCTAATTTGTCATATTTTATGCAGAATTGGCTTTACCGAGCTATCCTGGGCACATGATACCATTCAGAATGAGGTTTCTGTGGAGTAAACTATTTCTACTGCCAAGCAGCCAATTTATAAAAGGGCATTTGGAATTCTGCCTGTTCATAAATTGAGGTTTGTCTTTACTGCTGGACTAGATTCACTTCAAAACCTTCTTGCTCCATTCAGTCCCCTCTCCAATTCAATATCCAGTTTATCTTCAGAGACTTTTACAATGCCCAGAACATAGCAGGTGCTCAATAATGTTAAATTAATGAGAATATAAATTCTGTAGCACGTTTAACATTGGAATGAAACATCTGAAGACTAATTCTGACCAGTTAATGTTGTAAAAGTCAGGATCTTCTTAGTTACAAATTATAGTAATTCTCTTTAAACTAATTTAGAATTCTCTTCAAACAAATACATTTATTAAAAGGCTCAGTGGACTCTCATACCACCATCCCTTTCTCTCTCTATCCTTGATCTCTATTACTCCTTCTGCATTTGCTTCATGTTCTCAGATCAGCTGGCTGCACCGTAAATGGCATAGTGCCGTCAACAGCCTCTGAGCCACCAAAGCAAGCTTGGTCAGTCTCTCCTTTCTTTTGTTCCTAAAAAGGAATCTGATTCTCCCATCCTGGGTGATGTGTTCACCCCGAGATCAATCATTATAATTGCTCCTACATGTGTCTAATTTATTTTTCTCTACTAACTCCCAAACCTTCATTTCCAATTGTCTACTTAGCAAATAAATGAATGAAAACTGAAAGATTAAAGTCAGTATGTTGGAACCTGAAACTCACTTCCCTTCTTGCATGACTTCCTTCTTCTGATTCCATTATCTATTAATAATACTATAAATGTAATTGTCTTTTAGACAGCTGGACTAGAAACTTACCCTCTTATATATAGTACCAAAGTCAATTAGATATTAACTCACTCACTTTTGCTTCTACCAGACCTTTCTGAGTCTCTTTTTGCATTTTCTTCTCATTCCTGCCTCCCTAACTGAAGTATACTTCACTTTCTTTCTGGACTAATGGAATGTGTTTTGATTGGGGCATCATATTCTCATTCTTAATTCTAATCTAGATTTCACCTTGCTATCAGAATACTATTTCACAGTGAAATTTATCATCAACTCTGTTTCTCCTTCAGAGGCTCTCCATGGTTCCTAATGGCTACTAAACACAATACCATCTCATCATCTTGACACTTGGCACTTGAGTCTGCACCTGCCCATCATCAAGAAGATGCTTTCCTCTATCCATCCATACTCATGCTTGACTAATTTACTCAGTTTGAAATTCTGCCTTCTCTCTCCCACCCAGAGACTCATTCTCCTTGTGAAAACTCTCTTCAGCTTTTCAGGCTTCTATCAAGTTTCACATTATTTGTGCAGCTTTTGTCATTTTCATCTGATTATGAATTTTCCTTCCAGATGATTCTCATATTTGTCACTCACATTTTTCATTTACCTATTCTACTTCTTTAATTGTTTAAGTGGGCTACTCAAAAACAGAGTATGGGCCTAATTATTCATCTTCATAAATTCCTCTGTGAGATGACAGCATCTTTCATAAAGCTTCTATGTTTGAGACATTTCCAAGGTAAATGGGGGAGCTTCAAGAATTCATTACAGATCTTCATGGCAATAGACTGCATGCATATGCTCGATATGCTCACCCTCAACTTTTATGAAGAGACATGTGATCATAAGTAATGGTAGTCGTCCTGTATGTTAAATATGGGGGAAGATATGCCAAAACCTGGGCAGAATTTTTACCAACTGCTTTATTAATGAGGAAACAGTGAGTAATGCCATCTTAAACTCTGTACTCTATGCCACTCCATGAGCAAGTCAGAATTCACTAAAGGTGAGAGAAGCACTGATTCCCTCCTATTCTCTCCCACTAATTTCAGGATTCACAGACCTACATGGGACATAAAAGAAAAGTCATAAACCTCAGTACCGTGGGACTATTTTGTATACCAAGTCAATCTTGCAAATTGTCCCTCTGACACTTTCTCTCTCTTCACTTCATCTCAGAGATGCCCAACATAAAAGTGTCAGGAAGTATGGGGCAGCTCCACATATTCAGCATTATGAGATGCCTAACTACTTAAGAAAAGCCATATCAAACTAGCCAATATTTCAAGGTCAGCACTCAATGTGAGTATAACAAGGTGGATATCTAAGGTACTGTAAGCAAAATGTGAACTAGTTTAACCTTCCTAGGAAGCAACTTGCAAAGTGGCTCCAGAGACACTTTAAAGAGACACACTCTTTGGCCTGGTAATGCTGTGAACCAGTTCTAAGAAATAGACATTCAAATGAAGACGTAAGTTCTCTCTCAGAGAGAGTAAAAGAAGAAGATAAAGGACAGAAGCTTGTAGAAGGTGCAATCCCAGGATAAACAAGAAAGATGGTCAGATAAAGGACCTCAGAACATGATGCATAAGAAGTGAGTGAAGGAAAATTTTTTTATTATTTATTAAATCATAGCTGTGCACATTAATTCAATCATGAGGTTCAATGTGGTGCTGTCATATACAATTTGAAATACTCTCATCAAACTGGTTAACATAGCCTTCATGTCATTTTCTTAGTTATTGAGTTCAGACATTCATATTGAGCTTTTAGAACGATTCACTTGTACCCTTGTAAGATAAACCATAGAGGTGACCCCACCAATCACCCTCCCTCCACCCATCCACCTCCTGCCCCTCCCCTTACCCTCTCCCCCCATATTCTAAGGCTATAATTAGGTTGTAGCTTTTATATGAAAGCTATAAATTAGTTTCAAAATAGGGCTGTGTACATTGGATATTTTCTATTCCATTCTTGAGATACTTTGCTAAGAAGAACATTTTCCAACTCCATCCATGTAAACACAAAGGAGGTAAAGTCTCCATCTTTCTTCAGGGCTGCATTATAGTCCATGGTGTACATACACCACAATTTATTGATACATTCATGGGTCAATGGGCCCTTGGGCTTCTTCCATGACCTAGAAATTATGAATTGGGCTACAATAAAAATTCTGATACAAATATCTTTGCTGTAATGCGATTTCTGGTCTTCTGGATATATACCTAATAAAGGAATTGTAGGATCAAATAGCAGGTCCATTTTTAGTTCTCTAAGTGTTCTCCAGATGTCTTTCCAAAAGGAATGAATTAGTTTGCATTCCCACCAGCAGTGTAGAAGTGTTTCCTTTTCTCCATATCCATGCCAGCATCTCTGTTTTTGGAATTTTGTGATATGGGCTAATCTTACTGGAGTTAGTAGTCTTGATTTGCATTTCTCTGATGATTAAGGATGAGGAGCATTTTTTTATATATCTGTAGGCCATGCACCTATCTTCTTTAGAGAAATTTCTTTTCAAGGCCCTTGCCCAGCCTGAGATGGGATTACTTATTTTTTTCTTGCTAATACATTTGAGTTCTCTATGGATTCTGGTTATTAAACCTTTGTCAGAGACATAACTGCAAATATATTGTCCCATTCTGAGGGCTGTCTGCTTGCTTTACTTACTGTGTTCTTGGCTGTGCAGAAGCTTTTTAGTTTGATCAGGTCTCAATAGTGTATTTTTGATGTTGCTTCAATTGCCTAAGGGGTCCTCCTAATAAAATTTTCACCCATGCTGATTTCTTCAAGTGTTGTCCCTACACTTTCTTCTACTATTTTTATAGGTTCATGTCTTAAGTTTAAATCTCTAATCCAGTGAGAGTCCATCTTAGTTAATGGTGAAAGGTGTGGGTCTAGTTTCAGTCTTCCCACAGATTGCCAGCAAGTTAGCCCAGCACCATTTGTTAAGTAGGGAATCTTTTCCCCACTCAAACTTTTTAATTGGCTTGTCAAAGATCAGGTAACAGTAGGTAGCTCGATTCATCTTTAGGCTCTCTGTTCTCTTCCATACATCTACCTCTCTTTTTTGTGCCAGTACCACGCTTTTTTGATCTCTATGGATTTATAGTATAGTCTGAGGTCTGGTAACGTGATTTCTCCTGCTTTGTTTTTATTTCTGAGTAATGTCTTTGCTATTTGAGGTTTTTTGCAATTTTATTCACAGATACAATAGGTTTTAAACCAACAAAAGTAAGCAACTTTTACTTAATGACCACTTTATAGTTGTTAAGGGTAATACTCAATATGATGAGATCTCAATAATCAATATTTATGCACCCAACCAGAATGCACCTCAATTTATAAGAGACACTCTAAAAGGCATGAGCAACTTGATCTCTCCTAGCTCCATCATAATCAGAAATTTTAGCACTCCTTTAGCAGTATTGAATAGATCATCCAATAAGAAGCTTAGCAAAGAGAGTTTAGATTTAAATTTAACTATTCAACTTTTGGATTTAACAGACATCTACAGAACATTTCATCCTAACAAAACTGAATACACGTTTTTCTCATCAGTACATGGAACATATTCCAAAATTGATCACATCTTAGGTCACAAGTCTAACCTCAGCAAATTTAAAAGAATAGAAATTATTCTATGCATCTTCTTGGACCATCATGGAATAAAAGTTGAACTCAGTAACAAGAATCTTCAGACTAATACAAAAACATGGAAGCTAAATAACCTTATGCTGAATGATAGATGGTTCAGAGATGAGATCAAGAAGGAAATTACCAAATTTTTGGAACAAAATGATAATGAAGACATGAGTTATCAGAACCTCTGG
>NW_003852594.1:174238-198534 GCF_000181295.1 Otolemur garnettii | reverse complement strand
GAGTTAAATTGAAATCATTTCCACTCAGATCAGGAACCAGGCAAGGTTGCCCATTGTCTCCACTGCTCTTTAACATTGTAATGGAAGTTTTAGCCATAGCAATTAGGGAATAAAAGGTGATTTAGGGCATCGATATAGGGTCTGAAGAGATTAAGCTTACACTTTTCGCAGATGATATGATAGTATATCTGGAAAACACCAGGGATTCGACTACAAAACTCCTAGAAGTGATCAAGGAATAGAGCAGCATCTCAGGTTACAAAATCAACACTCACAAATCTGTAGCCTTTATATATACCAACAGCCATCAAGCTGAAAAAACAGTCAAGGACTCTATTCTGTTCACAGTAGTGCCAAAGAAAATGAAACATTTGGAAGTTTACCTAACAAAGGATGTGAAAATCTCTATAAAGAGAACTATGAAACTCTAAGAAAAGAAATAGGTGAAAATGTTAACAAATGGAAAAACATACCATGCTCATGGCTGAGAAGAACCAACATTGTTAAAATGTCCCTACTACCCAAAGCAATATATAATTTTAAAGCAATCCCTATTAAAGCTCCACTGTCATACTTTAAAGATCTAGAAAAAATAATACTTCATTTTATATGGAATCAGAAAAAGTTTTAAAAATCATGGTGTTCATGTGTTAAATACTCCACTAAAGCCAAACAAGATGAATACTCAATTTAGAACATTTTATATTTAGTTATTAAAATAAGCTTTTTAAATAGAAAAACTAATAAATTTATTTGCATAATAAAGTTTTAATAAAAAAACTAATAAATTTATTTGCATAATAAAGTGTAATTTCGGAAGGCAGTTTCACTGAGGTCAGACCCAGAAAGTAAAAAGCTATAAGGCAAGTTAGTGCATGTTTGTAAAGAGCAGCGAGTATCAAATGCAAATTGCAATTCCAAATACTTGACAGTGAAGAATTCAGTTCACAACCATTTTGGGAAACCGATTCTGGGGGTGAGCTTCTGGGGAATGAGGAGACCAAAAGAAATAAAACAGTTTTTTCCAGCAAGGAGGTTACAGCCTGCTAAATCTCTCAGAGATTGGCTTCAGCAGGGCTGTGTATTGCTAGTGGCTTCTTTTACATCAGTTTTTCAGGTTCTCCATTCTCTTCCCATTGTGGAATACACTTATGAATTCTCTTCTTAGATTACTTACTTTCTAGGTGTCTTCTAAATCATTGTTTTTACTTGCAGAATTTATATCGCAACTCTTTTACTAATTATTCTTGGTTGTGCAAAGCAAAAGATAAACTTCGTATTTTGGACATTCAGTGGGTTGCTATGACACCTTAAATTAAGAAACAAAAACTATTCATCTATGATTTTCCTTTGTTTTTAAAAAAACAACCAATTCATCTCTCTGAACTGAGTTATTTATACCATAGTGAATAGTGAATTGAATGATCCTTCCCAGCTCTTAAGGGTGATTTCATATGACAAAGTCTGGCAAGAGGCTTGTTTTCCAGGAGGCGGCAATGCCTTCATGGGAGGAATGAAAAATAGACTGATCAATGGTTTGCATTTAACAGATGTAAGTGTGATCACTAGACCTGGGTCAATAAATCAAAGGGATGCCACAGTGCCAATGGACATACACACTTAAGTAGAGATCAAGTCATTCAGGAAATCATGTGGGTGGCCAAAGTTTTAAAACTAAAATATTGTTTCACCTAATCAGTTAATAAAAATAAAGAGATTTTGTGATGTGGACTAATTTTACTGGAGTTAGATGATAGCTCAAAGTGGTTTTGATTTGCATTTCTCTGCTGATTAAAGATGATGAGCATTTTTTTTGTGTTTGTAGGCCATACACCTGTCTTCTTCAGAGATGCTTCAATTCTTTTGCCCACAAAGAAATGGAGTTATTTGTTCTTTTCTTATTGATTAATTTGAGTTTTTTACATCACAAAATCCCAAAACTACAGATGTTGGCATGGATGCAGAGAGAAGGGAACACTTCTACACTGCTGGTAGGAATGCAAGCTAATATGTCCTTTTTGGAAAGAAGTTTGGAAGAATACTCAAGGAACTAAAAGTAGACCTACCATTTGATCCTGCAATTTCTCTAGTAGGTATATATACCCGGATAATCAAAAGTCATTTTACAACAAAGATATCTGTTGACCATACTGTGGGAAAGAAGGACGCCTGCTATGTAATTTGGAATCTTTGAACCACGTTGGTTGTGCCTCACTGTTGCTTCTCAGTGCTGTTGGGAATCCTTTCCTTGCCTGTCTGAGCCATTCTGTCTGCTGTTTCTTTGAGACCAGCCCTTCTGCTCTCTCTATTCCTTCTACACTTTTTTTATTGTGAGGGAATAGTAATCTGTTTTATAGAAAGGCTGATGAGTTTACTTAATTGCCGATTGTGCTATTCCCCTTATTTCTCATCTATGGAGTTTGGCAAGCAGATAGATGCCATCATCAGAGTTATTTCTTTAACCTTCAAGGTCTATTGTTGCCATAATTCAAGACGTAATACTTCAAGAGCAGAGCTCGGTCCTTTGAATTACTTCCGTCAACACGGTTTCAATGTTTTCAAATTACTTTTGAACCCATTCCTCCTTTTTCTCTCTTTTCCTCCCTCCCTTTCCTCCTTACTTGTTTCCTGTCTTCCCATATTCTCCTTCCCTCCCACAAATGCTCATTAAATCTGGAAAATATGCTAAACACTGGAGACAACAGGATAACAAGCTTTAGTACTTACCCCTAGGAGACATGCCTTGAGGGAGAAGGTCCTTACATTTGTGATTCCCTGTTCAAACTTCACAAAGGTAACTACTTTGGGGGAGGAGCAAAATTGAGGTTGCTAAAAACATTATGTTAATAAATGGAAGCTGTCTCTAAAGAAATAACATTTAAACTAAAACCTGAAGGATAAGTGGCCATATTTATGTGTGATTAGAATTAGGTCTGATGCTATCCTCTAATGCAGTGACACTGTTCACTACTTTATTAAATCCCTTCATGCCTCAATTTCTTCCTTTAAAAGAAAGCCTTTAACCCTCCTTATCTCATGAGCTGTTGAAGTGCTATGGGACAAGAGAGGATTCAGGGGTTTTGGAAGAATACAACTAACAATTTTGTTTAGAGAAAAATAAAAAACAGCAATGGCCACTACATCAGATGTATCATAGTTTAAACTGTGTGTCAGGAAACTGTTTATAACATAAATTCATTGGTTCATAAATCCTGAGGAACTTCTGTGAAAATGATATCAGAAAACTCATAATAGATCAAAACCCAGAAGGAATTGGCCAACAAAGAGGAAAATAGTAATTTAGACAAACATAAGATAATTTGCCATTCAGGAAAAAAAATAACAATACCAAGCACCATATTGTGCAAGTTCCTTATAGAAATAAATAAGATCGAGGTTTTTAGGGAAACAATTTTTAAAAATCACTTGTAGCATATGAATTTAGGGCCTTTTCTCAAAGCCTAGGGTGTCTTAGGGAAAGATATGAGGAACAAATTACAGTTGAACTGCAGTATCCCTATGTGAAGCCTAGTCTATTGGGATATATATATATTTGACCCTTGAACACCATGGGACTTAGGGTGCCAATCCACTCGCACAGTGAAAAATCCACGTATAACTTTAACTGCCCTAAAAACTTAACTACTACAGTTGACCAAAAGCCTTGGTTATAACATAAACAGTCAATTAATACATATTTTGTATACACATATATTATATTCTATATTCTTATAATAAACTAAAGAAAATAAAATGTTATTAAAAAATCATAAGGAAAAGAGAATACATTTACTATTCATTAAATGGAAGTGGATTATCATAAAGGTCTTCATTATTTTTATTACAGATTAGTTTGCTTTTATAAGGTTAATTGTTGATTGTAATTACATCCTTCATGAAGGAGCTGTGCCCTACACTTGTACAACGGACTTGTTGGCTGTGCACTTACCCAACTCTCTCCTCTCCTCCTCCATTTGAATTTAATTGTATTTTTCTCTCACGTGAATTATTTTTTACTCTACTAGTTTCAAATTAGTACTGAGTACATGTGATGCTTGCTTATTTTTCCATTCTTGTAATACTCTCCTTAGAAGAATGTTCTCCAAATCCATCCAGACTATTACAAAAGATATAAAGTTTCCATCTTTTTTATGACTGAACAGTAGTCCATGGTATATGTATATCACAATTTATTAATCCATTCATGTGCTGGAGGTCTCTTGGAATTGTGAATTGTGCTGCTACAAATATTTGAATGCAAATGTCCATATGATACAATGTCTTTTTTTTCTTTTAAGATTGCAAGATCAAATAGTAGGCCTACTTTTAATTCTTTGAGGTATCGCCATAATGCTTTCCATAGAAGCTGTACTACTTTTCAATCCCACCAACAGTATATGAGTGTTCTCTCCATACCCATGCCAGCATCTAATGTTTTGGGACCTTGTGATGTGGGCCATTCTCACTGTGGTTAGGTGATATCTCAAAGTGGTTTTTATCAAAAGAAGAGTAAGATCTCTAATAAGTTAAATCAGAAATTAAAAAATGAGAAATAACAGATACCACAGAAATACAAAATATCATCACTGAATACTAAAAATTCTCTAGGCCTACAAATTTGAAAATGTAGATGAAATGGACAAGTTTCTGGAATCACACTCCCTCCCTAGACTCAACCAGGAAGAAACAGAACTCTTAAGCAGACAATGTCAAGCACTGAAATTGAAAGAACAATAAAAGAGCTTCAAACAAACAAACAAAAACATCCAGGAGCAGATGGCTTCACACCAGAATTCTACCAAACTTTCAAGAAGAGGTGGTGTCTATTCCAAAACACTGAGAAGGAAGGAATCCTCCTCAGCTCCTTCTACAAAGCAAATATCACCCTGATACCCAAACCAAGAAAGGACACAACAAAAAAAGAAAGTTACAGATCAATATCATTAATGAATATTGATGCAAAAATACTCAATAAATTCTTCAAAAAAATAGCTTCATTAGAGGGATGCAAGATGGTTCAATATATGCAAATCTATAAATATAATTTACCACATAAACAGAAGTAAAACCAAAGACCATATGATCTTCAATAGATGGAAAAAAAGCATTTGAGGAAATTCAACATCCTTTGTTGATAAGAACACTTAGGAAAATCTGCATGAATGGGATATTGCTTAAACTGATAGAACCCATCTATGAAAAATCCACAGCCAACATCACATTGAATGGAGGAAAAACTGAAAGCATTCCAGATTAGAAATTAAATCAGATAAGGATCTGCACTATCACCACTACTATTCAACAAAGTGCTGGAAGTTCTAGCCAATACAATCAGACAAAAAAGGATATCAAGGGTATCCAAATAGAGACAGAGGAGGTCAAATTTATCACTCTTTCTTGATAATATAATCTTATACTCAGAAAACTCCAAGGACTCAGCCATGAGACTCCAGGAACTAATAAAGAAATAAAGAGATGTCTCAAGATATAAAATCAATGTACACAAATCACGAGCCCTCATATACAGCAACAAGAGTCAAGCTGAGAATCAAATCAAGGATGCAATACCCTTCACAGGAGCATCAAAGAAAATGAAATATGGACCATGAAATATATTTAACAAAAGATATGAAGGATCTTTTCAGAAAGAACTATGAAACAAAGAGAAAAGAAATAGCAGAGGATGTTAACAGATGAAAGAATAACTCATTCTCAGGCCTTGAAACAATCAACATTATTAAAATGTCTACAGTACCTAAAGCAATCTATAGATTTAACACAATCCTCATTAAAGCCCTTTTTCTGAGATGAGTTCTCAACCTCAATTGTCTACCCTCGTATAAACAGCCATCTTCTCTGGTCAGCCTTCCCAGGATTTCATTCCTCTAAGGCAACTCCTCTGTTAACCTGGATCTCATGGAGACACTACTTCTGAAATCAGAGCACCTGGTGAAAGGCAGCAGGTGCAGGAGCTAAAATGTATCTCAATGTAGCATTTATAAAATGGGGCCATGTCTGCCACTCCCTGGTGTATCAATATTATAAACAAAGGAAGAAAAAAAACATAAATTGCCTTCATCTTAGACATATTCACAGTGGCAAAGTTTCGCTAAAATCTTAGTTATAGCCTTGAAATTCCTCTTAACTCTCACCATATATTTAAGATTCTTTTCATTGCTTTCAAGGAAACAATAATAAATTGTAAAAGCTTATGTCCTCAAGAAAATCACACCAAGATTTGTATATACCTGCTTTCAGAAAGATAAATTTCCTTTTGTTGTAGTAAATGGAATACGTTTGCCAAGTTCCTTGGAGACTCTTAGTTCAAAAATCCTGCCAGCTCATTTTTCAATGTTAGCCCTCAAAAAAGCGAGCTGCTTACTGATCTCAACTTATTTCTATCCTTGGGAATAATAAAAAGAGTCAGAAAGCAGTTTACTTAGAGTTATCTTAAGGTAGAAAATTTTATCTGTGAGTTTTCACCCACAAATGTGGGGAGGAAAACCTGCTAGCACTTTAGGAAGAATTTGTCGCATGTGCAGTGGTCTAAAAGCAGTATGATAATTTGAGTGTCGGATGATACTATTGGGAAGAGTATAAACAATCCAGCAGGATAATTCTTTAATGGTTTCTAGAACCTCTTGATGCCTTAAAATTTCTGTCCTATTGCTTATCTCAAAAGAACCAAAGTTAGCCATAGTCAAGACAAGGGATTTTCCCACCTTTTAGCAAACTTCTAATGAATCTCCCAGGAGATTCTCCCTGCTGGAAATGGGTGTCTTACCAAGCCTGCCTGTTAAAAAAGTAAGTGGGCAAGTTGGAGTTAACACCCAGGCAGTCTGACTCCAGAAATCACACTGGGGTCCCTTGGAGCACTGGCCCAGGTCGTGCCCATGAACAAACTTAATGTGTGCTAATACTTATTTGCCAATAACAAAATTTCCACTCCTCTCACAGTACTTGCGAAAAGCTGCTGGGAGGCCCTGAAAGGTGGTTAGCTTCCCCTACTGAACTTCTGAAGCCTTCTGGGAAGACTTGAGGGTCTAGTCCACATCTATTCACTACTCAGACAACCCTTCTTTTACTGACGTAAAGGCAGTCCCCAGGTTATAAACATCTGACCTACATACAATTTGTGCTTATGAACAGAGGCTACTACAGAGTCCCAAGTTACAAGCATCCTACTGATATATGACCCATACTTATGAACGGAGGCTATTACAGGTGATAGGTAAATGTACGGATTCCAACCTAAATACAAATTCAACTTAAGAAAACATCTATATAACCTATCTCATTTTTAACCTACGGATTGCCTCAAAATTATTCAAAAGTTTTTCTGGCCCAGAAAGTAAGATCAGAATATATTATAGCAAAGAAGCCAGTGATTCTTCTAGACCCTATCTGTAGTAGCATAGATTATTTCCTATACAGTACTCTTTGAGGCAATCCAACCTGTCCTTTGCTAAAACCAAGAGGCCCAAGAAGTATTTAAAAATCAAGCTACCCAGGTGCACAAGGTATAGTGCTAAGGAAATCATACATCTCCATTTCTCTGGGACAGCCTAGATGTACTCCTTCCCATCCACGTGGAATTTCACGCTCACGTCCAAAAGTCATCCAGTGTGGACTGTAAATAATTATATGATCACTCTAGGAATTTTCCAGCTCTTCATCTGCATAGCCAGGTAGAAGACCCTAGTCTGGAGCTTCTTGGGGGGAATGAGTTGCTGGTTGCACCTTCTAGAAATCAGTGATTCAGGAATCTCATGGATACTCACATCTAAGCAAAAAGCCAAATGACCTCAATTCTGAGATAATTTCTTTCAGAGAGTTTCAGGTTAAGCATTTTGTTTTTATCAGCACATTGCTATTCTTCCCTTTTCCAGGAAGTCTCCAGATTTTATTGACAGGGATAAATAATAGTAACACCCAAACTATGATTTCACTCTTTAGAGATAGTACCATCCATGCCACGATTTCACTCCACAATTTCACTCTTTCACTCTCTAGCAACCATTGGCCAATGTATCTACTGTTACGGAAAATCATTGAAATTCAACCCTCCTTTCAATCTGGAAATCTTTTGAATATCTTCATGCATGCCTCACTCACTGACATCTCTGCAAAGGCTTTTATAGCAAAGCCATTATCTAATATTTTATTCATTTTTAGTTTTGTACGTAGCAAAATGATACACTGTATTAGGAGCAAGAGGATATTAATGAATAGGTTGTTTTAAGAAACTCCTTATTGTTAGAGGAAAGTGGAAAAGGCCAAATTCAAGCATTGCTGACTTCAAAAATTTAAGTTACATCATCCGTGCCCGGTCCAATCTCAGCCCACCACATCTGCGGCTCCTGCACAATATCATCCCCTCTACACCTTCCAATCCAAATCATAAGCATGCTGACCCCGGCAGTAACATCCAGACCCACAGGGATCTAGGTCCCATTCTAGCAGCTAGGGGATACTCTGTGAGGAGGAAGCCAGGAAATTCATATTTTTTTAAAATCTTTGATATGCCAGAGTTAGTGCCAATACTTCCATTACCTCAGCCAGACTCCAAGGGGCACTGAGGTTTTTTTCATTCTCAGACAGAATTTTCTGACTAGTAGGGAGATTTCTGCTTCTACAAATCTCCCCCTGCTTGACCCACACCAGAAATTGCTCTCCATGTTCTTGTTGCAGAAGATCATGGGTTTTCTTCCTTTCTATTTAACACTAGGCAATAATTGTGAAGCTCAAATGTTCCCCAGCCCTTTTTGCCCAAATTATTTTGCCCATAGTAACTAAGAAGGAATGGTTTCTGCTAGAGCTCTCTTGCCCCTCCTCAAATATGGAGGACAGGACATAGGCCTAGGCCACACACCACTTTCATTCCTCTCTTTTTCTGGAATGCTTCTCATTCCTATCTTCCAGCTTTAATGCAAGAAACGTCATTAAACTTCAGCCATTCTTGTTCGATGTCCCCACTTCCTCATACTTCCTGGAATGTGTAAGAGAATTAAATACGTCCACACCTTGATGCACTGAGTTTTTCTTTTCCAATTCAGAACAGGTTCTTCCAGCATTTCTCTTCAGGTTGGTTCTGCTGAGCTAAAAACCACAAGGCAAATCTATATCTCAACTTCTAAGAGGACTCAGACCTTGGGGCACCTCATCTGTTCTCCTGCTTGGCCAGGATCCACCATCCTTCCTAAATATCCAAAGCAAACAAAAGTGTAAATATTCTACTCCCATTTCTACAAGAAAATAGCTATATATCATAGAAGATTTCTCATATGAGTGTACCGTGAATGATTAAAGGATTAAAGTAAGCTTTCATGAGTATAACATTTAATTTGAGCTTGAGCCTTAAGAGGCAGTGTCCTCTATAGAGAATAATTATACTCTATAGAGAATAATTTGGCCTGACATTGGTTCAAAGTAATAAAAAGAAAGAAAAAGTAACAAACAATTTGTTTTCATTTTTATGAATATTTTAGAGTTTTGTTTCTAAATATGAAGTATATTGATTCTGAGTATAGACTGTTCTTTCTAAAGTGCTTTAGCTGCTAGCAGCAGCTTTGACAGTCCTATAGTCCTGCCTATATCCAGGCTTTGAATAACATGTGGTTACTCTAAGTATTAATTCTATGAAATTATATAATTTGTAAAACCCAAACATTAAAAATTATAACAAGAAGACTTTGCCTACCATTGACCTTGTACTCATTAACAATGAGATGGTTAAACTGAACACCAAGGGGGGAAACCTGGGTCACCTATTTTCCTATAACATGAGAAACATCATTCCAGACTTTAGGAATAGAGAGTGACTATCCTGGCTCAGCGCCCATAGCTCAACGGTTAAGGTGCCAGCCACATACATGGAGGTAAGTGGGTTCCAACCCGGCCCAGGCCTGCTAAACAACAACGACAACTGCAACAATAACAAAAAAAAATTAGCCGGGCATTGTGGCAGGAGCCTGTGGTCCTAGCTACTTGGGAGACTGAGGCAAGAGGTTGCTGTAAGCTTGATGCCATGGCACTCTACCAAGGATGACATAGTGAGACTCTCTCTCAAAAAAAAAAAAAGAAATGAAAGAAAGTGACTATCCGGATCCTTCTTGTCCAAATATAATAGCTAGACTTCCTTTCATGTTTGAATCCTATAGAAGAAAGATGCAGACACGAATTTAGGAAACAGTTATTTAAGTTCAAAGATAATTTGCAAGGGAGCCAGATTTCAGAAAAAAAAAATTTCATCAAATAAAAACACAACATGTATTTAAAGGAAAAAGTTGCAAAATTACCAGGTTATAAAATTTATACCTAATCTTTTTGTGGTAGAAAAAGAGTAGTGTTCTCATATGATTGTCCTATCCGAGAAGATCCTGACATTATCTCAAGGACCAGCATTAAAGAAGTCAAAGATGAAGATGTATTTGTTAGGCAGTCAGTAACTTATAGAGCTTAATTCAAGATGCAAACTTTTATAGTTTGGTACTTTGGGTGGGGTGATAGAGGCCTGAAAAGGTGTAAATTTTGTTTTCATCTTCCAAGCTATTAATAGAGGTTGCTGGGGCATGAAAGATTCCATAAAATGCCATATTTGAACAGTATTTTCTACTATGAGGATGGAAAAAAATCAGCAGGACTATTTCTGTCAGAAACTTTATCTTTTAATTTGTGCTCAATTTGAATGACCTTCTGTTAAATACAAATAAACTGGGAGAGGGGAGAAGTAACTGAGTAAAAGTCATACATCCAGCACACAGTACAATTCTGACTTGAAACCAGCTGTTCTAATAAGTAGTCCTGCAAGCACCTTGACAGGATAGAATGGAAGGGGGCACTTAAGAATATTTACTGCATGAATTTCATCAAGATATATACCCTCCAAAAATTAAAATCACCATATCATGCCCTGGAGCTTATCCATTCTGAGTAATTATACCTATTCCACTTTAACAGTTTCTTTTTCAATGTAGAGAGAATTAAATTTTTGAAAAATAACAAGTTGAACAATCTGTGTATGCACCATGATTACTGAGCTTACATGGTATGGAGGAGCTCATTTCATTTCTCAGAAAGTTCAGGGTGACTCTCTGGCTGAAAGGTAAGCAATAGAATGTATTAATTATGTGAAGCAAACATTGTATGTTAATTACCTGGTTCTGTAGAAGGCTTTGAGTGTCCTCAAAAACTGCCATGAACCCTGAACATCATCTGTATGAGGTAATGCCATTATAAAAATTACTGCAAGATTTAAGGACTATAAACCCCAGCTCCTTTTGTACCTTAACATTTAATGCTTAAACAATAATTGAATTATAAAGACAGCCACTCATAAAAAAAGAAAAAAAAACAGAAACAGACACTTGATTTTGAAAAGATAATAGATATGGTTAGAAAGATAACATAACACCTCCCAAAGTGTTCTGATGATTTTTAGCTTTTATTCAGAGTAAAATGGGAAGCCTCTGAAGGCTTTTGAGTATGATCTGACTTACATTCTAGCCAGGTCTCATTGCCTACTTTGTTGAGAACAGACTGAGAGGGTCAATGGTGGGAGGAAAGACAGCAGGTAGGAGGCTCTTACAGTAATCCAGGTAATAGCGTGGTTTGGCCTAGCAGGTAATAATGCGGGTGCTGAGAAACATTAAAGGATGGATTATTGTGATGTGGAGATAAAAAATATCTGTAGGTACGTTGCATGTCAGATTTAAGAAAGTAGACTCAGAGTTGACTTCAAAGTTTTTTTGGATGAAAAACTAGAAATATGAAATTGGCATTTATGGATACAGGAAAAGCTGAAAGAAAAGTAGGTTTGAGAAGGCAGCAAAGAGCATTGTTTTAGACTTATTAAGTTTGAGGTTGTCTGTGAGGTGGAGATGTCAGCAGTTGGATGTGTAAGTTTAGGGTTTCATGGAGACTTTAGGATCAGAGTAAGAATTTAAGATGTATCAGATTATGGATGGCCTGTAAAGCAGTGAGACTGAGAGAAATCATAGGGAAGTGAGTGTAGGTAGAGAAGAAGACTATTTCTGAGAAGACTAAAAAAAATGAGAATCAGCCATGTTGGCATTAAGTCCCACAGCCGGGTGGAGAAAGTGTTCCTAGGTGAAGGCAGTGATCAACCACCTGCTCATAGGTCAAGTAAGTTTAGAGCTAAAGATTCATCAGTTTAAACATATTGAAGAAGTCACTAGTGCCCGGGGCATGGACAGTGTTACCATCTTTATTACAAATACATGACGCTGAGGATGAAATTTCCCACGTTTTTAATTATTAAGGTACAGATTTGCTCTTCTTGATTTTCATTAGATGTAAACTCTAAATTTCTTATTAAATAAAATTACCATTTTCACTGCTTCTTTAAAAAAATGAAAAGGGGTCAGAATCTTTTCAGAAGAACGAGGAACTGAACAGGAATAGGAGGAGCACTGAGCCTGGGGTTCACTGACTCTGCCTGAGGACTCAGCACAACTGATGAGGTTCTATCTCTTCACAAACTGTAATTACAGCCCATTGACAGATTTTAGCATTGATTATGTTAAAGTGAACATTTAAAAAAAATCACAAAGTGGAATTCAAGTTTACATTTTTTTCCTTTAAAAGTATATAATAAATTCAGGGAGCTCTTACTGCTTTGCAAATACCCATGGTATTTTAAAATGTAATCAAAGATTGAGAGAAAAGTATGATTGTGCTCTTAGAAGACACTGGCCTTTAATTATGAAAATAACATTTTTTTCTATAAATCCTATTTATACCAACAAATATTTAACATTTGTACATGTTTCACCATAAAGCCCTGCATTTTAGTAAGTCTTGAGATCCTCAAAGAATTTATAAGTCTCTTTAATCCTATATCCTAAATTGTAAAACCTAAAAATATACTGTTCATTGAGATTTTATGATTAAAATGCAAGCAATATGTTAATCTATGTAAAAGGTGGGGTTATGATAACAAGACTGTAACTCTTAACCCCTCTCCTTTGATGACTGGAAAGAAGAAAGGGATATTAAAATGGGGAAAGTGACCAGTCACTGGCCGTGAGGAAAGCATTCTGTGAGAGTTCTGTGAAAAGGTCAAGGAATAAATGCTGCCCCACAGAACAGTGTGGGCGAACTTCTTTCACAGGAGGGTGTTTCAGTGACATGAAAAAGAACTCTCAGCTCACCAAGATTTTCACCACTGACTGGACATTCTCACTGCAGACACAGAGTTTCTGAAAATTAAATCAGCAGTGTGAGAGGCACTCTCAGAAGTCAGAGAAAGATCAAAAGGGGGCAATGACCATCAAAATCATCATGTTACACTTGAAGGCCGGAAATTGAAGTCCTACCTTACAGCTGCCTCGTTTTTCCAAACATGAACTCAGAAACATTGAAAGAGAAAAAATGTCCCACAGTGAAAACAGCAGACTGAACTAGCAGACTAGGTAGAGAGGGAGGTGGGGGGAGACCCGAAATTCTAAAATCAAAAAGCATATTGAACACTTAGGAAGTAGAAAAAAGAGGTACTAACAAGATATAATTTGAGGACATTATTTAATCATAAGAATTAAGAAAAATCCTACAAAGATCCATTAGGAAAAAAGTTGTAAAACCTGTAAGAAAGATCTTCCCTTCCCGCCTCAAAAATGAAACTAAAATACCGTAAGGCTACGAAGCAGAATCTACAGAGTTTTGACGGGGAATAGCTGTTTAGCAAATTCCTCCTCCTGTGTGAAAGCGTAAGAAATATTTTCCTAGTTCTTACACATCTCAGCATGTCCACTACTCTTTTCTCTCCTGATACACATATTTAAAGCCTACAAAGAAAATTATAATAAGAAAAAAAATGCCAAAATGATTTGATCTATTCAAAATAAATCACCCCCTAAAAACCAAACATATTGATATATTCAAGAATACACCATGACCAAGAAAACTAATTAGTTTAAAATAAATCAGAAAAAATCATGCTCTCTAAGTCAATGCCAAAATAATTTTCTAAAACTTAATTCCTATTTTATATAAAATAAAAATAGGAGATATTTTCTTAACATGGTAAAATGTATCCATCCTGAACTGGGAGGGAACATCTACTTAATGAAAAACTTTTTGAAGTATTTCAGATAAATTTAAGAAAATAAAACACAAAACAATAACAAACACAAAAATACTTGTAACTGAAATCATTAATCAGTGTTTTTCCAATAATAGTAACCCAAACAAAAAAAAAAGAGAGAGAAAATAAAGAGGCACAAATTTGGTGAAAAATGAAATGATATATTTAATTTTAGATGATATGCTTCCCTAGAAATCCCAAGAAATCTCACCAAAACCCCCAAAATATTAGAATTAAAAAGAATGTTTCAATAAATACCTTGTTCAGAAAAACATATACAATAAAAAATGTCTCTTAAATGAATAACACCTACTTTTTCCTATTCCAGCTTCACCAGACAGTCCTGCATTAGAAATTAGAGATTATAGAAAACCCTTAAGTAGGAGAGTAGTAGTATTACAAAATTCCCGTCTGAATTACTCACATGTGAACAAAAGTTGTTAATTTTTTACGACCCTGTTTACCTAGGTGAGCTACAGTGGAAGAAGTCAAACAAGTAATAATTATTGCCTCTGATAATAAGCTATGTATACATAAGAAATCATTCAAACTGGTAATTAATTTTATATTTTACATTTATGGTTTGCAATTTTACAATTCTTATATAAAAGGAACTCAGTGCATCTGAAATCAAAGATGAATTGTGAATGCTTTCATCTTCGAATACAATCTCTAGCAAAATACAGGTGGCCATGAACTTTGTGTGCAATTTTAAATGGGGTGCAATTTAACATTGCACAAGAACTGTATGGCCACCCTGTGTATCTTGTTTGAGTTGGAAGAAGAAAAATAGGTGTCGGGAAGCTTTTCTCAAGATACAAAGTAAATGTATGACTTTTTATCAAGAAGAAAGTCAGTGAAACTCATCCCAGGCATATAGGGGTGAGAATTATTCCCTGTAACAAAGGAATCACTCCCTACTCTATAATTGCAACCCTTGGAAAACTATTTCATGCCACAAGTTTTATTCTATTATTAGATGTATTGTATTTAAATCTTGGAAATAAAACCAGTCTCAGAACTTTGTTTTCTGGATATGCTGAGACATTTCAGGACAACTAACAAGTAACTAAGGCCTAAAGATAGTCAAAGACCATTAAGAAGCAGCAACTGTGCGTTTTTGATATTTCATTTGCCAAGGGTGGGGGACTTTCCAAGGGACAAGAAAGAAAATGGTAGTAAAAAAGAGATAAGAGTTATGAATTCAGCTGAGAATGATTCTTGGGTTGCCTTTTTAATGGTGATTTAGCAACCAAAGTATATCACTTTTAAATACTGAGTAAAATTAACATCATTAATTATTAATATTTGTTAAAATAATACTTGAACAAATCATATGTCATCTACTGCTTCTCGGAGGTTGTACTAGCAATGTCAGAGCTTTTGACACATTAAGTTACAGCTCTGTGGGTCAGTTACCCAGCAGATAAGACAGTGGAGGCCAGATATTAGCTAATATTACCTATTGCTTTATGTATTTTTATGTTTTATCCTTATAAATGTTTTGTGTAAGACATACAAGCTATGCCTCATATTTTCAATATTCTATTAACCCAATAATCCTTCTCTATCCCAGCATGTCTAATTTTTCTACTTGACAGTTTTCAAACAATTAGAGGTAGTTCAGTAAGTTTAAGCTGGTGCTGCTAACAACATCAGGGAATTTATCTTTGTTTCTGGTCCTTTCAGTTTACTCTAGACGATGCCCAGTGAAGAACGCTGCTTTACTCACCCTCACATCATGCTCTTACTAAAGGGCAACTCATTTCCTAAGCCACCGGATGAGCTAACGGACTCAGGATTTCTCAGAAGCTTAGAAGCAGTGTTTCCTTCCATTATTAATGTCATTAGAATCAGTTGAGAGATTCCTTGTTCAAGTTTGCTTTACCGCAAGTTTATAGACCCATAAGAAGCAGGTTACCCTTATGCTTCCTTATCCTATGCCACTTTCCCTAAAAATGCCATTTGCTAGTTTCCTGAGCCATCTAACTCAACTTGGATGAAGGGCTTCCCCTTATTTCTACTCCTCTGGACTTCTGTTCTATTCTGGAAAAATCAGGGCTTGGGCTGAATTAGGCATAGACGACCGACTCATCTCTGGAAAGTTTCCTCTTCAATATTCCGTGTGTCTGTGGCTGGGACATTTGCACATCTTTTAAAGAATGTGCCTCTTACTCCCTATTTTAAAGCCAGATGGTCTCCTGTTTGTGATAATCTGCATAATAGATGAGGTTCTTCACATAATTTCTGGTGTTCTTTTGTGGATAAATGAATCGAAGTAAACAGAAATTCTTTAAATCCTTAAAATAGCCCAGGCTGTTTTAAGGCCCAAGATGCAGTGACATTATATAATGATATTTTGCACAGCTAATGTTGATGTTGAGAAAATGAGGGAGACAGTAGCTAAAGGTTCCTCAAGGTCACACAATGAGAAAGAAAGGCAGCGGGAATTAAATGACATACTTTAGAAACGATCTGCCTAAATACTGTGAGATTAAATGAGCTTCACTCATCATGTCTTCTGTCATCATTTCATTATTCCTGAGGTGATGTGGGTGGAACCAATTCACACTTGTTAGGTACAAATGACATTTAGAAGGGCAAATCAAGGGGAAAATAAATTAAATGATGGGACAAAATCCCCCAAACCTGACGCAGGCTGAATGGGCATATCTTGGAGAGTTGTATCCCACTGAATAGCAATTTCATTGATCTACTCCACGAAGTCTCAAGAGGCTAACTAATACCACATTGCTTCATGGGGGCACAGAACAATTTTCAGAAGACTGTGAGGTCTGGCTCTGACCCTCATGTGGCATTCAAAAGCTGTGAGTGTTTAGGCAAGTGATTTAACCACTCCAGGCTTCAGTCCAAATAATTCTGGGCTTCTGTCCAAATATGGGAGTTGAATTTGATGGTTCTTAAGAGTCTTCCCACTTCCCACAGTCACTTTTGCTTATACTAAGCCACTGTGTTCTACTATAATGTTACTGGAGTAGAACATTTAGAATGGGAGCCCTTAATGGTACATGAAAGGGATTTTACGTTAAAAGTCATGAAAAAAAGAATGAAGAAACACATTTTGAAATATTTTATCAAAATCATGCCTTTGCCCAGGTGCTGTAGTTCATGCCTGTAATATTAGGACTGTGGGAGGCTAAGGCGGGAAGATCACTTGAACCTAGGTTTTTGAGACCAGCCTGGGCAGCACAGCAAGAACTCATGTTTAGAAAAAAAAAAATCTAAATATAAAATAAATTAACCAGGCATTGCAGCACAAGCCTGTAGTCCCAAGGCTATAGTAACAATAAAAACATGGTGCTTAGTACAAAAGTAGAGACATAGATCAGTAGAACAGGATAAAGAACCAGAAATAAAACCATATGGCTGCCATCAACTGATCTTCAATAAAACAGACAAAAACATACAGTGGGAAAGGAAACCCTGGTCTATAAATGATCCTGGCAAAGTTAGATGGCCATATGCGGAAGAATGAACAGGATCCCTATCTCTCACCATATACAACAATTATTCAAGATAAATTAAAGACTTAAATGTGAGGCATGAAACATAAAAACTAGGCCAGGTACACTGACTCACACTTGTAACCCTAGCATGAAACATAAAAAGTCAAAACACAATAGATGCTGATGTGGATGCCGAGAGAAAGGAACAGCTATACGTTGTTGGTGGGGTCCAAATTAGTACAATGTCTGTGAAAAACAGTATGGAGATTCCTCCAAGAAATAATGTAGACCTACTTCTGGTTATCTACCCAAAGGAAAATAAGTCATTTTATTAAAAATAGACATCTATACTCAAATGTTTATCACTATACACTTCATAATTACAAAGAGGTGGAACCAACCTAAGTGGCCATCAATTCACAAATGGATTAAGAAAATGTGTGAGTGTGTATGTATATGTATATAAGTCTTTTATTTATTTTGAACTAAATTTTGTATATGGCAAGAGGAGAGATGGGGTCCTGTATATATATGTATGTGTGTGTGTGTATATATATGTATATGTGACATATATATATCACTGTACACTAGATAAATTAAAGACTTAAATGTAAGACATGAAACATAAAAATTCACCCAGATGCAGTGATTCCATCCCTGTACTCTGGGAGGTGTGTATATATATTCTGTGTGCATGTATACTCAAGTCATATTTCACTTCCGTGATTATAAGAGGCACTTAAATGTATATTGAGTATTACAATTTTAATATAGTGTTTTCCTTTCTTAAAATGTGTTTACAATTTTTGGCAGCCTCTGTATATACACATATGCATACACACATCATCACATACCATAGATTACTACTCAGGCATCAAAAAAATGAAGCGATGTCTTTTGCAGCAATTTGGACGGCACTGGTGACTGTCTTCCTCACTGAAGTATCTCAGGAATGGTATACCAAACACGGAACATTCTCACTAATGAGTGGGAGCTGAACAATGAACCCGCACAGGCACAAAGGGAAGTAAAGCATATTGGAAACCACAAAGGAGGAGAATCAGAGGGTGGGCATGGGACAAAAACGTACCCATTGGGTACAATAAACACTGTTCTGGTATTCTGGACACACCAAAAGCCCTGATGTAAGCATTATACAAGGTATCCACGTGATAAAAATATTTGAACTCCTTTAGAATTTCAAATAAAAATTAAATTTAATAAATTTCTCAAAAACATGTCATAAATCCAAGGAATTTTAAAATTTTGATAATGTAGCACTAGGGAGAAGGACTAGAAAACAAAGATTAGGGGTCAGTGACACCCCTCCTTTCTCACCATGCCATTTGAATATTTACTATGCGTAAAGACTGAGATAACTTTCATTCATTTGTGACTTATATTCACAAATAGATTATATGTCACATAACAATATTTTATATTACTAGCTAAACGAATTACTTAACACCCTCTGATGCCTACATCCCTGTTCTCTTCTACCAGATTTCTGAACATAACAGATGTTTCGGGAAGATATTCCATAATTATACTGTGGCTTAACCTATTCTTTTGTATATCACCATGATTGCCTAGAGAATAAAAATCATAATTTGAGAAACACAGAACTAATTTAATTTTAACATGACAGTTCCCTAATTCAATTGCATCTTGTTGAAATGTATAATTAAATCTTATAAAATTCTAAGTTTAACTGAAATGGATATGATTCATGTTGTTTGTATGTTAATCTCCATTTGAGGGAGAGAATAAAGGTATCTTTGGTCATTGTAGAATCCAGTTCAGAGACTTTGAAAGAGCTTGTTGAACAAAAGACATAATGAGTCTTCTAAAAAACCCAGACAATTATATCTTCAATTAATATCTGTCAGCATTAGACAGAGCATCTTCTAAAGGTATAATTTAATTTCATGGACTGATGCCTTTCTTGGAAGTAAAAACAGTTTGTAATGTTCATAGTCAACTTCTTTAGAGGGCCAAACATTAAAAAATATTTAAAAGTTAGGCCAGGGCAGATGGCTCATGCCTGTAATCCTAGCACTCTGGGAGGCTGAAGCAGGTGGATTGCCTGAGCTTAGGAGTTCAAGACCAGCCTGAGCCAGAGCAAGACTTCATCCCTTAAAAAAAAAAACACAGGCGTTGTGGCAGGTGCCTGTAGTCCCAGCTACTTGAGAGGGTGAGGCAAGAGAATCGCTTAAACCCAACAGTTTGAGGTTGCTGTGAGCTGTGATAACACAGCACTCTACATAGGGCAACAAAGTGAGACTGTCTCAAAAAAAAATTTTTTTTTTTTAAAGTTTGTTCATTTTCTTATTGTTCTACCATGGGGCAAGATAGTGTAAAATTATAATGGATTTTTCTGTGACAACATTTGAAGCCCCTGGGTTTAGATGGCATTTTGCCCTAGACTTTATAACAAACCACTCAAGAGGGAGAATGAAGCATTCTGCTCCCTATGAGCCCACAAGAATGGAGTCTTTCCAACACTCACAGTTCCACAGTCCAGTAGGTCTGCCTCTCCACTGTCAGGACTAGCTTAGATGGTGGCTACTTCTCATTCCGCATCCTCTTCCCACATGGAACTAAATACCCAAAGCATCTTTTCCTCCCTTTTCCTTTCCCTTTAGAGAGACATAACGCCTTTATCTTCCCAGCAACACCTTACCTTCTTACTGTAGGCGAGCAGCTCCCTACTGTGGCCAGCAGCTCTTTCGCGATTCTAACCCCATGAGTGGGGCCAGTGACAGCACATGGCCTCAAAGGCGGACATGCGACAGAGATCTGAGCATTCCAAGCAGTGGCTACTGCCCTTGCTTTTTTGATACCCCCAAATGCCAACAAATCAATCAGAACCCTTCACTGAAACTTAATAGAAGCTGATGAAGAAAGCTCTTCTCACCCTCCATTTCTGGTTGTGAGTTTGAAAATATGCCAGCCCTGATCCTGCACTAAGGTGATTCGGCCTGACGAAACAAAGATCACGTACAGAGAAATACGACCAAGAAAGCGACGCTGACTCTGCTGAAACTGTTTACACCAAGGTTGTCCACCTCATTCTTTTCTATAAACTACTTACTTAGCTCAATTTTTATATTCTGTTGCACTTTATCTAAACTACTTTAAATTTTCAAATGAAAAGTGTCTAGAATATTATACAACTTTGTCTTACTCATTTCACAGAATTTTACATGACAACTACCACTATTCTATTATTTAGACATAGGAAGAAGTGAAACTCACTTCCCAACCTCTGGTGTCATTTTTTCCCACTATTTCTTAAGAAGGGAATAAAATCCAAAAGTCCAAAAGGAAAAAAAACAACAATATTTTGTTGTATGAAAATAAAGATCCTTTCATGGCAAAAGACAAGAAACATGACAGTTTAAAAAGAATTGGTGTCGTAGGGAAATTTTTTCAACATATATATAGACAAAGAATTAATATTTCTGTTTACCAACAGCAAATTCATAGTAAAAAGGCATACAACTCAAGAAAAAACTGAGAAAAGAAAATAGAAAGCAGGGGCAGCACCTGTGACTCACAGAAGTAGGGCACCAGCTCCATATGCTGGAGGTGGCGGGTTCAAACCCAGCCCCGGCCAAAAAGAAGAAGAAAAAAAAAAGAAAATAGACAGCAAATTTATGGAAGGGAGAAATGTAAATTGTGGAAATGGACAATAAGTAATGAAAAATATGTTCAACTTTGCTGATAATGAAGAAAATGCAAATTATAAAATGAGAATTAATTTTTACCTATAAAACTGGAAAAATTAAAATCGGTGATGATAATCATAAGATTTAGTGAGTATGTAGGGAAATGAACTCTCTCAGACATTACTAATCACAGTGTCAATAAACTATCTGACAAAGCATATGGACATGAAGACGCAAGTAAGTTAAGATATGCACGTGCTGGCATATTTTCACAGTAATGCTTGTAACAGCAAAGCATTGGATCCTTGCCAATAGAGACAATGTCGGATGTATAATTAGACACATAAGTATTAGTATACCGTGTACTCATATGGAGTGATGGCCAAAAGGCAGCAATCACACACATCTGTATATAAAATTACAGATACGGTATTTTGCTGTGCAACTTTATGCTAACACAATTTTGAAAAATCTCTCAAAAGATAACTTTATTGGAAAATGCAAATAATCAATACAGAAGCATATGTCTAAGCAGACCAGTTAATGGGGGAAAAACAAAAAGAAGATGTTGTCAAATAATTATTTTTTAAAAAGCATGTAAGTTCAGAGAGTTGCAAGAACGAATTTATCACATCTTCCAGAAATAGTTACTTCTTGTGGGATTTAAACTTTTCTAAGCCGTTATAAATAATGAATATGTATATGTAATTAGTATTTTTTGTATATGTAATGAGTATATTTTCTTAATTCTAGAAGACGTATTGTTTTTATTTAAGAATATTATGTGAGTACAAATCCTTGTTGCATGAAATTCCTTTTGTACAGTGTGAGTCAAAGATATGTGTGTCCATTATTTGGAAAGGGTGTATTATACCTTTTACACATTAATTATATATTCTACTATTTCATTTTACATAGAATTATCTTATGATTCAATAATAGCTTTGGGGGAAAAGAAATTTAATATTTAATATAGAGAAGACATTACACTAAGAAAAACATTCAATAAAATTATATAATATTTTTTCTTTTCTATTACAAAGTTTGAATCAAACCCTCCTTCACACTTAGAGACTAAAAATTCTGTGAATCACTTTGACCACAAACAGCAACATAAGCATCATAAAGGCATTCTGCTTCTCCTAATCCCTCACCAGGAGTTTGATCTTTTGAGGCTGTTTCCATTCAGAGGTGAAATTTCAAAGAAAATAAAAGAAGACTGTAATTTTAACTTCATTTTTTAATTTAGTGAATGCCTAGAGGTTTGTTTATTTTATTGAATGCCGGCACAGAATATAAAAAAGCTTTCTTCTCAAGTCTGTTGGAAGGTTTTGACAAATGATGTTGGTGCCCGAGTGACATCTTGGAAAATTCCAGGATCTGGAGGTGATAGTTTCCAATGTCTTTAACTGTGTTGCCATCAGTGGGACAGGATGTGCTGTGTGAACAATAACTATTAAATTAAATGTTTTATCCTAATGTAATATTTTGGAAAATATTTTAGCAATGATCAAGTATGTACATTTAAATTTTAAATGTTTCCAGTGCTACTAATGAACATGACTTAAGTGATTATCAGTCGTCAAGTCTCCCATACACACCATGAGGTTCCCACCTGGTCAGACAATGACAACCACGTCTCAACTCACTTCCCGGGTTGGTTGCTGCCAAAAATATTCTGACATAATTGTTAGACAACTCTTTCAGGTATTTGGACAAAATATGCATCTTTGAATGGAGAACTTTCAGAAATAGAGTGCATATACACTTGATATTATTTTGCAGAAATGATGTAATGGAGCACGGTTTTTCACTTAAGGGCAATTTATTGCGAGTGTTTTTCTGTGCCATTAACTACTCCTTTCAAGCATCATTTTTAATAATGAAATAATATTTGTTTCATAGTTATGACAGTTTAAGCATTACTTTGGTCAGATTAGTTGTTTATAATTCTATTCTACTATAAATGTCAGTAAATGTAGCCAAATCTTTGTGAATATCTAGGGCCATTTCTCTGGATAAATACCTAGAAGCAGTTTGGGAGACAAAAGTTATCCTTGTAAGGATTTAGGGAATAGGGCCTAAATTCTCTAGCTATCCTCCAGTCGGCTACCTGCAGCCTGCCCCTCTCCCCTGTCTCACTTGCATGGTGCTCTTGATCTTGGTGCAGCTGATTCCCCACAGCGAAAGGATTTCTGCGAGGAGACTGCCACATGCTCTCTGTCTCTGCAAATTCAAGATTGTGTTTGGCATTTGCCAGGGTCTGCTCTGTTCTTGCATTTCTGTAGCCACTTCTCCAGGAGGAGTTAATAAGAATTAGCCACAGATCTGTTTCTTCAATCTGGTCCTATCTAGAAGCTATCCAGCAGAATGTCTGGTGTGTGCAGAATACTGATCCTCGCCTTTTAACTTCAAGTCCATTTTCCAATTGTTCTCTTGAAATCATTTTGTTCAGAGAAGGATGTTTCAACTAAAAAGTTTTAGCTGTCATTGGTTTATTTTATTACAGTAAATAAATATAAAAAGTACAATTAACTTAGTAATTAGCAATTAACCAAGATCCTGTCTCTACAAAAAAAAAAAAAAAAGAAAGAAAGAAAAAGAAAAGCAGAAACAGCCGAAAATGTTAACAAATGGAAAAATATACCATGTTCATGGCTAGGAAGAGTCAACATTGTTAAAATGTCCATATTACCCAAAGCAATATACAATTTTAATGCAATCCCCATTAAAGCCCCACTGTCATATTTTAAGGATCTTGAGAAAATAATACTTCGCTTTATATGGAATCAGAAAAGACCTTGAATAGCTAAGACATTACTCAGGAATAAAAACAATGCAGGAGGAATCACCCTACCAGACCTCAGACTTTATACTATAAAGCCATAGTACTTAAAACAGCATGGTATTGGGACAAAAACAGAGAGGCAGATGTATGAAACAGAATAGAAAGCTCACAGATGAATCCAGCTACCTACCGTTACCTCATCTTTGATAAACCAATAAAAAACTTTGAATGGGGAAAAGATTCCCTATTTAACAAATGGTGCTGGA
>NW_003852594.1:121848-172752 GCF_000181295.1 Otolemur garnettii | reverse complement strand
ATCATATATCCAACGCGATATAGTTAAAAAGAAGTAACTGGAGACTCAGAAAAAAATCAGTATTTACCCTTTTTTATGGCAACTATCAGATCATCCTTGAGTCTTTGTAACTCATTTTCTACACACTGTCAGTGCTTAATACCCAGGATCATAGACTATGGACAGGAAAGTGGCCCTGCAAAGGGGTTACGCACAGCATACAAGGGCACTGAAGGAGGGATATCCCTGTGGTTGACTTTTTCCACAGAGCTGAACGTAGGGGACGGAGGCCCCAGTGGTCTGGTATTTCCTATTTCCTTTTCCCTCTTATCTAAGGCAGGACATCTGACCAGGCGATGTTCCACGGATGCTGCTTTCATTTTGCCCTCAGATGGTGACTTCCTAAAAATGCCAAATCAAGCCCTGCTTATGATTGAATCATACGGACATCATTACAAGGTTCTGGTTAGTTCCTGAGAAGAAATTGACTGACAATCATGAATAAAACCTCAAATTTCTTTTTTTCACTTCTAGATTCCACATTCCACAACATTATTGTTTTATGCATTTAAAAAATTATTAAATGGGTAAATCTCATGTTAAGTGTTCTTAGCATAATTTTTTAAAGGGTAGTATTAGTTGTTTTTATGGTGTGATCACAGCTGCTCCTGCTTGCCCCAGTCGGTCTCTATAGATGATTCTCAGCCCAGGAGAATGTCTGACATAGCTTTGTTACGCATACTGATTTTCTGGCCCCACTTTCAGAGATTCTGACTTAATTGCTATAGGTGTAATACTGCTTAAAATTCAGTCCTGGGAATGAGAGGAACCAAACAGAGAAAAGGTACAGGAGAACTGAAAACTAATTGATGTTAAATAAAACAGATATTTCAGTTTTACGGCCCCTCACTAAACCACGTGGCAAGCTGTATTTACGGAAATGTAAGCAATTTAATTCCATGCTTTCTGCCTTCCCCTCCCCTCTCAACCTGCTTTTTCCTCCCCCTTTCTTTTTCTTCTCCCTCTTTTCTTCTAATTGCCGTACATGAACTCCAACTTTGCCTCTTCTTGTCCTTTTAGGGATAAACCTTCCTTGTGTCTCCACAATGGCTAGCTGACCTTGCTTCTTACCTTTTGTGTTGTGTTGACCACATGGATATCATGAATTTTCTTTCACTGTGTGTATGTGTGTTTATGATCCTAATTCTAAGCAGGACTTGAGGCTACATGGTGTGTTTAGTTATCAGTTTATATTGTTGTGCCTTTAACCGGACTCAGAGTTCCAGACTGCCGAAGTCCCCGGGTTATTTCTCTTTGAATCCCCAGCTCCAGATGCTGGTAAGTTCTCAGTAAATGCCGTTGAGTGCATTCAGAAGGGGAAAAAAATAACTGCTTGTGTTCGTTTTGTTTTGCAGTTAACATGCAATTTAACACCTTTTTCCTTTTTCCGTTGAGGTTTCCTGGGATTTTAATTGACCTGGGTGCATTAATTTCCAAAGAGGAAGGAAAATAATTATATAGCTTCAAGGTTCTAACCTCAAATGCCCTCAGTTCAATACTGTAGTATGCTCTAACATTAATTTAACAACTGCTAATGGTCTAACTCAAACAATCTAGAGAACAAAGAGGTTATATTTACTTGAATCAAGAAACTTTCACCTTGTGCTCCCAAAGAAGCATCCACTTATAAGAAATTTACAGTGTGGAAGCTCATGTCCCCAGCTCTTCTCCTGACTTAGAAGGTGAGTCATTGCCCGTAAAATGTTTAAATGAAAACATGGAAGCTGTGTTTGAAAGATAGATACTTTTCTTCCTCATGTGGTTGTGAGAATAGCAGACTGGTGGTCCACTCTTTTGACAGATGTCTCTTGGAATGAACCGTTGAGAGGCCTGGCATGATCCGACAGCGCTTTGACGGGGCACTGTCTCATACATGCAGTCCCCAAGCAAATTGGCTTCAAAATATCCCTTAACGAATTCCAAGTCAGGGTGATTTGAGGCAGAATGTCAGCTTACATTATCCTTTTCTTCAGCCTCCAAGACAACATGGATTCTCTGTCAACTCTGTAGACTGCCGTGCCATTAGCCTCAAATTTTAAAAAGTGAAGGAAATAAATTTACATTACTGAATTTCACAAAGCAAAATGATTTTCATAAACATTCCTCATCAGAGTTTTGGATTAATCAAATCCAAATTATACCTCTTCCATGTACTAGGTATTGGATTTAAACAATGCACCTGACTTATGTAAGCCCGCATCTCTTCATCTGAAAAATGGGGATAATAATAACATCTACCTCTTAGATATGTTATGCAGCTGAAATGAAATAATCCAAGCAAAGTTCATAGGATGCTGCCTGGTTCATACCTGGTGCTCAACAATGTCAACTATCACTATTCTAAAAACTTCTTTACCACGTGGCAGTTGGGAACGACAGTCTCCACAGTGTTCTCTTTCTCAGCCTCATATGTATCATGTGTCCAAGGAAATAATTTTGTTTTTTATTTTTCTGAGCCAATTTGTTAAATTATATATATTTCATTCTGTTATAGAATACCAATTTATTAATAGAAAATAAAAATAAATTATCAAATGTATTATAAAGTTAAAATAAGTAATAATAGCAATTTATATAATTATCATTTCAAATATTAGAACTAATATTTTCTAATTACTAATAAAAATAAATTAATGTATCCCGTAGTTTGGATATTTGACCCTCCAAACCACATGTTGAAATCTGATCCTCAGCGTTGGAGGTGAGAGCTTAAAGGTTGGTATTTGGGTGGCATGGGGATAGATCCCTCTTGAACAGGAGACGATATGGGCCTCACATCTTGAGTTTGCGTTCCATTAGTTACAGTGAGAGCTCCCCCTGCTGGTTGTTAAAAAGAGCTTGGCACCGTTCTCTCCTCTCTTTCTTCCTCTCCCACCCTGTGACCTGCACATCTAATTTCACCTTCTGCCATGAGCTCCTTGAGACTAACTTCTCATCTGTGTTTCTTCTAACTAGCCTGAGGAACTGTGAGCAAAATAAACCTCTTTTCTTTATAAATTATCCACCCACAGGTATTCCTTTACAGCAGCACGAATAAACTAAATGCATTTACTCTGACTAATGTCAATTGAATTCACGTTTTACTTCACATTTTTCTTCTCTCATCTGTTGTTTTATTATATTTTTGACCTTTTTTTACTTTTAACAACAGTTATTATGTTAGTATACCCTCTTTCAAGAATTATTTATGGCATTTGTGTTTTTATTTGTAACTCTGTTTCAATTTAGATTACGTTTTGGGCTTACGTACTACTTACTGATATGGTTTTTATTGATGTTTTTATTCTCAAGAACTTATTTTGTATCAGCATTCCATTGCCTGGGATGCAGCATTTAATAATTTCTATGAGAAAGGCACAATTGTGTATTTTACATTATCGTGCTGTTGCTTTCACATATAACTGGCATTTTCACTGTGTATAGCTCTTTCTAGGAACAAACCATTGCGTTCCTCAAAACAGCATAGATACGGTTTGATTGCTTCCATATTTTTAATGATGTGAGTTTACTAAGGATGGCTTCATATTTCTTCTTTGTAATAAAACTGTTTTTAAGGGGATAGAGGAAGAAGGCAGGGGGATCAATGTTCCTAAATGCTCATAAATAAAAAGTTTTAAAATAAAAAGTGTTCGTAATATTAATTATAATCCAATTATTATGTTAATCATATTGATTAACTGTTTGCTGTTAATCATAACAGCAAAAATATAGGTTTAGCCTTTCTTTTAAATTTTGATAGAACCACTGTAAATAATTTTGACTTTGTAAATTTGTCATCACATCAGAAGATTTTTCTTTTGATTTATTTTAATTAACTTTAATATTTTCCTTTTGTTCTTATCTCTTCTTCATGACTCCTAATGTTTGATATAATAATGGCCTTTGCCTAATGTGTGAAAAAAATCCTCTCTGATTTTTTTCTACATTTCTTGTCTACTTTTTTATATTGTGGGAAAAGTTTCAAATTTATATTCATATCCCTTTTGAAATTTTTTTGTATAGATTTTTCTTTATTGTCATATGTTATTTAAAATTCTACTATTAAGTTAATTATTAATTTACCTTGCTTCTGAACTACATCATCTTGCTTTTTCAATCTTTTTTTTATATTAAGTCATATATACATAGATCATGAATACATTTAGGCCTTTGTGGGATTCAATGTGTGATTATTTGCACAAATTGGAGTGCTTATATCCTACTCATTAACATAGCTTTCACCTCATTTACTTAATCACAGTGTTAAGACATTTGTGTTCTATACTTGATAGATTTGACTTGTACCCTTGCAATATGCACCATGGGTGTGGTCCCCCCGTTAACCCTCCCTTATTGAACCACCCCCCTCCCTTCCTATCCCCTTCCCTCCTTCAGCCTGGGCTATAGTTGTGATTCATCTTTCATATGAAGGTGTGAGTGATTATAAATTGGTTTCATAGTAGTACTGAGTACATTGGATACTTTGTTTTCCATTCCTGAGAGACTTTACTAAGAAGAATATTTTCCAGCTCCATCCATGTAAACATAAAAGAGGTAAAGTCTCCATCTTTTTTAGTGCTGCATAGTATTCCATGGTATACATATACCATAATTTATTAATCCATTCATGGGTCAGTGTGCACTTGAGCTTCTTCTATGACTTGGCAATTATGAATTGAGCTGCAATGAACAATCTGGTGCAAATATCTTTGTTGCCAAGTGATTTTTGGACTTTTGGATATACACCTAGTAGAGGAATTGCAAGATCAAACAGCAGGAGAACACTCAGAATTCAGATCCCTGAGTGTTCTCCAAATTTCTTTCCAAAAGGAATGTACTAGTTCCATTCCCACCAGCAGTGACAAAGTGTTCCCTTTTCTCCACAACCACACTAACATCTGTAGTTTGGGGATTTTGTGTAGGCTACTTTTATTGGAGTTAGATGGTATCTCAAAGTGGTTTTGATTTGCATTTCTCTGATGATTAAAGATGATGACCATTTTTTCATGTGTCTTTAGACTATGCACCTGTCTTCTTCACAGAAGCTTCTTTTCATGTCTCTTGCCCACAATAAAATAGGATCACTCGTTCTTTTCTTATTAATAAGTTTGAGTTCTCTGTGGATTCTGGTTATTAGACATTTGTCGGAAATATAACCTATGAAAATCCTCTCCCATACAGAGGGCTGCCTACTTGCTTTACTTACTGTGTTCTTGGCAGTGCAGAAGCTTTTTAGTTTGATCAGATCCCAATAATGTATTTTTGATGTTGCTTCCATTGCCTGGGGAAGTCCTCCTCATAAAGTTTTCTCCCAGGCCAATTTTTTTTAAGTGTTTCCCTTGCACTCACTCCAAGAATTTTTATACTTTCATGTCTTAAGTTAAAGTCCTTTAACCAGTGAGAGTCAATTTTTGTTAGAGGAGAAAGGTGTGGGTCCAGTTTCAGTCTTCTGCAGGTTGCCAGCCAATTTACCCAGCACCATTTGTTAAATAGAGAATCTTTTCTCCAATTATATTTTTCATAGGCTTATCAAAAATCAAATGATAATAAGTGTCTGGGTTCATCTCTTGGTTTTCAATTCTGTTCCATATATCTACCTCTCTATTTTTGTGCCAGTACCAAGCTGTTTTGATCACTATAGATTTATAGTATAGTCTGAAGTCTAGCAGTGGGATTACTCCTGATTTATTTTTATTTCTAAGTAACGTCTTGGCTATTGAGGTTATTTCTGGTTCCACATAACAAAGTATTAAATTTTTCCATATCTTCAAAGTATGACAGAGGTGCTTTAATAGGGATCACATTAAATCTGTAGATTGCTTTGGGTAGTATAGACATTTTAATAATGTTGATTCTTCCCAGTCATGAGCATGGTATATTTTTCCATTTGTTAACATCTTCTTTTCTTTCTAACATTTCTTTTCTTAGAGTTTCATAGTTCTCTTTATAGAGATCTTTCACGTCCTTTGTTAGGTATACTCCCAGATATTTTATCTTCTTTGGCACTATTGTAAAGGGAATATTGTAGAGTCCTTGATTGTTCTTTGTGAGTATTGATTTTGTACCCTGAGACATTGCTGTATTCTTTAATCACTTCTAGGAGTTTTGTAGTTGAGTCCCTGGGGTTTTCCAGATATATAATCATATCATCTGTGAAGAGTGACAGTTTGATCTCCTCTGACTCTGTATGGATATACCCTTGATCACCTTCTCTTGCCTGACTGCAATGGCTAAGACTTCTATTACAATGTTAAAAAGCAGTGGAGACAATGGGCAACCATGCCTGGTTCCTGGTCTGAGTGGAAATGATTTCAATTTAACTTCATTCAATATGATATTGGCTATGAGTTTGCTGTAGATGGTCTCTATCAGTTTAAGAAATGTTCCTTCTATATGTATTTTCTTAAGTATTCTGATCAAGAAAGGATTCTGGATATAGTCAAAAGCTTTTTCTGCATCAATTGAGAGAATCATATGGTCTTTATTTTTTATTTTGTTTATGTGATATATTACATTTATAGATTTGCATATACTGAAGCATTCTTGGGACCCTGGGATGAAACCCACCTGATCATGATGTATAATTTGTTTGATGTGTTACTGGATTCTGTTTTCTAGGATCTTATATTACTGCATCAATATTTGTTAGAGATATTGGTCCATAATTTTCTTTTCTTGTTGGGGCTTTTCCTGGTTTGGGGATCAGGGTGATATTTGCTTCATAGAATGTGTTAGGAAGTATTCTTTCTTTTTCTATGTTTTGGAAAAGGTTAAGTGATATAGGTACTAGTTCCTCTTTAAAGGTTTGGTAGAATTCTGATGTGACGCCATCTGGTCCTGGGCTTCACTTTTGGGGGAGATTTATTATAGTTGATGCTATTTCAGAACTTGATATAGGTTTGTTCAACTTTTCCGCTTCTTTCTGAGCAAGTCTAGGAAGGCGACATGTTTCCAAGTATTGGTCTATTTCCTTCAGATTTTCATACTTCTGAGAATAGAGTTTCTTTATAATATTTATTAAGGATTTGTTGAATTTCTGAGGAGTCCATTGTTATTTGCCTTTATCATTTCTGATTGATGAAATTAGGGATTTTACTCTTTTATTTCTGGTTAGGTTAGCCAAAGGTTTATCTATTTTATTGACCTTTTAAAAAAAACAACTTTTTGATTTATTGATCTGTTGTATAATTTTTTTGTTTTCAATTTTATTTAATTCTGCTCTAATTTTGGTTATTTCCTTTCTTCCACTGGGTTTGGGGTTGGAATTTTCTTCCTTTTCCAGTTCCTTGATATGTCCCATTAAGTTGTTGACTTTGGCTCTTTCCATTCTTTTGAGGAAGGCTTGTGGTGCTATAAATTGCCCTCTTAGGACTGCCTTTGCAATATCTCAGAGGTTCTGGTAATTCATGTCTTCATTATAGTTTTGTTCCAAAAATTTCATAATTTCCTTCTTAATCTCATCTATGACTCAGCTATCATTCAGCATGAGGTTAGTTTCCATGATTTTATATGAGTATGCAGATTCCTGTTATTACTGAGTTCAACTTTTATTCCTTGGTGGTCCAAGAAAATACAAGGAATAATTTCTATTCTTTTAAATTTGCTGAGGTTAGACTTGTGATCTAAGATGTGGTTCATTTTAGAGGATGTGTATTCAGTTTTGTTAGGATGAAATGTTCTATAGATGTCTGTTAAATCCAACTGTTGAATGGTTAAGTTTAACTCTAAAATTTCTTTGCTTAGTTTCTTATTGGAGGATTTATCCAACACTGCCAAAGGGGTGTTAAAATTTCCGACTATTATGGTGCTGGAGGAAATCAAGTGGCTCGTGTCTGTTAGAGTTTCTCTTCTAAATTGAGGCGCATTCTAGTTGGGTGCATAAATGTTAATAATTGAAATCTCATCATGTTGAGTGTTGCCCTTAACAAATATGAAGTGACCATCCTTGTCTTTCCTCACTTTTATTGGTTTAAAGACTATTCTATTGTATCTGCAAATAAAATTGCAACACCTGCTTTTTTCTGATTTCCATTTGCCTGAAATATAATGACCATCCCTTCACCCTGAGTCTATATTTATCTTTTAAGGTAAGATGAGATTCTTGTATACAACAGATATCTGACCTGAGTTTTTGTATCCAGTCAGCCAATTTAAGCCATTCACATTAATTGAGCGTATTGATAAGCCTGGTAGTAAGTATTTTGGATATCAAGTTTTTCAAAAGTCCAGTGGACATTTTTAATCCTTTCACCACTGTGGAAGTTGGAATTTGATCAAAGTTTCTTAATGAATTAATTTTGGTGGTAAACCATTGTGCTCGTCATTGTAGAGTATGGGTCCAAGAATATCCTGAAGAGCTGGTTTAGTTATGGCAAATTTCTTCAACATGTGAATATCATTAAAGTATTTAATTTCTCCATCATAAATGAAACTCAGTTTCACTTGATACAGGACCCTGAGTTGAAATTTATTTTATTTTAGGAGATTAAAGGTCGATGACCATCCTCTTCTAGCTTGAAAAGTTTTAGCAGAGAGATCTGCAATCATTCTAATATTCTTCCCCTTATAGGATAAGATTTTCTTATGTCTGGCTGCTTTCAGAATTTTCTCCTTCATATTAACTTTGGTGTAGTTAATTATAACGTAGTGGTCCCTCATTTCTCCCAGGGAATGGTCCATTTTTGCTCTCCACTTCTCTTCCTCTTGAGCATTTGGGAGCATTCAAAAGCTTTGTCTTCAATGTCAGAGATTCTTCTGCCTGCTCCATTCTGTTAGTGAGGGATTCTACTATATTTCTCAGATCCTTGAGGGCTGCAAATTCTTGCCTCAATGGGTCAAAATCTTTAGTGATTTTGTCTTTGAATTCATTGAATTCTTGAGACAACTTTTGAATTACTCCTTGAAATTCTAATTCCATCTTTATTTCCATTCTGTTGATCTTACTTGCTATCCATATTCTGAACTCAATTTCTGACATCTCAGCCATTTGTTTATGAATAGGATCATCTGGTGTGGGGTAGTTGATGTACTTTTATTATTCATGTTGTCAGAGTTTTTCCACGGATTCCACCTCATAATTAATTTTCACTGTTTTTCTAGATGGGCAAGTAAGGCGAAATTGGATTGGGAACTCCTGGAGTTACGGTTAACCAGCCCTTTGCCAAGAATCTGAGACTGGTGACTGTAGCTTTTTCCCCTACAGCTTTGCAAAGAACCTGTACAGTATTACAATCTGAGGCTCTGGGGACCTGCTTGGTGTGGTGGTGTGGTGGGGTTAGGTGGCTCTATCTTGAATTAAGCTGGTCTTCGTTCAATCCTAGTGAATCAGTAACTCTAGGTTGAAATCTCAGTGGTGGAAAAATCCAAGCAACTGAGACAGCCTACCCACCATGGGCAGCAACTGGAAGAGGAAAATCAACCCTTCCCATTGCCATACTACCGGGGTACCACCCAAGAACATCCTTGGGTGATTGGCTCAGGTTAGGAGTTCTAAGTGTGAGAGTTCAAAAGGTCTCCATCTATGCCTGTCAGAGTCAAGTCAACAAATGATTTTCTCCCTCACCCATTGTGCCTTTGCCCCAGTCTCTCTGAAGCATTGATATCCCTATAAGGCGAGATCTGGCTTCCTTTAGCAGTCCTCAGAGTTGGGGAAGTGTCTCTCCAAGATTAGACCCCAGTGGGATGGCTCTACTGTTGCTGTATATTTGTGGAATGTGTCCCAGGCAGCTCCTATGGCCAGGGATGTGGCTGTAGGGGCGGTTCCCAGAGTTCGGGTGCACAGCTCAAGCAGCAGGGCAAGAGAAGCAGCACACAGCTGTCAGGGAAGCCGTGGTGCTGTGGCTCTGACAGGGTGGGGAGCATGGCTTGCAAGCCTCCTCCTGCAGCTGGTTTGCACTTTTGCAGAGCCGGGTCTGACAGCCTCCTCCTCTTTGTCTGCACCATTGCTGGGCTCACTGTTACAGAGCAGATTTTATACCACGGCCCTTGAAGTGCCCAGACCTGGCAATGAACCACAGACATTCTGGTCTCTGCAGGGGTTAGGCCTCTGGACTGTCAAATGAGGGTGGAAGGGTGGACTGGAAGTTCAAAATGGCAGGAAAAACGTTAATTCAACTTTTTTGCCTGGCAAGAGCGTGCTCAGGGTCACAGTAGGGTCCCTCTGGAGAATTAGTCCCTACTTCCTGCAATCTCTCCTGTGGGGTGAGACAAGAGGACCTCAGTTCACTGCTTGCCTGTAGAAAACCTCAGCAGAAGTGACATTTAGTTATCACTCTTCTGTCTCAGTTCAGCTCCCAGTCTTCAGCTTTATTGAGTACTTTCTGGTCATTATCCTTCCCTCTGGATGGAAGCTTCTATCAAAAGCTAGCTCCAGTCATCCATCTTTCCCCTCCTCCTATTTTTCATTCTTTTTAATGAAATTAATACTATGTTTAGTTTTATAGATTTATTGATGACATAGAGCAAGATCTAGTCATTCTAGATTTTTTTTTTTTTGCTTTTTTTTTTCATCATTGGTTTATCACAAAACTTTTGCAGAAGAACATTTATGGAAACTGAAACTTTTTGTTTTTACAGTACAGAAATTTTTGAAGGTGATAAATTCCATGCTATGTATTTCTTTTACTCATTCTTGCACGAGAAGTCTTTCCAGGCCTTGCATTCATGAAAAAATGATGCAGATGGATTCTCCTAGTCACGCTGACTCCCATAGATCCTGCCAAGATTTTCTTAAATCTTATATAGGAGAATTTGCCACAGTAAATAACCATATAATGGTTTGAGCACACAATGGGAAGTTGAGTGTATGTAAAGGTGCTTATTTTATCTTTCCCCTCTGGGTGCAGTGAAGCTGTAGCTAAGAGGAAGTTTAAACCAGCTTCTGTTCTCTAGTACCAGTTTCAGTTAAGGGTACAGCATGAACCAAAGTTTGCCTACCTTCATGGCTCTACCTCTTTTTTGCCAGGCAGAATCTCAGATGTGTACATACATTATCTTTGTATGACAATTCATACCCCTGGAGAAGCAAATAAAAACCATTAAAATAGCCAAAAAATTCTTTGGTAAGTGTTTCATTCACTCTTTAGTCCTTACTGCAAAATGGAAAATGTTCATATGTTCTCTAAATGTTCTTAATGTTCTCTAACTCTATGGCATTATCCAACATGCTTTCTTAATACAAATGCAAGATCCCCTAATTCTGTTTGCTTTAATTGGTGATTTGAAATTTAGTATATTCTTATCCCTATCTCTGGTTGGCACTGTGAGATATAATGCTAAAGAGTAAATGGGTAGAGATATAATTCTCTTTTTTTATTCTGGTCTTTGAGCATAAAATCATCTTGCCATCCTGATATTTAATAGAATAATGAATAGAGAACAGTGAAAACTTATTGCAGAATTTCCAAAATGGATATATATTATTATTATTTTCTAATAACATGGGGCACACAGCCAAACCATGAAGTATCAAGCTGTGGGCAGAATGTTTTATTTGAACCAAGAAGAGAATTTCTAACAGATATTGTGGTACGTTCTACATAGAAAATCTTCAACATGGTAACTCTCCCTTTTCATTGAACATAGAGTCCAGTGAGAAGTACATATAAAGCACTAATAAATTAAAAGTTCATGTGATAAATGCAAAGACAGGGAAAGTTCATTCAGTCATAAGAATAAAAAGTTCTGGGCCCTGAGCACGGTGGCTTATGCCTGTAATCCTAGAACCATGCAAGGCCAAGGCAGGTGGATTGCCTGAATTCAGAGGTTCAAGACCCATCTGAGCCAGAGCAAGACCCATCTCTAAAAAAAAAATTAGCCAGGCATTGTGGCAGGCACATGTAGTCCCAGCTACTGGGGAGGCTGAGGCAAGAGAATTGCCTAAGCCTAAGGGTTTAAGGTTGCTGTGAGCTGTGACACCACTCTACCCAGGGTGATAAAGTGAGAGACTCTGACTCAAGGAAAAAAAAAGTTCTGGGAATCCAAGACACCAAGATACAACATAGATGGTGATGGATATGTGCTTTAATTTAATCATCATAATCATTACACATGATTAAAAGTGTATACGTATATAAATAAAATCACCGTGTTTTACACTTGCACTATATTCCATCTTTATTTGCCAAATGTTTTTTATAAAATTTTTTATATAAACTTTTTTTAAAGAACAAAAGTTTACAGTGAATGAGATCATGACATAGAAGTGGAGCATGTAACTGTGATTTGGGACACTGGAAGCAACATAATAGAAAATTTCAGATCTGATGAGTCAAAAGCAGTCAGAGTGGACTAAGGTTGTGCAGAAAAATGTGACAAGCAGACCTTGCAAGGTCTTACTTCAGAATCTATCCTGAGGCTCTTCGTGATAATCCTTCCTTAACATGGAAAGTTGGACATAGTGCAGAGCTTGTTTCTGAGTCTTAGGGAATTTCATCAGAAGAGAAAACTCTTACACTTTTATGATACTTTTTCTCTTCTAGAATTTCAATTAAATCATTTTAGATGCGATTCATTTCTCTGATGAAAGACTAAACTATGTCATATAGTTTCTTAGACATAATAATCAGTTATATTTAAGTGATATAATCCTGATCTTAGGATCTTATGTGGATATGTTCCTATATTCTCTTAAGTTTTAGTCAATTGTCCTCTTCTTCTGGTATGCCAGGTAATTCTTGAGTAAATTCTGGGCATTATTATTTTTTATTCATTTATTTATTTATTTTTAGAGACAGAGTCTCGCTTTGTTTCCCTCGGTAGAGTGCCATGGTGTCACAGCCCATAGCAACCTCCAGCTCTTGAGCTTAGGCAATTCTCTTGCCTCGGCCTCCCAAGTAGCTGGGACTATAGGCATCTGCCACAACACCTGGCTACTTTTTTTTTTGCAGTTTGGCCAGGGCCGGGTTTGAACCCACCACCCTCAGTATATGGGGCCAGCACTCTACTCATTGAGCCACAGGCACTGCCCATGATTTTAAGATAAGTATAGAGAAAATTTAAGCTCTGGATGATATCACCTTTGTCTAGATAATACAGTTTTGTTTCTGGCAGGCCAATTTGGCCAGTGGAAGATAGTCTTAATCTAGTCTGGGATTGAGCTAATTTGAATCTTGATTTCATTCTTGGTGAGTAAAGTCTATTTTTAAGATGTAGCCAAATTCCTGTGGACATAATTCTTTGTTTACCTCAACTGAAAACCTATACTGTTCTTTATGGTTCTTCTTAGTTGACTTTCCCAAAACTCAATTTTTTTCCTCCTTTGCTCTGTGAGACTGACAAAAGCTCTCTTTAGTGTCTTAGTGACTAGAGTTGCCACTTACAAGTCAGTGGGTATTATAAAAAGACAAACAGGTGAATATCAAGTTCAACTTAATGCATTCTTTAAGTGCTTGCCAACATAAATTTTAAAATACTCTACCCAACTTTCCTCGTAGTTCTCAGTGGTACTGTTATTGTTGGGAAGGGGTATCATAATATCTCCCTCCTTAAAAATGCTTACTAACATTAGTTGAATTAACTGTTTTGTTTTGTTTTGAGACAGTTTCACTATATCGCCCTTGGTAGAGTGCCATGGCATCACATCAACCTTAAATTCTTGGGATTAGCAATTCACTTGCTTCAGCCTACCAAGTAGCTGGGACTGCAGGTGCCCGCCACAATGCCTGGCTATTTTTTTGTTGTGGTTGTCATTGTTGTTTATCTGTCCCAGGCCAGGTTCGAACATGCCAGCCCCAGTATATGTGGCTGGCACTCTAACCATTGAGCTATGGGCGCCAAGCCAGCTCAATTAACTATTAACATATTTTCTTTCTATATGGAATACTACTTAGTAGAAGTCTAAGATTGCTTCATTCCATTTGCTTGAATTGCTGATATGAAATCAACTGTGTTCCTAACCCCTTCTCTACAGTTGGCACTGTGAGATACAAGGCCAAAGGGTGAATAAATGGAGATATTTTGTGTTTTGCATTTATTTCCATCTTTTGAGACCAAATGCTACTTTCTCTGCCTGCATGAAGTGAGGGCTGAACTCTTCAAAAATAATTTATCAGAAAAATTTTTTAAATTCATATGACTATGGGCATATGCATCAAATACCATATATTTGACTAAGTTTATCTTTTCTTCTATAGTTTCCTCAGCACTAATACAGAGCTGAGACAGAATAATATAAACAGGTGTTCAGTGAATATATAAGTAGTAACAGAGTATGACAACCTATTCCTAAAGGCATGTTGCATTACTTACTCTGCCTATAAAGTATTCATTAACTAGTTTTTATAGTTACTGCAAATCCTACAGTGGAAAAGTGTGCTGTCACTTTAATAACTTTCCACCTGGGTACACTAGATGTTTTGGGAGGGGCAGGGGTTCTTTTTTTGAGACAGAGTCTTGCTTTGTCACCCTCAGTGGAGTGCCATGGCATCAGAGCTCACAGCAACTCAAACTTTTGGGCTCAAGCGATTCTCTTGCCTCAGCCTCCCAAGTAGCTGGGACTACAGGCACCCACCACAATGCCCAGCCATTTTTAGAGATGAGGTCTTGCTCTGGCTCAGGCTGGTCTTAAACATATGAGTTCAGGCAACCCACCTGCTTTGGCCTCCCAGAGTGCTAGGATTACAGGCGTGAGTTTTGTTTTATATATGTTTTTAAAACTCCCCTTGCCCCCAAAGAACAAACCTCCACAAAACTTGAAGGTACAGGATAATTGTTAGGTACAGAGATAGGCAGTTGTTCCTCAGACATATCCAGACATGTGAGTAGATATAAACACTCTCCTCCCTCCCTGGGCAGCATAGTAACTTGGCTGCTGACACCTCCCTCAGCAAGATGTAAGATCACCATTTCCATCTTTCCCTTCTTCCCCATTTTCTATCTGCCTTACTCCTCCAAGGCAATCACTTTACATCCAAATAATATAACATGGGGGATGTATCTGTTCTGTCAACGTCTTTGTTAAACTTCACTAAGCCCTGTAGAACTTTCCTTTTATACGGCACATCCTCTGTCCCTACTCTTCACAAGTGCTGAAAGTGTTCATTCATAGGTATGTAATATAGAAAAAGAATGGTGCAAGAATGAAATGACCTGGACAAGAGTGTTGAGATGAGTATTTAGGGACAGTCTTGAGACTAAATATATGTTGATTTACACAAGTTCTCAGGATATCGGGATGTTTGGGTACTAGCTCCAAAACCAAGAACTACAAGAAGCTATCGGATCTGGATCCCTCCTCCAATTCATTATTGAAGGTAAAGAAATATTTTAGATTACAAGGAAATGTGCCTTAACACTTTTAAATGAGGACTCCTTTGAAAACTGAAAATATCTATGACTCCTTTAGCCATGAAAAAAGACATATTTAAAGTTTCCTAAAATTTCTGATCTGAAACATTTAAAGCAGCATGATTCCCAGGACAATGGCTGTGGCTGACTTTGAGCTGCCATCTCAGAAACTTAATGCTGGAGAGTAGAACACCAGAGCCAGAGAGAAATTCCGAGAGGCAGCACAATCTAGCGGCCTGAGTTTTGGCCGTGGAGTCCAAGTAGACAAAGATTCAATTTCTGTAACAGTGACTTAGCAGCTGAAGGAGTTAATCATTTTTATAAATGAGGAAACTAGATTCAAAGACCATAAGTCATTTGCCTAAGTTTATGAAGTTGTGAACTCATACCTGACAGGCTCCAAATCCAGATTCTTTTTATTATGTTATACTGATCAGCAAAAATTGTAAAAGCTAAAATGACATTTTCTTCTCATTAGTGCTAAGCCCATAAATCTGCCATTTACAAGCTTGACTGAGGTAGAGAACACAGTAGCCCAAGCACAAATTTAGACTGTTTGGTGTCTAAGGAGAATGAGTCCTGGGCTCGAAAGTAAGAAGTTGCAGAAGTTCAGAGCAAGTAATCCTTCCTGAAGTGGAGGGGAAAGTGCTTTCAGGTAGTAGAGCCTGATAGGAGACAGTGTTCTGATGCCATGCCTTCCAATTGTCTCAATTAATTTAGGTTGAGTATCCCTTATCTAAAATGCTTGGGACCACAAATGTTTCAGATTTTGTATTTTTTTTTCAGATTTTAGAATAGTTGCATTATATTCAGCATCACTAATCTGAAATCTAAAAAAATTCAAAATCTGAAATGCCCCAAGGGACATTTTCTTGAATGCCGTTGATACAGGACAGGTGGTGCCAGGACCTGCCGCCTTAGCCCCCGTGGTGTGGGTGTGGCAGCAGCCAGCAGAGGAACCAGCAGGCTGACAGGTAGGCAGGGGAACCCTAGGAAGCTCCAGTCGCCGGAGGGGCCGGACAACTGCTGGGGTAGACACCGGTTCCTTAGTGTCTCCTTCCCCTGTGCACTTCCGGCTAAAGGGGGAGCCCCACCCTTTCTAAGGCTGGTCAATTTCATGTAAGTTTCCAAAACCCGAGCGTCCCAGCCCTGCTGCTAAATGGAAAGCTGAGTGTCACTTTAGAGGACCCATGCCCTAGAGGACACAACCGAGTTCTGGCCCCCTGCTGCTAAATGTAAGGTTGGCTGTAACTTTAAAGGACCCATGCCCTAAAAGTAACCATTGAGTTCCAGCAAAGTAAACCCCTGTGACTATATGTACGCCTGAGCAGAGAGCCGAGAGACAGACAGAGAGGAACAAGAGAGCTTGTTCCTCGACCTGGCTCCTCTCTGTTAGGAGCTTTGGTGTTTTTGTATTCTTTGTTTCTGGAAATAAATCCTGTCTTACCACTGATCTGTGGTTCGTGGATTCATTCTTCCAGTCACCAAGATCAAGAACCCAAAAGGCTGATATCATATTTGGTGACCATGGAGGGACTAAAGATGAAATTCCAGTATCACCATGTCGGTGCTCATAAAGTATCAGATTCTGGAGCATTACAGATTTCAATCTATTCCAATCACTATATTATTTTATACTCAATGTTGATATTACACATAGCTGTTTCAGCAAAGTAGTCTGCTTTGTAAGAAAAAATATATACACATATATTATAATGGTTCAATAAAAAACAGAAAAACAAGCAACTGCATGTCCTGTATATAAACCACTACTTTAAATGTGACCAAAGGAAAAATGGGCTTCTGTATTTCTGGCAAATAATTGCCAGATTTATCATGACTGAGGTCAGTTCCTAGCTCTCTCAATTATTACTTGGGTGATGTATGTAGCCTATAACTGAACTGTGCTTCAATTCCCTCACCTATAAAATAAAGATGCTAATATTTCCCTCACATAATATTTATTTGACAATTAGGTAAAATAATGTAGAAGATAGACTAAGGAATTTGAATGTGAAAATTATGCTAGAAGTTCCTGTGTATAGAGATTGTATCAGAATGTCAATATAAAGCCAATTTTCTGTCTTAGTAAATAGTTTTCTCATCTTGATGAAGAAGGAGTTCTAGGCAAGGGGCATACTGACTTACTTTTAGAGTTCGGGGGTAACGTAGAAGGGAAGAAACTGAAATACTAAGATTTAAAGTTACTATCCGTAAATTGGAGCAAAGCAGGCTGATGCTAACCATTGTTCAGCAGGAGGTAAGAGTAATGGAGCCCCTGAACTAAAATTAAACACAGTATCAGAAAAAAAAAATCTTGTAGACTGTCTCTGGCACCAGATTTGAGAGGAGGCAGGGGTATTAGATTGAGAGAAAAAAAACGGGGGCCACCCAATCCAGCTTTCCTGAAATAGACTCATACTTTAGGGAGGTGCCTGGGTGAGTAACTTAAGAGCTTTAACCTCCAAGGACCCTCCAAAGACCAACTTGGCTCGGAATTTTCTCTGAGATGAAGTGTGCTGTGTTGCCCTGTCTCTGAGCTCCCACAGCAGGACAGGAATGTTGTCTAGCAGTTGTGGAAGAGAGTAGAAGCTCATATGGCTTTGAATATGACCCTGACCCTCCCATGCTTCCTTGCTTCCTCCTGGAAGAAGCCCAGCCACAGAGATGATTGTGCAAACAACACTTTCATTGCAGAGAAAAGTTCCCATTAGAGTCCTCAGAAGATAACTTATAGATATGTAGGCGTCAAGAAAATCCAGGTAGCATCAACCACAACAGCCATCAGTTACAGCAGAAATAGTCTTTAAAACAACCTTGTGAGCCTGGCACTATCATCGTTTTACCTAGAAGAATGCTGAGACTCAGCAAGATTTAAAAAACATACCTTGCTGATAAGTGGAGGATCCCAGATTGGAGATCAGTTCTGTTTGATTCTAAGCCTCACACTTAACTCATACTCTCCTTCCTTGAAATCACACTTGACACAGTTTTTTACTTTCTGACAAGCCAATATTTGGACTGCAGCTCTTCTTATGGAAGAGTTCTGCAGAAGAAAACTGTTTGCAATTGGCTGTGGCAGAACTTGCATCCCTAGGGGCTTGAGTTTCAAATTATAGTCCAAGTTCTCAAGGATGTCATATATTAGCTGAATATTCTAACACATTTGCAAATGCAATCACCCAGGCGGTCTATTATAAGAGCGGCATACCTAGCAGCTATGCAAATGAACAATATCTCAGTTTTTAAATGACCAGTAGACCACTAATGACTTGTCATCAGATATTCACTGTTAGGTTTGTGAGCTTCTCTAAAAGGATCACAGTACTCTAAATCTATGAAACTAAACTTGAAGTCTCCAATGTTTATATGAAGATAGTTTGGATAATTATTATTTAATTATTTATGGATTTATTTTGTTTCATAGGCACTCAACTTGTGAATTTTTCTTTTTCAAGTTAAAGAGCAAAATGTGATGTGTGTTGCAATGTAATGTAGACTTAACTTGATTTGACCTTGTTCCTTCAAGCCCTCTTTTTCAATATATGCACATGCTAATAAGTGCAGAGAAACTAAGTCTTTGTAATGACTCCTGGGAGCTAATACATTTTTAGAAAGGATGAATTCTGTAACATCATGTGGAAGGATTCTGTTTCAATGAACTATACTGTAAAGAGCTAAGAGACATACAATTTTATTTTACTTTATTTGGACTTTACTGAAGCCTGTAGAGAGTGAGACTTTATGAATTCTTTAGTAAAGAAGACAATTAAAAAATTTGTCAACATTGAAAAAAAGGTATTTTCTATTTAAGATACCTTAGTATAAATAATACTTCTTCTAAAGCTTGGTGTAGGCAAAAAATAAATATCAGAAGAAGCAAGAATGAGTAGAATACTCTGTAACCATCTGTATTCACCTATACTTAGGAAGGTAGTCTGAGAGAAAGGTACTGCTCCAGGGACCTTACTGATATGTAACAGGCTACACTCTATTAATATTATATGAGAACTGTTGCATCGTGGATATGTTTGGATGCAACAATTTTTAACACCAGCCTTATAACCCCATACGATTTATATAAGCAAATTGTGTAATAGCATCTTGGTGAGTCATTTAAAAAATGAAGTAGGGCCATTGGGAAGAAGACTCACTAGAATATAAACCTCTATGAGTAAAGAAAGCACAGAAACAATTCTGAGAGATTGATGAGTAGACTGAGAAGATGGGGCCTTAAAAATTTCAGAAATCTCCTCACTGCAATGGTCTCATGGAATTTAGTATTCTTACTTTATTGGAACATGAATCATTATACGTATTTTATGTTGAGCACGAGAGAAGCATTTTAATTAATGCTATTGATCATCAATGGGAACATTTGTAACTCTGTGGTGTCTATGAGACACCACATATAAATGGTTATCATTATCATTATTAAACACATTTTTTTTGGTATAACCTAAAAAGGCACAATGTTTTACTGAAAAATTTGGATGGCACTTTCCTGTGTAGGTCAACATAGTTCTTCAATGTGGGACAGAATCTCTCCCACCCTAGACCAGTGGTTCTCAACCTATGGGTCGCGACCCACAGGAACTGTATTAAAGGGCCGGGGCACTAGGAAAGTTGAGAAACGCTGCCCTAGACAGAGATGTGATGGGGTCTTCTGCGAGTACCTCCATCTTCTCTCTATTTTCTAGGGAGGAGGTCAAGACTTTTAGAGATGAGCAGCTGTGCATGAGGTTAACAGAGGAATGGGATAGACTGTGATCATTTCCTTTGTGAAATTTAATGTAGTAATTACCCTTTTTTAAGGCAAGGCAGAGCCTCCACGTTCTCGGGAATGATGCAGAGTAAAGATGCAACCACCAGGAAGTACTGGAATGGAGGGATCCTGTGGGGCACAGGCACTGTGGAAGCACAGCCCGCCTGACTCCCGTTTCCAACAGTTATTTATTAAGATTCACACAAAGACGGATAAGAGAAAACGTTGCAAGAAAAAGTTACAATAAATGTTACACTGTATAGCAGGATGTGCCAAAAGTGTAGAAATTGCAGATGTAACTGTTCGTCTATGCCCATGTATCTAATGTGGGAACTTGTGCTTTGACACCTGCTGTTCATTGGTCAGGCTGGTGTGACTAGCTAAGTGATTAGTTTGTCGTGCATATGGTCCCAGCTTTTGCTGCTGGCACACACGCCCTATTCTGCTATGCATGTGACTACCACTTTGTGGTGGTTCACATGCCCTGCTCTGTGTCCCAGCTCAGCAACTGTTGTTATTGCCCTGGGCATCCTGTTCCCTTTGCACATCTTGAGATATCTTTGTTAACGGGTTTCCCACATCTATAATTTTTGGCTCATGATGTTTTACTTTATCTTTAGTCACAATCACATAGCAAGCAAATAAGGACAAGGTTAAGCATAATGAGAAATGCAGTGATTACATATTTCTTCACAATCATTGATTAACATAAAAAAGAAATATCATTTTATATAGAACATCTGGATTTTATTCTCCCAAACTTTTCTGATGGTTTTTCCATCACCACATGGACAAGAATGAAGCAGAGGACCAGTTGGGACATTCTCAGAGTAATTCAAGCAAGAGATGAGGGTGCTATAGACTAATGCCTTTAGTAGTGGGGATAGTGAGAGATGATCAGCTTTGGGATAGATTTTATTTCAGGACCTAAGATTTACTGACAAAAACGAATGGAGAAAATGAAGAACAAAAAGTGTGGTAGGAAAATTGTGTGGGAGCATTTTTAAGAGAAAAATCAATGGCTCTGTTTAGTGCATATTAAACACTATGAAATATTAGTTATTTATCTTAATGGACATTTGACATAACATCTGACTGCACAACATATGGACGCTTTTTATGTTTTTGTGTTCTTGTATTCTCGAAGTCTCATCTCCAAAAGTAAAAACCAGAAATCTCATTTTCTCAGGCCCCTTTAGAGCTTGACCAGTCATGTGACCAAAAATTTGGCCATGAGACATACCCACCAAGACAGAATTTAGCTATCTGACAAGGCAGGCAATGTGACGGCATCATTAGCTTATATCTGTCCCTGTGAAGGAGCAGTATTGGGTGTTCTGAGTCCAGGGGCTGTCCTGGGTCCATGGGATGAGCTGAGATGTCTGTCTTCCGCAGTCTGCAGTCTGCAGTCTATCGGAACAGCGCTGTGACCATGAGATTTGGATCTTGTGCCAAGACATATATTCCCAAGCCTCCCTTTCTACTATTTACAGAAAATCTGTGAGGCACTTATTATTCTTTGCTAAATGTACTTCTGCTTTAATCACCTAGAGTGGGTTTTGTTATTTGGAGCATGAACACACACACACATGCACACACACACAAAAATACGTGGCAGCAGCCAAGTGGAGATGTTGAGGATTGTGAGATTCAGAGAGACCTGGTTTGGAGAAATAAATAAGAAGGTTGTCTATATATAGATAAAATTCAGAACCTTGGAGCTAGAATAACTCACTTAGGAAGAGAACATAGATGAACAAAAGACGTAGATAGAGATCATATCATTTAGAGAGCTTATAGAGGAAAAAAAACAAGTAAAGGAAGCTGAATGGTGGACTATTGAGGCAGGAGGAAAAAGTTGGGTAAAATTACCCAGAAAATTAAGTGTTTCAAAATGGACTGCTGGGGGCAGGGGTGGGCAAATTCACACTTACTTGGCATAGTGCACAGTATCTGGTCAGGAGGACACACTTAGAACAACTCAATTTGTGCAGAAAACAACATATGTAAACAAAACATGCATACCCTCTAATATTCTAAAATGCAAAAAGAAGGACTGGTACTATTCTGAGCTAATATGGTAGGAAGGAAGAAATACTGTTGGGTAAAGAGCCAGCGATTGCCAAAAAATTATGTCCCAATGGCCCACTGTTTGTATACCTAAGAATGAAGATGGCCTCTGATATAATTTCCTGGGGCATAGTGTTACACTTGGGGACAATAACTGATCATGTGCATATGTACTAAAAGAAGGCAAACCATGAAGCCATATCTGTGGTTCCAACAGGGTACTCGTGTGGATCTGGACATCACTGCATCAGTCGACATATGTAATCTGTCAGACTCATCAATAGTTTTTAGGTAGGTGCAGCTCATAGTTGCACAGAAAACCTGGTGTTGATATACTAACCAGACTTCCCAGTTCTCCCCCTGCCTGTCACTGTAAGGAGGGCTAACCCCTTTAAGTGAGCCATCCTCAGGTTCCCAGATAGCTCTTAATGGTATTAAGAATGAAGGTTGGCAGTTTAAAGAAAGAGATACTAAATAACCTGCAAATTAGGGCAGAGGGCAGTTGTTTAGCAAATAATTGTAAAACACAATTATTATTATTTTTAAAATAATAGTAAATTAGAAATTATTTAAAAATAATTTTAATTACAAAATACATCATTGTATCCATATCCCCAAGTTGCTGAATTAAGTAAAATTGCTTTTTCTCAGTTGTAAGCTTCATAATTACAACAACAACAAAATGAAAAGCATATTGTTTCTTTTTTTATTATTTATTTGATTAGCCAAGACATTATTCTGAAATAAAAACAAACCAGGAGGAATCATGCTACCAGACTTCAGACTATACTATAAATCTATAGTGATCAAAACAGTGTGGTACTGGCACAAAAACAGAGAGGTAGATGTATGGAACAGAATAGAGAAACAAAAAATGAACCCAGCTACTTATCGTCGTTTGATCTTTGATAAGCCTATGAAAATTCACTGGGGGAAAGACTCCCTATTTAGCAAATAGTGCTGAGTGAACTGGCTGGTGACCTATAGAAGACTGAAACTGGACCCACACCTTTCACCATTAACAAAAATTGATTCTCACTGGATAAAAGATTTAAATTTAAGACATGAAACTATAAAAATACTAGAAAAAGAGTACAGGAAAAGCACTTGAAGAAAGTGACCTGGAGAATATTTTATGAGGAGGAACTCCCCACCCCTGGGCAATTGAAGCAACATCAAAAATATATCTAATGGAATTTTAAAGTGACCTAATTTATGGCATCCTGGGAAGTTGACTTTTCTCATGCTTTCAATTCTCAGGGCCTCAGAGAACTATATAAGAGGTGAAATTTGATTGCATCTCTAAGTTAGAGTAGCAACCAGTCACTATACTCTCAAGATAGGAATTATAATTCATTGTGCCCCATCTAATTTAGAAAAGTAATTTTCAGCTATCTCTTAGAGTTGGAAAAGTATCTAAAATTATCTGTTACATATGGTTTATATAATTCTAGGACTTATGTTATTCCTCGCTCAAATTGTATGAAATTGCTATATTCTAAGGTCAAAAAAAAAAGGTTGACTAAAAGCAAGTACATAGGTTCTACATATAGTATTGATTTTTGTACTTCATTCACCTCTAACACAGCTTCTGGGACATCTGATAATCCTGTGTTCTGACTTGAAATAGGAATGAAATTCACAAGAAACCTCAGCATCTCTGTTGAGGGATTTGTGGGCTCTGAGCCAACAATGGGCATCCTCCCTTTGGTACTGACAGCAGGACATCAGCCATTCTATAAATTCTTTTTGACATTCACCAGTTTGGAGGCCAAAGATTTACTTCAATAATGGTCTTGTTGAATGTTCCAAAGTCCTGATTCCAAAAGAAATTGCCTGTGCCTTTAAAATTTGGTAATTTCAATTTGTCTGAATGAAAAGTAGTGAGCTCAACTCATTGGGTCTCCAGTCTATAAATCATAACAGTAACAAATATGTATCATATGTATCTTATATGAAACATAACAAATATGTTTCATATAGCAAGGTTGGTATTTACGTATGTAAATGTATTTTAAAATGAGCTCCTTGTGTCCCAGTGTTAGCTGAGCCACAAAGTCTCAACAGGTGTCATTCTAGACTACCCATAAAGGATATGTGATGGGATAAACTAGTATTTATTTTGTCCTTAGTCTAACTAGTGCCTTGGGAGTAATTAAAGACAAGATTTTAAGAGACTGAGGAATTTCTTCATAAGATTTAGTGGCACAGTACATTTTTTTCCCCTAACTGTTAAGGCTCATACCCTAACTTAGCACTATTAACTAAATTGCTTGCTTTTGCTTAGTTATAAGTGCTTTATCATAGCACTAACTCAACTTACTGCTGTTATTATGATTATCACTATTATTGTTATTGGTTAATGTGTTTATTTCCTCCATTAGGTACCAAGCTCCATGAGGTCAGGAACTCCAATTTTACCACAATTGACAAGTCTTCTGCTTCAAATACAATATACATGACAAGTGAATATGAAATAATGGTTCAAAATGAGAAAATATAACAAGTCAAAAAGTTAAAAATCCACATAATCATTTGATCAGTAAGGTACTTGAAGTATGAGAAATATAAAAGAATTGAAATACAAAGAATTTTAAAGAGTGAAGCATTATTAGTAGGTGACATAAAATTATCACTCATCAATTGGGGAGAAAATGGTTTTTGAATTTATTGAGTGTGACCAAACAATACTAGTATTGATATTTTGCAAAGTTACACATATCTGATTTTTTCTAAGCAATCATTTAGGAGTTTATAGATAGACAAGGAAAACCAATGAAGTTGTCAATGGGGTCGTGAGATTCTAAACATGCAGGTGTACTTTCTTTTTTGCTATAATTTTCTCTAACATTACTACTTTCTTCCACCTTTATGTGTACTTTCCTTTAGAATTCTTGGATCACCACATTAATAAAGCCTCAACAAAGAGTCTGTAAAGTCTGTAAGTTTAGACAATGAGGTCCATGAACTCATCCTAGAAAAAGTGCTCCATACCTCATTGCTGAACATCACTAAGGTCACCTCCCAGGTACTCCCCTTGGGAAGCTATGCGCCAATGCCAGCACCTAGTTCACCCTTCAAAGCAATTGCGGAACTCCTTTTCTGGACTAGCCATTAGTGCTATCGTCTTTCACGGTGTGGCAATTAAGTTTGAGAATTCATCCTAGAAAAAATGCTCCATACCTCGTTGCTGAATATCGCATGTTCACCTTCAAAGCCCTTCCCTGGCCTTCTTGTGACCGTAGTAATATTCAGCAATGAGATATGTAGCACTTTTTCTAGGATGAGTTTGCAAACTTAATTGTTTGACCTCATATGAGTCTTTTTAAAGGAAAAAAATGTGGATGGGGCATTAATTGGTAACCTTTCTTTCTTCTAATAGGCTGCCATGCCTATGTTTCTGTGTGTAGTTACATCACAGCCACAAAAGCTCCAGCCTTCATGTTTGGACATTTTTTTGTTTGTTTGTTTATTTGCTTGTTTTGTTTTTTCCTGAGTTACCAGAAATTGGAATCCTCCAGTTATATACAGAAATTGTACTTCTGGGTAGTCCAGACTTTCAATCTTACACTAAACTTATATCAACTTCTTGCTCAGTAAAAATAACCTTTAATTTTGAAGCATCTGTTTAGAACTCTTGGAGAGCATGTTCAAAGAGAGCGTGTATGCTCCTCTCTCAAGTAATGTGACCTGCTTCCTCATGTGATGGGAGAGCAAGAACTTCAACAGTGAATGAAGTCACAAGTAATGCTTAGTACCTGTCACAGGGCAGGCCCTCCATATATGGTTTGATGTAAGCATGCCAGATTGTAAAAAAAAAAAAAAAATCAACACATTGTACCCCACATATGCACAAATGTATTCATGATCTATGTGTATATGACTTAATAAAAAAAAAATAAAAATTTTTAAAAAGTGAATAAATACATAAGACTATTACCTTCATTATGTTAGGTCATTAAATCTGAAATGTCCAATTTAATATCAAAAGTTTAGTTTATTGTATCTCACATTAGTAGTAGTAAAATTAATCAAAATATGCATCTAAACTATTGACACAGCTTTGCCATTTTAATGGTAGCTTGTTTATAATATCAGCAGAAGAGCCTAAAGAATGAGTGATGATGAAATTGCTAAAGACGTTTTCCACAGCTTGTTGAGAACAGAATAGTTTCTCTTATAAGCTGTCCAAACCTAGAAAAAGTGACAGTCAGTTAATGCCAGGTCTGGTGAATATGGTGGATGACAGAGAGTTTCCAAGTCCAGTTTCCATAGTTTGAGCTGTGTTTCTAGTGCAACAGTGCTGTCTTCAAGAGGACTGGCCTGTCTCTCTTAACCAATCTTGGCTGCTTAATCACAAGCATCCTCATGTCTTCCAAGTAGTTGCAGTACTTATCTGCTGTAACTGATTGGCCCAGTTTCATGAAGCTGTTGTAGATACTATTAGCTCTGGACTACCAAATAGGCACTATTAGCTATCTTTTTATGACTATTAGGTTTGGGACTGTGTTTCAGCCCTTCATCTTTTTCCACGCATTATGCCAAATACTTGCAACTGTCAAAAATAATGCAATTTTCATCCCACATAACAATACGGTATAGAAATGTTTGCCTTTATGTCATGATAGAAAGGGAAGTTTTGAGATAATTTCTCTTTTCATACTCATTTAACTCATGCAGAACCAATCTACCCAGCTTCTCTACCTTGCTGATTTGTTTCAAATGGTCAAAAATTATTGGGATAAGAATGTCAAACCTTGCTGCTAATTCCTGCATAGGCTGAGATGGATTCACTTCCAGTACAGCCTTCAGCTCATCATCATCTACCTTGGCCTCAGGTTGCCTATATGGCTCATTTTCAAGAATAAAATCACCAAAACAGAACTTCTCAGGTCATCAACGTACTGTGCATTCATCCTTTTCAAACACTTTGTTGATATTTTGAGCTGTCTGTGCTGCTTTGTTTCCATGATAGAACTCACAGTCAAAAATAACACAAATTTCTGACTTATACATGGTTTCACAAAATAGCTCTAAAAAAATTCTGAAAGATAATCGCAAGTCAAAATGTGTGTTTGAAAGAATGAGGATGTACCTTCACAATTAAAAAATAAGAACTGTCAAAGTGAAAGGTCAGAGATATCAACTGTCAAACCTATACTTAAGGAAATCGAACATTTCTTGTTTAATAACCTAAAATACCACATATAACAATGCCCACAAACATCACTGCAAAGCACCCCTCAAAGTAATTTCTATTGGAAAAAACATATTTAGAACCTTGAATCAAAGGATAGTACAAACCTGAGATTGGATGTGGGTTCTGCTACTGGCCAACAAAATGATGGCAGTCAGTTGCTTAACTGAGTTGCTTAACTCAGTTCCTCATCCTTAAAACGGAGTGTTTGTATCAGGATTAAATGAGAGAGCATATTAAACTTAGCACAGTACCAGGCTCTTAGCACACATTCAATAAATTGCAATAATCATTACTGCATCCACTTCAATAATTAAATCTTATAAAAACCTTTTAATGGTGTGTTAATGGTCTACAAGTGATATAATCAATTAAATCAGGAAGAATGCAAACTAGTCGGGGGAATCTTTTCCTCACCATTACGACTGTGTTATATGTGGTAAGAGCTTGCTGCCCTCTTTTCTTCACCTGCAGACTCATGGTGTAGAGTTAATGCATTTTCTAAACTGTGATGAGATGACTAATGGTGGGAGTGGATAAAATCAGGTTCATTTGGATTCTATACAGTGATATGCAAACTAGTTATTTGAGCCAAGTAGCTATGCTGAAGATTCATCTTACTGAAAAATATTATGAAACATGATGTGTAATCATCCTTTTGGCCTCTTTTATAAGGTAGTCATGATTGTAATTAAAGTTAATCACTAGTTATACTGCAAAACAGGAAACATTGTGATGGAGATGAACTGTGAAAGGAATGCCAGGATTTAATCACTGGATGCTGAGGCATCTATTTCAGGGGATGGAGAAAACTGGCTTAGAATAAAATGGAAATGAAGGAATTACATGAGTCAAGCCCCAAAGGACAAAATGTACAATAACTTTATTTGCATAAGTGGAGACATCAAGCTGAAAAGTATCTGCATCACAATGATGAAAAGTGACATTATCCCAAAATAGAAGAAATACGAAAATAATCATCTTGAGAGTCATTGCACATCAGAGTGACTATAGTCGGTAATGATGTATTTTGAAATAACTATGAAAGTAAACTTCAAAAGTCTCACCCTTAAAAATGAAAAGTAACTGAGGTGATGGATGTGTTAATTACTTGATTTAATTATACCACACTATATACATATATCAAAATATTACATTCTACCCCATCAATGTATATAACTATGAATTTTCAATTAAAAAAAAAAAAAAGAAAAGGTATCATGGCAGTAGGGAAAAGTTGGCCACAATCTAAATACCTAAAAATAATGAAACAATTAATGAATTTAAATATAGCCATATGTTGGAAATTACACAGCCATAGAGTAATGCTTATAGAAACTGTGATGACATAACAAAATATGCATATTTAAATATTAAATACAGAAAATCAAATAGCTGTCAAAATACTGTGATTATAATTCTATAAAAAATACATATTTCAAAATAAAAATGGGTTTGAGTTAGGATTTAGATAATATTTTTCCTTCAATTGTATTGTTTACTTTTAGTATGCACATACTACTTGCTTTATTCATCACAATCTATAAAGAAGAATAAATTTTAAGCACTTCATTTGATTCAACAGGAAATGTATTACATTTTGGAATCCAATTGAGCACTTCTTTCTAGAGCAGCGACTAGAATTCTTTTGGGGTGAAAAAAATTCAACTTAAAACAGAAGCCCACAAAGAAAGATTAATTCCGGCTACTTGGTTTATGAAAATTGAATTTAGGATCCATGTGACACACTGAGCCCTGTCTTTATTTATACCAAATGTTAAATCTGTTAAGAATGTGCTTTTTTATATTCTTAAAATTAGAGATGCACTCTAGGTATGTTTGAGATCAAAGTATGATTCATGCAGCCAGTGTTGTACTATTTGTCAATGAAATCAATTTTATTTGCAAATGAAATATTTACAGATTGAAATAATTTTGCCACATCTAAAGTCTATAAAGATAACTGCTGAATCTTAATTGGACTTAAAGGATAGCTTTTGTCTACATTTTATTTCTGAGAATTGTTTCTTTATCAATTAAATATTCCTAAGATTCAAGTGTTCAAATGGAAGATTCAAAGGTGAATATGATTAATCTTAAGTGAATTAAACTAGGTTTTCTTCTGAAAAATTCATTCAAAATTAACATGAATTTCCTGTGGGGCAAGTTGAAAGATGTTACTCTGTAATGACAAAGGGAGAAAGAATCTGGTGGATGCCCTTCACTACAAATTAACTAGCGTAGAAAAGTAAACAAAATATGTATCACTGAAGGACAATCACTGCAAAAAAGCAAAAGCTTACCACTGCACAGAGATGCAGCTCTCTTGACTCTTAGATTAGAAATGGAATATTGAGACTCAGATTACATTGTTATTAAAGGAGATGGGGAGGAATCATATTAAGATGAAATAAGACGGCATTTTTTATGCACATGCTTCATCTTAATATTATTCATAAAAAAATCACTGTCCACACGGTCCCCGAAAGATCTGGGAAATTTTGAACTGGCATCTTAAAAGTCCAGGCTGTAGTACCAACCAGTGGATGGTCTACATCTACTAGTAGGTGTTCACGTGTGAGCTGAGAGCTAGATTGCATGAATGTGGTCGGAGTGAGCAAAACATAAAATACAATGAAGATCAACAACAGAGATACTTCTTACAAGCCACATCCTTATTTCTATTTATAGGTGAAATTCATACCCACTCCAGTAACAGTTGTTTTGTAACTAGCTAAATTGTCCATGTAAATGCCATGGACAGAACATGAGCAGGATTAGTGATCTAACCTGGGGCTCTAGATCTTACTCTGTCATTAATTCAGGGGATCAAAAATTAAAATGTTCTTAGTTAATTACGTGCAGTCAACAAAGAGAATAAGAAAGAACCCTTTATCCTGCTCTGATAATGAAGCCCTAACTGTGGGAGGTGGGAAGCAGTGGTAACCATCTTCCCCACCCCCTGGAGAACCTGAGACAATGAGCTGCAGGCACCTTTCACAGGTGCCTTCTCTATCAGTGCGAGTCATCTTCAGAATTACTCTTTAAGGTTTCAAAAATCAGAAAACAGAAACTTAAAGAAAGTAAATAGTTACCTAAAGTCTTATAGTTGATAAGGTGGCAGAAGTGGTTCTCAAACCGTATTTTTCCCACTATGAATATTTTTTAAAAATTATGCCACTTCCTACATTAGTTACATAAAAACGAGCACCTCTCTTGAATGAAATTTTATATCTTTGCATGTTTATTTACTGAACATGCATAAACATATGTATATAAGCATATATCCATCTTTCCTGAATATAATAGTTGAAAAATGCTTAAACATATGAGTCTATTTATGGAGTGTCTAGAATCACTATAGCAGTCCTAGAATTATTACATGATTGGCAGGAAACTTAATCAACCTTAACTCAAAGTAATTGGTTAAACTTTCTTCTCTTGACTTTAGGACAATTACTATTCAGCCAGAGGCACTCCAAGTTGGCTCAGGTTTCACCTTTGACTTGCGAACCCAAGCTCTGTGAATAACTTGAATATGAAGTGTTAGAGAATGTCATGACTCATATCTTGGTATCAATTATGGACTCTAATTGAGTGAAAATCCCAGCTATGAAGTTTCCAAAACCAAATAAAATGGAAGCAGTGCATAATGATGTTTGAGAATTCTAAAACTATGATAGAGAGAATGTCCCCCTTACTATGTTTTAATACAATGCTTCTTTGTCTAGACTACTTTAATCATACAACCATTGTTTCAACTGGCCACAGTGGTCTTGGGAAAATCCAGGGAGTGACAGATGTATGATCTGTGAGATGTCTCTCTCATCCAATCCTGTATCCCTAAAATACCACCTAGGAAATAGTAGCTTCTCAAACAATATTTATTCACTGAATGCATGAAACACAATGGGTTTCTAGAGAATATTTTAGTTACACATGCAAAATGCCCTAAATTTTAAACCTTCTTCAATTGATTCCAAAGTTGATAGGCCTGCCTTTAAGACAAACACTGCTGATCTCACTTGGATGTACTATGGAATCTAAAAAAGTTGAACTCGGAAGCAGAGAGTAGTAAGGTAGTTGTCAGGAACTAGAGGGTAGAGGGAAATGAGATGTTGATCAAAAGGCACAACGTTTCAGCTGAGCAGGAAGAATAACTTTTGAGATCCAATGTCCAGCGCAGTGACTATAATTAATGATATTCTTTTGCATATTTGAAATTCGCTAAGAGAGTAGACATGAAATGTCTCTCCTTTTGGGATTCTGAAGACATGAAAATTAAACCGTTTGGCCTTTTATGAAAATACTATAGGGAGAAGTGTTGTTCATTTTTCAATGTTTTTCTCTAATTCAAGATGGATAGTTTATATTAATCTAGGTTCAATTAGTAATCTTATTCTGCTATTGTGTCCATAAAGCATATTTTTAACTTTAGTTGTTATCTTTTTAACTCCTAAAATTTCTCTTTTATAATAATTTATACCTTTTATTTTCCTGTTCAGATGTTCTATCTTCCCATTTCTTTCAAGAAGATTAGCCCTTAGCTCTTGCAGCATATTATCACAGCTGATTTGAAAGTCTTTGTTTTATAATTTCAATGTTTGAGTTATGTTGGAATTGGTTTCTTTTTCACACTCTTTTCTCCCACTATCTGCACTTAGTGGGAGAAAAGTTGTGAGATTTTCTTAATTCTTCATATGGTAAATAATTTTGTGTTATATCTTGGATATTTTAAATATGATGTTATTAGTTTTTTTTTTTTTTATTTTTTTGAGACAAAGTCTTGCTGTGGTGTACTCTGGGCTCACTGCAACCTGGAGCTTCCAGGCTCAAGAAATCCTCCCACCTTACCCTCCCAAGTAGCTGGGAGTACAGGTATGAGCCCCACACCTGCCTCCACAATATGCCTCTAGAACCTTGCAAGCAATAGGAGGACAGAGGGAGACAAAAAGCAGTGGGAATCTTTATAGGAAATGGATTAGGGCAACTGAATATCCACACACAAAAGAATAAAAATGGATCACTACCTCACACTGTACACGAAAATTAACTCAAAATGGAACAAAGACCTAAATGCAATATCGAATACTATAAAATTATTAAAAGAAAATGTAAGTTTAGACCTTGTGACTTTGGTTTCTTAGATATGATACTTAAAGCAAGAGCCACCAAAAATAAATAAATTGGTCTTTATCAAATTAAAACTTTTGTACTTCAAAAGACCACATCCAGAAGGTAAAGACAAAAAGACAATCCACAGAACAGGATAAAAATTGTTAATTATATATCTGATAAGAATCCATCATTAAGAATACCAAAAGAACACTTACAACACAACAATAATCAGACAAATAGCATAATTTTTAAATGAGCTAAAACAGTTGGATAGCTATTTATCCATGGAAGACGTACAAATGGTCAGGAAGCACATGTAGAATGCTTCACATCATTATTCATTAGGGAAATGCGAATCAAATCCACTAGGAGATGCTGCTTCACACCCACTAGGATGGACTTCACCCATGTAAGAAAATAAAAAAGTGTTGGTGAACCCCTTATAAATTACTAATTTAAAAACAAAATGGTGCAGTTCCTTTGGAAAATGAATTTACCATTTCCTCAAAAGGTTAAATATAGGGTTATCACATGCCCAGCAATTCTATCTTTAGATAAATATTCAAAAGATTGGAAAACATTCATTCACACAAAACCTTGTGCACATATGTTCTATAATACTTTTCATAGAACCAGAAGGTGGTACCCACTCAAATATCTACCAGTTGCTGAACAGACTAAACAAAACGTGGTACAGCCATACATTTGACAACGTGGCTGAACCTTGAAAACAATATGCAGAGTGAAAGAAGCCAGAAGCAACATTCCATATATCCCATCATTCCATCCATTTGTATGAAATTCCAGAAGGAAGCAGATCAGTGATTGCCAGGGTCTAAGGAAAAGTAGGGCATGAATGATAATGTGTGCAGTCATTTCTTGGGAGTGACAGAATCACTTTCAGGAGTGATAAAAATTGTTCTGCAAATACATAGTAGAGATAGCTGCATGACCTTGTGAATAGTGAATAGTCTTGACTGCTGAATTATACTTCAAAAGAGTTGATTTTAAAGTATGCAAATCATGTTTCAATTTGAAAAGGCAGTGGGATTCATTATACCCTCTTCAGATCATAGTTCCCATGGTTGGAGAGAAGCATTTCTCAAAGCATTAGATAACTTTGGTGTTTGCCACCCACTGCTACTCAGCTGCCATGCAACCTCAAGGCTAAGGCACACCTGGAACCTGGAGGGAGAGGAGAAAACAGAACAAAACAATACCTAAGTATTTCTTCACTGTGTCTGTCCCCTTGAGATTTCCATTCCTGTCCCTTTGGTGAAAAGAGAGATTCTCTAGGAGATATTTCTTTTTATGAGGAGTGTATACAGAATTTGACTGCATTTGAGTTGAGGTTAGATGAAATACAGGGAAAATAAAACTAGAAATTTGCCACTGGGTTACTAGTATTTTCAGTTTTAACTTCATTACCTGCTCTGCCTGTTACAACTTACTGTTGAGAGTCCTCAGATCCCCACCTACCGCATCAGGTCCAGGTTTTATCTGCATTTAGTGGGAGAAAAGTGAGGATAAGTGCTTACCCCACCTTATTTGATCTGAAACTACTCATTTTTTAAGAAAATTACTTTGACTCTTATAATTCCATTTTCAAAGTTGTTCAGTCTTCTCTGTTTATGTCTTTGTCATTATATCCATTAGCCTTTTTATGCACATAATGTACCTTTGTCTTTTTGAAGATTTCAATTAGAGGGCTATAATTTAAAGTTTTCAAATATGACATTCCTTGTTCTATTTGTTTTGATTTCTTTCATTTTGGAGGCTTTTCTCAAATGTCTTGTGGTTCCTTCCTTGTTCACTTTTATTTATTCAGTTTTACTAACTGAGAGTTCTGTGCAAGTTAAAAAAAAATCATTATAGGATAATGATGGTCGGTTCATTGGGGCAACTCTCAAATATCAATACAGTAGAACCTGTGCAAGTTGACTGCCCAAAGGACTATAACACACTGGTCAACATTTAAAGGTGGTCTATATAAGGAATTAGGCCTAATATACCAATATGTACGTGTGATTCATGTCCAGTCTATGAAACTTAGGTAAACTTAAGGAAGTAGTCAATGTAGACAGATGGTCAACTATGAAGGTTCTATTATATTTGAAAATTGTTTAAATCCTTCAGTCTTTTCAGACATGAAGATGCAGTGGTGGTAAGTTAAGCTGATCTTCTGGAAGCTGAACGGGTGAGCGAATTTGAAAGCACCACCAGTTCAGGATTGGATCTCTGCAGAGAGTCCCCACCATCAAGAAGCTCCCTTACCAGACATGAGCCCTTGATTTTAGACTTCTAAACCTCCAAAAATATAAGAAATACATTTCTTTTCTTTATAAATTACCCAGTCTGTGACATTCAGTTACAGCAACAGAAAACAGTCTAAAACATGAACTTAAAATTTTGTTTTCATTCTTGTACTAGCATTTACTGAATTCTTGGGAGGAAAAGATCAATAAGATTTTTCAATATATCATGTTTAAATAGAAATTTAATGTATTGTTTCATTTAAATACATTAGAAATAACTTAGTCAGGGCTGATAAAAGACAAAAAAAAATTACTTTGATCCTTAGTATTAAAATTTATCTTTCCAAGTTCAATAATGCAGTTAAAACAATAATGATGAAACAACCTTCCTCCAATTCTCTGAGGAGATCAAAGGAGTGAATGAGTCAATAAGAGATAAGTCCCTGTGTCTGATGCATTATTCCTGTGAGGTCCTGTTGTAGATGATAAAATGTATAAGTATGAATCTCTGAAAGGGATGAATTATGGTTACCAAGAAGATTGCTAATATTTGCATATTCTTTCTCTTTGAAGGATACCTTGGTACTAAACCAGACCCACCGGACTTTCTTTGGGCAAAAGCCTTGGCAGCCGCCCAATACAAGTAATTTATAGTCTAAGAGTTGTAATTTATATCCCATCCATCATCTTCTACCTTCTTCCATGGGAAAAATGCAGTGGCCATGAAAGAATCCTGGCCCAGGAACAACCATGAAATAAAAAGGAAGAGGGACTGGTCAGTAATACACTAGCAGTCATTTTATGTAAGTAGATAAGGCTGACTTAGGGCATCAATATTGAGCACCTGCTCTATCAATAATGCCTTTGGTTATTTTAAGTGATATTTACAACATACTAACTGAAAAGTAATGTAGAAATGGTGATGGTAACTTCTTGTTGACTGGTTGACTTAAACATTCCTATTCTGCTGTTCCATTACCATGTAAATAGAGTTGTTATGTGATTTGTTTGCAGTGTTTCCAACAAAACAGAACATTTTACTTTCAGTCACCAAAGTCAGAGTGCTTGAAAGCTATTCTTCCACATTGATGATGATGAAGGTCAGAGGCTTCAGCGAGGGAATTAGAAAGTACAATGATGACAGCCTCAGGTTTGCAGAACGTTTACCTGTAAGATAAAACCTTGATTTTTATTTTCAAGGATATCCTGGAGTAGGCAAAGGTAATGAAATTATTCTCAGAGGAAGTGTGCAGTGATAGAACAATGGGAACACTTAAAAGGTGCCCTTAACCATTTTCACATAAAGGGAAGGTTGAAAAGGCTCTGTTCATTCATTTATGATGTTATTATAAAATGCCTTAGAAACCAAGGTTCATGAATGTAAATTGCTGGGGAAGCAATTGACGTAATTAATGGAGGAGAAAATGTTCTTTCAAAAATGTTTTTACAATCAGAGCTTGAATATGATGTTCTTTGAAATGCGTTAATGCTGGTGGTCAAATTTGACTTGAAGATTTTTTTTTGTCTCTTGTGTATCCATTGGGCATAAATGAGTATTAGACTCTGTACTCACCTTGTTATTTTAGAACAGTACTATGGGGATGATAGAAGTGGTGCCTGAGCATCTATGAATTTTGATCATCATTTTTGTATGGCTTTTATATTCCAGACATTCATTAATATTGTTAGACTAATATTGTTAGGCAAAAGTGACACAATTTATGTACAATATGATGATAAACTTATAAAAGAGTTCCTATATTTTATTTTGCATGTGTTTATACCTTTTATCTAATTTCATCATTTATGGTGATTATAACAAAAACAACCACCAAGAAATGCATCAAATTCTGTATGTCACTGTTGCAGAGGCTTGATGCCATTTACAGCAATAATTATAAAAATAGTCAGTTATAACTGCATTTTGTCCTAAATAACATTGATAAATACAATCTTAAAAAGTAATGTTTCCCATTGTGATTCAACATACAATTAAATACAAATTGGCTTCTATATATCTATCACTTTATATTTTAAAACATTGTAGTTGGAAAAGGTAATTAAAGATATACCTGCTTTATAAGGTTGTTACATTTCATTACAATGATTTAATTCATACAAAATGCTAACAATAGTGCTTAAAATATAATAAATACTCAATAAGTTATATTTATTACATTACTAGCAATATAATTTATTGTTAAATGTATTGACAAAGTTAGAGTTGAATACAGTTGAATCTTTTTGACATTTGTTCAACTTTTCTATATTTAGACTGAGCTCGTAATCTTCATTTAAAGCATCTAGGGTTATATCTTTCATCCCAGTAAATACTTCTAAACCTCTACAGATTCCCTATAACTATGATCAAGTAGATAGGTGCCATAAATAAAAATCAAAACTTATAGAATGTCACCAATTAAATATATCACAACTGTATCTTGAGAGTAGAGATGTCATTTTTCAAGGAAATGTATACAACGAATACTGTTTTAAAATGGAATTTCGACTTAGTATTTTTTTACACTTTCCACTAAGTAAATGTTAAATCAAAGGCGAATTTTGTTAATGTAGAAATCTAGCAAAGAAAAGTTTATGATAAATAGCAACTGATATGAAAACTAATTCACTGATGTATCTCCCAAAAACCTACACACAAAAGTAGGATGATCCATACTTCTCAGACTTAGTTTTTATTTTCTCCTAAGTACTGAGATATATGGAGACCAAATTCCTAAGACCAAGGTCAGATTGAATAGGGAATACAATAAAACTAGGATATTATAGTCTCTATTACTTCAGATTGTCTTAGAAATTAGGCCAGTTCTCATCGGTATTCTCCTTCCATCAGGAAGCACAAAAGCCCATGCTCAGATTTTAACTAGGAGTATTATATTAAACCTAAAACACAGAAGGATTTCTTTCAACTGCTTTAGTTTACCTACACCCATGCTTCCTTCATAACATGTTGAGAGTTCAGAGGTCTGTATGAGTAGCCGTGTAACCTCAGTTTTAAGAAATTTTTAAGGTGGAGCTGCCATCTATTATGTAGATAATAGAGTTAATTGGCATTTGCAAATTTCAGAAAGTCTTCTTTCAAGAGGTTATAAGGTCTAGGGTCTCTTTGGTGAATGGGGTCCATTAGTATATAAAGTACACAGATAAACTTGAGAAACATAAGGTCTGTTCTCCAGGAAGAGGGTTTGGGCAGGCTCAATGGGTTATGACCTTACCCACGTAAGGTTCAAGTACCTACCAGATGTCAATCAGGAATGGAAGGAGAGCCCTTACACAGACGGAGCATGCATGGAAGGGACTGTGCTGCACATAAACAACCCATACCGGATACAGAGGATTTGGACTTAATTCAGTGAGCCCAACTCTGGATGTTGCTAATTCAGCTGACATTCCTGCTACTATCTTACTGAGGTTTAGCTCCTACTACATAACCCGACTCAGATTTCCCAATTGCCCAGCTAATGTAGACCACACCTACAAGGTGCAAAAGTCTTTAATCTCTCCATTTGATCAAAAGTCTCTCCACCTGACTGAAAGCCTTGGCAGGTGGTAGGCTCTTAGAAGCAAAGCCAGGCAAAGACTAAAGGTTTAGAAATGTGCCTCACCAGAAAAAAACATTTTTTTAGTTCAGTATTATTTTTATTTGCTACACTCTGCAAGATGTCAAAATTTTTCCTTATTTTTAAGTTTCAGATTAATCTGAGGGTACAAATGTTTAGGTTATATGTATTGTTTTCATTTCTAAGGTAAAGTTCAAATTATAACTGAGCCCTTCATCCAGGGGCATGCTGAACACACTGTGCACATTAGGTGACAACCTGCCAATCACCCTTCCTGCACCCCCAACCCTTCTCTCCCTTCTGCTTCCCTAGAATATACTTGTGTTTTTCTTTCCTGTAGGTCTGTAGTTATTTATAAATTGGCTTCATATTAGCATTGAATACATTGGATATTTGTTTTTCCATTCTTCAGATACTTTGCTAAGACGAATAGGTTTCAACTCCATTCTGGTATACACAAAAGATGTAAAGTCTCCATCTTTTCTTATGGTTGAATAGTACTCCATGGTATACATATACCACAGTTTTGTTAATCCATTCATGGGTTGATGGGCACTTGGGTTGCTTCTGTATCTTGGCAATTGTGAATTGAGCTGCAATAAAAATTCTAGTGCACATGTCCTTGTGGTAAAATGCTGGTTTTACTTCCAGGTAGATACCTAGTAATGAGATTGCAAGATCAAATGAAAGGTTTACTCTTAGTTCTTGAGAATTCCTCGCACTTCTTTCCATAGAGGTTGTATTAGTTTATAATCGCACCAGCACTGCAAACATATTCCTTTTCTCCACATCCATGCCAGCATCTGCAGTTTTGTAATTTGTGATGTGGGGTACTTTCACTGGGGTTAGGTGATGTCTCAGAGTGATTTTATTTGTATTTCTCTGATGATGAGGGGAGATGAGCATTTTTGTATTTGTTGAGCATTCATTTGTCATCTTTGGAGAACCATTGCTATTCAACATAGCACTGGAAGTCCTATCCAATGCAATCAGGCAAGGGAAAGAGATCAAAGGTATTCAAATTGAGCCAGAGGAGGTCAAAGTCTCACTCTTTGCAGATGACATGATCTCATACCTAGAAAGCCCCAAGGACTCAACTACAAAGCTCTTACAAGTGATTAAGAAATATAGTAATGTCGAGCAGCACCTGTGGCTCAAAGGAGTAGGATGCAGGCCCCATATACTGGAGGTGTTAGGTTCAAACCTGGCCCTAGTCAAAAACTGCAAAAAAAAAAAAAAAAAAAAAAAAAAGAAAAGAAAAAGAAATATAGTAATGTCTAGGGATACAAAAATCAATGTCCACAAATCAGTAGCTTCATATATGCCAATAACAGGCTGAGCATTGACTCAAAGACATAATACCATTACAGCTTCAAAGAAAGTTAAATAACTGAAAATATGCCTAACAAAGGACATGAAGGCTCTCTATAAAGAGAACTATGTAACCCTGAAGAAACAGCAGAAGATGTTAACAAATGGAAGAACTTACCATGCCCATGGCTGGGAAGAATCAACATCATTAAAATGTTCATACTACCTAAAGAAATCTACAGATTTAACGCAGTCCCCATCAAAGCACCATCATCATGCTTTGAAGAACTTGAAAAAAATAATATTTCATTTCATATGGAACCAGAAGAAAACTTAAATAGCAAATATAATTCTTTTTTTTTTTTTTTTTTGAGACAAAGTTTCAGTATGTCGCCCTCAATGAAGGCCATGGCGTTACAGCTCACAGCAATCTCAAATTCATGGGCTTAAGCGATTCTCGTCTTAGCCTCCCAAGTAGCTGGGACTATAGGTGCCTGCCACAACGCCTGGCTATTTTTTGTTGTTGTTGTCATTGTTGTTTAGCTGGCCTGGGCTGAGTTCGAATCCCCCTGCCTTGGTGTATGTGGCTGGCACCCTAACCACTGAGACATGGGCACTGAGCCAACAAATATAATTCTTATAAATAAAAAACAATTTAAAGGCATCATATAACCAGACTTCAGGTTATACTACAAGTCTATAGTGATGAAAACAACATGATACTGGCACAAAAATAGAGACATAGATCTATGAATAGAATAGAGAATCTACAAATGAACCCAGCCATGTATCACCACCTGATTTTTGATAAACCAAACAAAAACATGCACTGAGGAAAAGAATCCTTATTTTAAAAATGGTGATGGGAGAATGGGTTAGCCACATGTAGAAGAGTGAAACTGAACACACACCTCTCATCACTGACAAAAATTGACTGTCACGAGATAAGAGATTAAATTTTAAGACACAAAAAATTTCTAAAAGAAAGTCTAGGGAAAACTCTTAACAAAATATTCCTGGGAAAAGACGACCCCCTTGACAACTGCAGCAACACCAAAAACAACTAAATGAGACATGATCAAGCTAAAAAGTTTCTGTACCCCTAATAACTGAATAGGACATGATCATGCTAAAAAATTTCTGTATCCCTAAAAACAGCCAGCCTTCAGAATAGGAAAAGATACTTGCATGTTAAGAATCTGACAAAGGGCTATAATGAGACTTTATAGAGAACTCTTATTAATCAACAAGAAAAGAGCAAATAACCCTATTTATAAGTGGGCAAGAGACTTGCACAGAAACTTCTGATTTTGAGTGGGTGTCCATGACCCTAAATTACAGTAATCCCAACAAAATTTTTATCTTTCTCATTTTTTATCAAACATGAAATTTCCATTAATCAACTTCCTTAAAATGACTTCACATTATCTTATAGTGGGATACTAGCCTTCAGAGAACTTGATCTGATTACACAAGCAGATCGTGCTCTTTACACCAGAATCCCTGACTGGGAAGAAGTGAACTACTCCATTTTTATAGGGTCAGCAATGTTTGTACTATACTCTTTCAGAGCTAAATTCTTCCAGAACTTTCATAGCTAATTTATAATTAGTTAATGACAAAAGATATGGCTGCCTAAGGTTAGGGTTGCCCTAGTATAAGTCCACCAGGTTGTCCCTTTAGCTCCTCCTTCTTTATAGAATCAAGTCCCATATTTTGACAGAAAGCAAATGACACTGCCAAATGTCCAACTTTCAAAGGTCCCAAAATCTGGCTTCTCAGTGTATTTGTCCCAAGAATTAAGCTTCTTTTCCTATGTTTCTCTGATAATCAATGATGTGTAGTTTATCCAACTGTGAAGACTCAGAAATCATACATTGGTACCTGACTCCTCAAATCTCTTGGCTTTTTGGATGAGTACCTCTGACTGTACTCATTTTTCTCCTGCATCCTGGTAGAAGCCCTTTATTTTAGCATTGCCTTCTATATTTCTAGGCCTGGCTTCCTGGGTTAATCCACAATGAGCACATGTATCTCTTACCCTTTCTCCTACAGAAGCTGTAATATTTTGACCAGAGGCAGGTTTACCTAGTGGCCCCTCACTTAAATGGCCCCTGCCAGCCATTGTCACCTGTTCTATGTGGAGGGGGAACACTTGGCTATAACAGAGAGTGTTTCCATGTAAGCATTTCTGGTAACATATCTGAGAAGAAAGTCCTGAACCTCTAAGGACCCAGTTATCTGTTTTGATTCCTTTTCTCATCTCAATAAATATTCAGGTCTGTATCTAGTTTTGTATTCTTTTTCTTAAAGAATCCCCCTTAAACAACAGCTTAAGCTCCAAGTCTCTCAAAATCTGCTGATTTTGAGATGGCTCATCATGTTTGTGGCCTGCAATGCTTTGTTCACCCGTTGGGAAGTGATCAGAGGACACCTTTCTTCATGTTACTCAGCTCACACGTGGGGACACGTTAGCTGTGCAAGAAGAACTTACCCGGGCTGTCCACACTCCATCTCCAGTCATTCTGTCTGGAACGTCCTGCTGCATCTCCTGCTCCCCAACTGACTCAGGGGTGACTTCCAGTATTTTGTTGCTCACTTTCCATTTTCTTCAGATTCTTGTCTCAGCTTCCTGTACTGATTGGGTTTTTCATCCCCATAGAACACCCTGTGATGAAAAATGTTAGAAGGGAAACTTGGTGACTCTCTTAATCTGTGGAATATTTAATTGGAATTTGTTGAGAATTCCCTAGGGAAACACCTTTCTACAAAGCTAGTAGTTCCCCAGCCTCAACAATCTCTGTGTCTTTGGAACACAATCTACTTAAATATGCAGAGGCTGTCTCCTTTCTGTGCTCTGGCTCATTTTGAAAACTGAATTCTCTGACTGAATTCTCCTATAAAAAGACAAAAGCTGTCGAATTAAGTTAAAAGATGAAATTGAGGCATATGCTATTCATAAGAATTTGCTTCAGACCAAGTGATAAAGAATGTTTAAAAATAAAAGGGGACGCCAAGAGATGCCAGGCGCAATGCAAACATTAGGAGAGGCAAGAATGTCAATATTTCATCAGAAAAGCTTTGATACAAGCTTAAAAGCGGTAAACAGGATAAAAAGGAATATTTTTAACTTATAATAGGCCCAGTTCACATTGCTAGAATAAGTGTAACCCAACAGATGTAATATCTAGTAGAAAAATAGTTACATATACATATTAGAAATGTAAAATAAATCAATAAAAATCAAACTATAGCATACATTTAATTAAATTGTTTGAGGATTAAAGGTCAAAATTGAGAAAGGAAAGTAAGAAAGTAAACTCCGGTAGGTAAATTACTGTAAGTCTATGTGTAAATCCAAATATATACACATACATCTGCATAAACACATGCACAAATGTGTTATCTTTGTTTTATCCACTTAACAAGAAATATCATGTATCTGGTTGAAAAGTAAGCTTTATATCTAAAAAGCATTTTATTAGATAAATAAAACATGGTGTGCATATATATACACACACCATAGAACACTACTCAGCCATAACAATGTATAAAATCATGCCTTTTGCAGTAACATGAATTAAAATGGAAGCTGTTGTACTAAGTGATATAACTTAGAAAGTCAAATACCATATATTCTCACTTGCAAATATTAACTAAACAGCAGGTACTCATGAGCATGCAAGTGGATTGATAGTCATTGGAGACTCCAAAAGTGTGAGGGTGGGAAGGGGCTGAGAAATGAAAAATTACGTATCAGGTACAATGTATGTATTCAGGTGTTGGGCACACTAAAAGCCCAGACTGGGCACTATACAACACATCCGTTTAACAAAATTGCATTTGTGCCAAGTAGAGATTTTATAGGTCATATTCTCTGATAATAATAAAATTAAATAAAAAGTATGATATAAATACATTACCTAAAAGATTGGCATCCTTTAATATCTATTGATCAAAGAGACTTCAGTTCTGTTGATCCTCTGGCACCTCACTATTCCTGCCTCACAGCAGTCTGTGCCAGAAAGTCATGTTTTTGTGACATGGCCCTTATCGTTTGTTGTTGCTGTTGTCGTTACATCACCTAGATTTAAACTGGTCCCTTAACATAGTTAGAAATTTCTCAGTCTTGATAATCTATAACTACTCTAAATTCACTTTACTAGTAATATTTTTAAGGAGGATCTGCCCACCACCAAATATGCTCTGCAAATGCCACGTTCTAATCACTATTTCCTCCAGTAGCTTCTCTGTTACCTGAATCCTGTCTTAGGGCTCTGGCCAACTCCTCCGTTTTCTGCTGTCTTCATTCTGCCTTTCCCTGTTCTGTGTGTGCTGAGGTGACAGGACATTGCCCAGATGCATTCAGAAACTAATTAAAGATGAATTTCTCTTTAGGCAGAAACACATACCCCATATACATTTTTTTGCTTAAAAAAAAAAAAAAAGTTGTCCTTGCTTCTGAGGCTGTACCCTATTAAGCAGCCTACAGGTTATAATCTTGCACTCCTCCTAACTGCTGCTTAGGCCACAGTGCTATCTCTGGGCTCCTCCTCTAGGTAAGCCTGGCGGTGAAGTGCACTGAAGCTCACTTTTCTTCATGAAACCAAACATCAGCTGTGCCCAGATGGCTCACTCTCTATTTCATCCCAGACAAGTGCAAAATCTGAATGTAAACCAGCAGCTACATCGCCATGGAAAAACTGTTTACAGTAGTACTTTTAAAGACTTCTATGATTTAAATCAATAATCGAATGGCTATCTGGAGTGTAGCTCATGAGCTGAAGAAAATCAGATCCTTAGAGATGTTTTCAGAATATTCTCTGGCTGTAGTTTTATTAGGAATTGATCCACACTATGCTGTAAAAAGGACCAATGTAAAATGAAAATTTAGAGCCCCAGCTAGGAGCACGGTGATTCAATCACCCTTTCTCATAAATCCACTGCCAACAGTACTTAATTTTCCAGGAAGAGACACGTTAATAGGTAGTTGAGAGGCCCCTGACAAGCCACCTGACAAGCTGCATGACAATTGCACTATTTCTCTGGACGTTGCCATCATGCCCTGCCCTGAGCTGCCATGGGATATACTCTTATCCCTAATCTTCCACATATCATCACCCAGAGCTCCACAGGGGTGACAGGTGCTGGTGAATGCAAGCCTCATTCACCATGCAACCTGGTGTAGCTCCTGGTGGCAGTCTAGGACAAAAGTAAGGAAAAGGAGGCCATGTAGAGCCTGAAGATTCTGCTATGTGAAGTGGACTGCAGGTCGCTGAGAACCACCCATTTCAAGAAAGCATGTGAGCTCTGACGCCAACCCCTCCCTCTGTACATGCTCTACTGCCCCACTGGCCTTCTATTATAAAACAAACATTGAAAGACAAAACTATTACAAATTTCAAGATGGTAACCACAGGTCATAAACCCCTGCACTGCTCAGCATGATTCTCTGTACAACCACGTGGGTGGTACACCTTCACTATACGATGTGGAAGGTTCCCATCAAACGGGAGGAATTGTGTGTAGGTGTAACAGTCTTGGATTGGAATTAGGAGGGCTTAGCTCTAATATTGACTTGACTACTATGGTGTGACCCATGATGTCACTAATCTCAGTTTCCTCATCTATAAAATGAGAAAATGTTCAAGTCTATTGCACTAAGGTGGAATCTTGGGGAATGGAACTCCAGAATCTATATTTTTACATAGGTCTCTAGGATTTTACTGCTCAAAGTACTAGACACAGACCAAGAGCATTAGTATGTAGGGAAGCATGTTAGAAATGTGGACATTCAAGCCCCACCCCAGACCCTGAATAGCGTCTTCATTTTAGCAGATCCCCAAGTGATGTGAACGCTCATTGCAGTCAGAAGAGCGCTGCTGTAGATGACTTTCATGATCCCTGACACCATCAGTACAGAATAGTGCAATTTAGTGCAACAACAGTTAATGCCCATATTAGAGAATTAGTTAAATTCATTAAGATGGGTCTTGTTTTCATTTCTGTGTTTAGTCCTAAATGTGTGTTTGTTTAAATGGTTTCATTCTGTTTTCATTACCGTCCTCAGTGAGTGCTCATAAAACTTCATTTAGTTTTCCACTGTGTTTAGGAACAAGAGGAAGAGATCTTACATCAGTATTTTTCACCCACAGTCTCTGTAATTTAAACATAGAACTTTCCCTAAACTTAAAATAGATTCATTTATTAAAATAATTCTTAGTACGATGATTTTATGACAATTTTTTCCAGCTACAGATTTTAGTCTATAGCTTCAACATCTATATTATGTTCCTAAAAGCAACGTGATTGCATTAGATGAAATTTATTCAGAAATTTCATCCTGTATCACTCTTTAGGTAAATATACTAATTTCCATGGAAACTGAAGATGAGTCTCCGACCAATTTTCCAAATTATGCATTTTATACTCAGAACCCTTTCAGACTGCCAATGAATAGTAAGAATCTCTGTGTTCCATGCATACCTCCTGGCAGAGCCTACGTTTTGCATGTTTTCAACATGAAAAATGTCAAGAAGCAATTTAGATTTTTTTCCTCTCGTCCAATTTATGTCGATACGAAGAACAAAACATTTCGTAAGTTACATTGGCAAAAGGCATGAGATAATGAGTTTTCAGGCAGGGAGGTCTTAGAGTCTTAATTCTCTAACTTTGAAGCTTCTTAGAGCCTGAGCTATTTCTCAAGAGGGATATAAGGGGAAGGGCGTGAAATAATTTGGTAAGTAGCATCTCTCTGCATGAATTTTTGGCTCTGCCATCAGGGAGTATGTTGGCAAGTGGGCTTACAAAGGAAAGGATTTTGTTCTTTTTTTCCTGGCTTATTTTAAGCATCTGCTGAGAGGATTTCAGATGTGCCATGTAGCCAACATAGCCCAGAATTGTCTTAAAAATTTTTTAGAATACATCTAGAGGGTCGCAATGGTACTAGTTTTTAGAACTGCTCTTTTTCTTTATCCCAAATTTAACTTACTGTGTATAAAGGAAAGAAGGGAAAAGGACAGCGAGAGGGTCACAAGATCCCTCCACTGCTATCTGATATGAACACAGAGGGTGCTGCTGAGAGGAGGTAATTATTGGTGGTTTCACAAGTGCAACAGCCATTCCCCTCTTTACACACTTTACTAGAAAGTGTGTGAGCAGTGCCAACCTCATACCCAGGCAGCAAAATCCTCTTCCCCTTCTTGGACCTCCTCTGGCTATGCCCACCCCTTATGGAATGAGAAGCCCCCAAGACCAAGTCCATACAGAGTGCACACCGGCAGGTTCGCTTCTGCCAGGTCAGGCTTCAGGTGCGTGAGACCTGAAAATTCCATGCAGACTGTCCCAAACCCACCTTCAGTGTCTGTATGACCTCCCTAATGAGGCAGACTGTGGTACTGAAATTATCACGCATGGACCTTGAGGCCAAGGGGATGCAGGGAAGGGTTGAATAGCATGTGGCTATGTGGGCTGCACTGTCTACACGGTTAAGCAAAAGACTCCTCAGGGTGCAAGACAGAGTGGGGGGAGGGGAAAGTAGGGGTCAGGAACGTGGGTCATGTCTTAGTGTGGAAATTCACAGAGCCTAAGAGTTTTTAATTCAAAACTGACCTCATGTAGATTTCTCAGGAAACGAGAATAACATATATTTTAACAGTTTGTTCACTTTTTTCATAAACTTGTTAACACTGAGATTTATGTTACACAGACCTTCATTTATACATGTTCTCTAAAGCCTACAAGTGTTAAAATGAGGCCTGATGATGAGACAAGTCACCAAACAGACAGAGTCTCAGGAGGCCCGGCTACCGCATCAGAGAAATGGAGGCATCCACCTTGCGTTTGAATCTCAGCTCTGCAACTTCTTAGCTGAGTGACCTTTTTCCTGTTCAGTAACCTCTCTGGATCTAGTTTCTTCATCTGTAAAATGAAAATAACACCCACCACAACAGTTTTCTATTCAATAAGGATTAAATCAATAAGAGGTGTTATATACATACGTGCATGCATACATGCACACAGGATATTCTGTGATGGAATATATCCTTTTCTCTATCTACCTACCTATCAGCCTATCTATTGAAAGAGGGAAAGAAAGAGAGAAGAGAGTAGAGCCTCAAGAATAAACTGTAGATCATTTAAGGCATATTTTCTGGGTCAGCAGCTAATCTTTCCCTTTAAGAATTTTCTTGTGGTATTTATCTACCTAGAGGCACAAAGTATTTCCTGACAAAAATGTGTCACTTCTTGGTGCCACTTCAGCTTTAGAGTTAACTAAGCCTCCCACCGTGGCGACCCATGGAACTCTGTCTCTCCCCCTCTCTCAAGCACAAGGATGCTCTGGGATGGAGTTTACATCGTGGTGTCCCCGCTTAGTACTGCTTTATTTACAGAGAAACACCAAAGAATTTTCACAGGGTTTCATACTCTCATCCTAAATCGCAGCATTTTTTTCTTCAAAACAAATTTTAAAAAGTCATGCTTGTTTATGAATATGTTGCAGCCTTACCTGGCAATCCTACGGGACGCTGTTTCATCGCAGGGCAGAGCGTTACCTTTAATCATTTACAGTGTTCACCTTCCTCTTCCTCTTCCCTCTTTATTACACAAACCCCTATATTTTCAGAAGCTTGATTAGAAATAACAGGAGGCCCTCAAATAATATTGTTTCACTGGGCATTGTTTTGTTACAACATCAATGAGATAAAAACCACTGACTCCGACCCTGCGTGGAGCCTGCACGTTCTCCCCACGTCCGCCTGGGTTTTCTCCGGGAACTTTGGTTTCCTCCCACATCCCCAACCAGACGGACCTCCAGTAAATAGGACAGATTTTTTTTTTTTTATGGTCCAGTGTCTTTCCTCTTTTATGTATTCTAATATTTAGAAAAGCCACTTGGGTGAAAAAGCTCCCTTTTAAAAATAAAATCTATTTCGTAGAAGATTAAGATTTTTCAGAATGAATTTATTTTCCTAACAGTGGTAAAAGAACCTTCAATTTGAGGGTAGGTATGAAAAGGTAAGTGTTTTGAATCACGGGGTGGGTAGGTGTGGAAGTCACCTTAGTTTTCTGGTGGTTCTTTTTTCTTTTCTTTTCTTTTTTTTTTTTTTCCCTAGGCTCTCCAAACCCTCTTAGACATGGATTTTCTAGGATGGTAGCAGTGTACTGTGATTGTTTTCGAGTCAGGAGGTGTGTTAATTGCATAGATGATTTTGATGATAACAAAAATAGGAGAAACCATTATTTTCATTTCTACCAATACGTAGTTTAGATACTTTATCCTTTGTTGTAAGTACATGGGTTATTAGGAAAGTTCTGAGATGCATGAAAATCAAGAAATGTAAAATCTGCACAATTAGAAACAAATAAAGCCCTCCCAGCAACACAGACAAGCCACGCAAGTTGAAACTTCCATGGGCAACTCAAAAAGGATGCTGAAACCTGCTTCTTAGAGGCGAAATTACCGACCATCGCGCGATCCGTCTCAAAACTTTCACAGAGACCTTGTTCTTTACAGGTATTTGACTACTCAAACAGGTACTTCACATATAATTATTTTTAAGATTAAATAAAAATATAAATGCTAGTAACATGAAATGCTTATTGTATAGAAAATTCAAAAAGATTAAGAATTTTAAAAATGACATTAACAAGAAACTCATGTTTTAAATTCTTTCTATGAAACCTCATAATTTTCATGACCAAAATAATCCAGTGGATGTAATAGGGAAGATAATCATATTTATAATGTTTGTAATTTGTGCAGGAAGAAATCGGGATTTTGGGATGGATATTATTTGCCAAGTCATGTGTTTAACAATTAGAATTTTTCAGTTATTGCATAGTCTCTACCACCCAGGGTTCCATAGAAGTGGCTAACACACAAGGCTCCTTGTAGCGAAACAGTGGAAGAGATTGGCATAGAGCAGAAGGAGGTGTTCACTCTGGCCCTCCAGGGAGAGGCAGGTACCAGGAATTTTTGTGTAGGTTTTATTAGGTCTAATATGTAGGTAAAAATATTATCAAAATTACCATAAATAGTTAAACAATTGCAGTTGAGAGAGCGTTAATAATCATTTTTAATACTAAATAAAGTAAAATCAGAAAACTTCATATGAAATAAATGTACTGAATATCAGTATGGTCTTTGCCTGACCTAAGACTGGCAGTTTACATAGATGAAAATGAGCAAGTTTCCGTAGTAAAGTCTGGTTATTAATACAACCTGTTAAAGTAAAAAAACTTTCCACATTAATAAATACCATCATTTTGTGCTATAAACGTATAATTGTCTGTAGAGACCCCTGATAGTAAATTAATTAAATCTCTGTTCCATTATGATGTCAACTAATTTGAAAACTCATTATTTATTTGGCACTAATTTAGCCTAGCAAATTAATTAGAAAGGGCATGGGAAAATAAATGATTCAACATGAAAGTCCAAATCAAGACAAAGAGGCAAAATTAAAGAACTTACTTAGAGGAGAGGGATAATTACATCATTTTCAGCAAGACTTTCTCTCTTCCTAAAGGCAGACAGCACAATGCAGAAAGGCTGCTTAGAAGTGGAATCAGGAAACTAGAATTGGGAATTGTCCCTATAAAAACCAGTTTCTCTGTGCAGAGGCTGTCTACAGAAGCCTGCACTCCAGGGATGTTCTCAGAGCTCTTCTTGACTTCTCCCTTCTCTATAATGCAGTCGTGGAATCCATGGTACAATTAATCACGGGCCAACAACCTCTATCCCCTGGAGAAACATCCCTTCAACTGAAAATTTCAAACATCATCTCACAATAAGGCAGATTATTAAAAGAAAGATGTATTTACCACTGTGTGCACAGGGAAGATCACAGAGTAATTACCCGATATCCTAGTGGGGTCTAGAAGTTGATACCATGTTTCCCTGAAAATAAGACCTACCCCCAAAATAAGCCCTAGCAGGATTTCTATGCATTTGTTAAACATAAGCCCTACACCAATAATAAGACCTAGTGATAGGCATGGCCATGCAGCGTATCTGCATAGCCACGCCATGCATTTTGGCACGAAGCAGTAAGGAAGACTGGAATACCTTTTTATCTGCCACATCTTCTTTCTCTGAGCCGTTTGCACTTGCGTGGGTACGTGTGGCAACCACGATCACAGGCATCCTATTGCACACATGCAAACAGCTAGGGGAGAGGAGTTCAAGCATCACTAGCACCAGCCTCATGAACAAGGTCGGATCCCCCTGTCAGGTTCCAGAAGAAGATGACTTAACTGTATTTGAATAAATGTAGATTGTTGTATTATACTTATAAAAATAAG
>NW_003852594.1:111549-121270 GCF_000181295.1 Otolemur garnettii | reverse complement strand
CAAAAATACATATTCTGAAATAAAAAATTTCAACAAAAAGAATAACATCATTTTAAATGTTTTGCATATCTCCTTAATGTCTGACATGATAGCATTTCTGTATTAAATCTGCTATAATGTATTGTTTTGGGGTAAAGTAGGTGAAAAAATTTCAGGTACAACCATGTATATAGTTTGCAAAGGGAAGAACAATTTATAGTCTTTTCAGATATTTTGCATATTCTTTAATACTATATAAGACCTCAACTGGTAGTAGTGTCTTAAAATTATTTTTCCTTATGGAATCTGAAACTATTTTCAGTGAATTTTTATTCTCTGTCACATAAGATCCTTGATCTATCTTGCATGTTCAAAGGATCCTATACCCAGGAGTGATTTTGTAACATCATGCCTTGGTTACTGGAAAAATATTGTTTCAGTTGGTTACGCGGATCTGTCAAATGATGTTTTATGTAATACATATCTGCTGACAGATTGATTATCTTGAGAAATAACACAAAGAGGCTTCAAGGGGGGTAGCAGGAAGGCCCAGCCAGCTGAACAAGGAAGTCTGGAGGGCCCATAGGAACTTCCACATTCAACAGTTCTCTCCCCAAAGAAAGAGACAATATTCAAAGACCGATAGGAAAGGGCAATAATGCACAGAGGCACAGAGGCCGGGGATTGCCAATGGAGAGAGAGTTTTTAAACCTCTGCACTGTCTTTGCATCTCCATCTCTCTCACCTCTTGTCTGTCATGAGAGGGACCCACTTCCAGCTCTAATTAGAAGTGTTCTAAGCTTTCTCTTTGTTCCTAAATAAAGTCTCCCTTTGTTAAACTGAAACTTGTGCAGGTTACTTATGCTGGCTATCTGCCTGCCTGTGCTGCTGAGTTTTATTTTCACTTTCCACTCACTTTTGCTTTCCATTCCAACCGTGCCTCAGTTGTACTTTCTAGCTCAGCAGAGTAATCCAACCAGGCCAACTGGGTTCAGGGAACAGGAACCCCCAACCCCAAACATATGTCATCTTTTTTTAACCTATAAATGTCTCTAATTCACTTAAACAATATTTTTGCATAGGTTGACTTTTTTTCTTTAAACACTTTAAAGATACAAAATTTTATGAAATATTTAAAAGTATTCTCTATATGTTGGCCACCTCATTGTAAAATTTTGTGATGAGTATTTCTTGAGTAGAGGTACATTTAGGTATGATTCCTGATTTTCCCTATGTATGGCAATTTCAGGAGTGACTTTTGGGACACCCTGTACCATTTAGCCTTTTTTAAAAAAGGAAACCTTGTCATTTGTGACAACAGGATGAACCTGGAGGACATTATGTGACATGAAATAAGCCAGCACAGGAAGACAGACACTGCCCAATCTCACTTATATGTGGAATCTAGAAAAGATGGTCCTGTGGAAGCAGTGTTTAAAATGGTGGTTGCCAGGGGCTGGAGGGCAGCAGTAATGGGGATAGGGAGACACTGGGCATAAAGTCTGAATTTCATTTAGGATGGTCGGGTTTCCAGGCAGCTGTCTGTGTCCTCGGTTCTTGGATGCTCTTGGCTGAAGAATTACCAGACACCCCAAAGTAAAGCATGCATGAAACAAAGTTTATTGAGAAAAAAAAAAAAAAGATAGGTTTACAGAGTCAGAGCAAGATATATTTGCCATAGGCAACAAACGGGCTTCCATTGTCTCCATGAGAAAGGGGTTTTGGTATGGCCAGGGGTTCTGTTTCTTACTTTCTGAACTGGGCCTAACTTGTGACTCAGAGGTCACCTTAGAACGAATCTTACTACACGTGTGGACCTCCCATGAGCCTCTCTGCAAGCCTATTTGGGGGTTGGGACTGTGGACCACAATGTAGATTTAAGCTAACGACATGATAATTAGCCTCAAGGCTGTTTTAGGTCCCCTTCAAGACTCTAGTGTACCCATTAGGCCTGTGGACTAGAGAGTCCTCTACAGTTCTGACTGATACATTGCTAGGGTAGTTCCTCCTCCCCAGGTGTGAGCAATCAATCTAGATAGGAACAAGGTGAGATGGGGGTCTGGAAGCCCTGCTCTTATCCTTTTTCCCTAGGAGAGCTGGATTTCTATCTAAGAGGATGAAATGTTGTGGAGAGCCATTGTACAGTAGGGTGGTTATAGTTGCTAATAATATATTATATAGTTGAAAATTTTTAACAGAGTAGATTTTAAATGTTCTCCTTACAAAAAATGTTAAGTATGTGAAGTGAGGGATATAATAATTAGCTTGATGTAATAATTTCATAGTGTATGTATAAATCAAAGCACATTGTGCAACATGAATATAATGTTTATTTGTGAATTATATATTAACAAAGCTGGAAAAAGATTCAAGGAAGCCACCTGCTATTGTTCTTCAAAGCTGTATTAAGATTCACACCTTGAGTTCACAATATCCAAACTGTCATCTGCCGTAAGATTTAGTATTTACCAGATTGCTCTGTCTACCACTACAACATGAATTGTTTTGATGATAGGGAATGCATGATATGAATGTTTATATTTGAATGCCCAGGATGAAGTTTGGCACATAGTAGGCACAAACTAAATTCTGAAAATAATGCACAATTGTCTCTTATAAAATTGATTTTCAGTGCTCAATCTGACTGGCTTTATGTACTGCCTTTATAATACAAGTGTTCTTCCCAAACAGGAACAAAATGATTTCAGAGACAAATCACCTAATGTGGATAGCTGAAAATTTAAAGCACTTGCCAGTAAATGCCATAGCACTGTCCTGGTTGTTTTTCCTCCAGAAATGACTTTCTGACATAAAATGATCAACACATCAGCTTGTGGCTTCTTGCAGTCCAAAAGCAAATGATTCATACTCCTTGTTATTATATTAATGCATGTGAAAGGCAATACAAATTCCAAGAAACCATAACATCATCACACCAGCATAAGTTTCTCTCATTACCCAAAAGTCAATGGATCATTACTCTTGGTATGTATTGATTCAGGCTGACAGCATTGGTGTTTACATTCACTGTCACTCACTCTTTAGATCAAATAACTCTCACAATCACCTTAGTATATTTACCTATTGAACTACACTAGACTTGGTGTAAACACTGTACAGTTTGCTCCATAATGATCAGACACTTGCTCTATCCAAGGTACTAAGGATATAAAGAAACAAAGCTCTTGCCTAAACAAGTTTTCCACACACTGTGCTAAGCACATTACAATCACTATGACATGGAATCTTTCTGATGAACTTGTGAAGGAATTATAACCATTATTTCATAGATGGAGAAACAGAGGGTCTACACGGTTGATCCTGAGCACCACTGCTGTGCAGGAGATACAAATGTCAAGCACCTGTCTGCATCTCAGCCCTCACCTGCCCCTGCTGGTGCGTTGGAGACCTCTTCCTAATCACTCCTACCTGCCAATCCCTCTGCAGAGCTCTCATGTGCTGCCACAGATGCATGAGACCAGGAATCACTCGGTTCCCTCCTCTCATCTGTGGGTTTTCTATTAAGAGCTCACCACAGCCATCATCACTGCTTCTGTGATACAGGTGTAGGTAAGCTTGCTCCCATTTATTCAATTCCTTTGTCAATATGTGCCTGGTACTAAAGAGGACGTGCAAACCATCTGTCCCCACAGAGCTGACAGTCAGTGGATGCAGCTCTGTCCTTGGTGCTCAGATGCTTGGCTCCGGAGTCAACAGAGCTACCTCCTCCCTTACTGGGTGTGCAGAGAGCTCCCCCTAGCATTATCTAGAGAATTTTTCCACAGGCCTGGCCCTAGGGAGCTGTGCCAATAACTCTCCATGTTCATAGGCCCCAGTGTTGGCCATGGGTACTTTGAGCGTGAGGGGATTTGCAGTGAACAGTTTGCCTTGATTTCAATTTAGTGCATCAATTACCAATTCTTTCCTCTAAGCCAAGTGTTGGTTCTAGAGACCTCTAAATGCCCTTTAGTTTGGTTGTATCTGGAAGCTGAAGTGCCAGCATAAAAATTGTTCTCAAGAGTGATTCCCGTTGAGAGTCCCATACTATTGGGAGCATAAATATAGCAATACCTCTGGACATGAGGCACTGCTAAGGGAGAGGCCATGGGGCATGAGTTAAAAACTCGGCCTTCCCTCCCTGGTCTATGAAAGATGCTGCCCTTCTGCCCAGTGCTGATGCATACTCTGTGCTCACAGCCTTCATGCTCAGCTACCTTCCTGCCTCTGCCTTTGTTAACCTGCTATCACACCAAGCTTTCCCTGGTGACTGTTCTTCATTTCATGTGGTCAAGCCGCTCTCTTGTACAACATAAAACAAATCCCTCTATGACACATTTAGCCATTAGGTCCTCATTTTATTCCCAGCTTTGACTTTTTTGTCTGCTTACAGGGTCCCCACTTCTGGAGTCCTCATTCATCTTGCAAATCACAGAAGCCGGCTCCTGCCCCACCCTGCCCCAACTCTGCCCTTCCTATGATCTCTAATCCCCATGGGGTTGCTACATGAAAAAGATTAAATGAAAGGCTTTTTCTAGGTCCTTATTTTTCTTGGATCCCGTGCAGCTTTGACATGACTGGCCCCTTTGTTATTGAAGCTCTCACTTCCCCAGCTCCCCATCCATTCTCATCCTGCTGCAATATGTCCTTTTAGTCTTGCTGTTTGCCGCAGGGCTGTGCAGTTTGACATTCTGAGTATGATGGGTTATTATATCCTGCCCCTACTCCAGCGTCTGCTCCTAGATCTTTGCTAGACAGACTCTATTCCCACTATTCAGCCTCTGGACAATTCCTTTCCCCAGAACATCTATGTAACTGGCCTTTACCATCCTCCCACACTCATCTCTGAACGTTCTGCTCGGCTGCTGCACACCTGCATGCCCTCTCCCTCTGATTGCTGGACAGTGACTTCCCTCCCCCAGTGAACCTTTTCCTAGTAGCTGGAGACAGGTGGATTTCTCATGATGCCTCCAATATTTGCCATATCTGCTCCTTCTCTACTTTTCACTCCTGAATATATATTCAGTCTTTGGCTCATACATATTGTTATGCTAATAGTTCACGCGTGCACCTCTATTATATGCCTTCTGTGTCGGGCCATGTATTTTTAAAAAACAGTGGCTTCTAATTTCAATATTTAGTAAAACTGCAACATTATGACATTGGAAATGTTTGGTAATAATCCAGCAGTGATTTGTTATCTGAATAATGACGTGATCTATTAAGTGACAAGAAAGCTGTTTATACACACAATTATACTCAAAGAGAATTAAGAGTCTTCCCTAAAGAAGAATAGGAACATTGATAATATTTTATACCTTCTTTCTTAATTCAGTACTAGGAGATATATACTAAAAATAGCAGAGGGCTCATAGTTGCTAGAAACATTTATGAGGAAAATTTTACATTACAGTAGAAACCCCCATAGTTAACCACCTCCCTACATTGGACACCACCTTAACTTGACCTGATTTGCACAGACTGGATATATACCATGTGTACAAATCAGTACAGCTGGCCTAGTTCATTATGCTGACCACGTCCATATGTTGACCAGTTTGTTACAGTCCCTTCAGTGGCCAACTTACACAGGATCTAATGTACCTATTTCTTTTTAACATTTAAAATATCTCTCGTTCTTGTTGAATTTTTTGTTTATTTATTCCTTTGTTAAAATTTCTAGATGACATTACTTTCCTTGGTTATATTCATATAGTTCAGAATATTTTAAAAATGCAAAAGAGAGTAAAATGAAAAGTCTCCCTCCTGTCCAAAGCCATTGTCATATAGTCCCCCTCCTTAGAAACAAAAAATTCTACTAGTTTCTAGGCCTCTTCCTAGATATTTTATGTAAACACTGAACTCTCTAAGATAGTGGTTCTCAACCTTCCTAATGTCGTGGCCCACCGTTCCTGTGGGTCGCAAGCCACAGGCTGAAAACCGCTGCTCTAAGATCTTTCCAGATACCAGGTCTCTGTGGAAGCCACTAACTGATTTTCTCTTTACACATGTGTGTGCACTTTGCTCTTCCCAGGTTCTCCCTCCCATGCCCACTGGGGAGCACATGAAGTTAACTCCACTGTCTTCCAGAAACCCCTCCAGGCTCTGCCTCTTAGCCTTCTCCTCAGCACCCACTTGTTGAGCTATGGTGACCTCAGTTTTCTTTCCACTGAACAGAGCCCCTTTGGATTAGTTATTTCTTTGGATTTGAGGGTTGGCTATTGATTTTGGCCTTGGCCCTAGTTGCTGCCTTTTACATCTCCTTGGCTCCAGGCTCTGTAGTTACAGGTGGTTCTGACCCTCTTCCCTGCTCAGCTCTGACCCTGAAAGCCCTCTCTGCATCTAGCACCCTATTCACTCTACCAGGAACAGAGTTTAGGCCTTAAAGGTGCTATGAATTGAATTGCGTCCCCACAAAATCTACATGTTGAAGCCCTAATAACCAGTATGATGGTATTTGACCTTCGGGAGATAATTAGAGTTAGAGTAGATCATGAAAGTGAAGCCCTCATGATGAGATTAGTTAAGTCTTAAAAGAGCAGAAAAAGAGTGATCGCTCTTTCTCAGTACACATTCCAAGAAAAGGCCATGTGAGGGCATGACAGGAAGGCAGCATCTGCAAGGCAGGAGGAGGCCCCCAACCAGGAACTTTATCGGCCAGTGCCCTGATCCCAGATCTTAGATGTTTGCAGTTTAAGCCGCTCAGTCTGTGGTATTTTGTTATGGCAGCCCAGACAGAACAAAAGCCAAGGCTAGCTGACCTTGATGATACCATCAAGCACACTATTGCTTATATGTGCCACTCTGCCACACCATCACCGCTCGCAGGAAACAGCCAGGACATGGATTAGAAGTACAATGCTTGCAAGAGGTAGACTTCCCACAGGTGTAGGGAAGCTAGGAGTAACCTCTGCCTTGGCCTTTTATTGAAACATTATACAACAGGTGTAGGGGGCCCACTTATGAGGATCGTGTGCTTAATGGTTGCTAGGTGCTGTTTCCCATGGGCTCCCACCCTGATGCACCAAAAATGTGCGAGGTTCAACACCTACTTGCCAATGAGTGACTAATCCTATCACCTTAATTCATGCAGTTCCTCGAGGGCTTGTCTCCAGGCTGCAAAACATCTCCAAGCTGCTGGGAGACTGTTAGTTCCCAGCACTTCCCTCAAGAACCGGTAGCTGCTCCCATAAGCCTGGTGCTCAATCTCTTATACTTCCCTTTTGAAAAACACAGGTTTTCTCTTCTTCTTAACCCATGCCCTTATTTCATCCTGTTTTCTTTTATTTTCTTACTTGTTTATGCTTAGCCATTACCAGAAATTTCCATCCAGCTTGGTTAATGAATTCATGCTCATTTTGTAGGTACAGAGCTAATAAGGAACAGGCAACAGTCATGTTATAGCTTCTTCTGTCTGTGAGGAGAAATCTCTTTTAATCCAATTATTGTCTAGCAAGCCCCTGTTACCTCTGTCAGAAACAGAGCCTTCCCTGGCCATATAAACATTCTGACATGTCACAAGCTCTCAGTTATGTCTTAGATTTTTTTCTTTCCAGTATTTGAAGGAAAAGACACCCCAAAGGCCATACTACACAAAATAATAGATGGAATGGGCCACACCACTTGAGCAGAAGGCTGGTTTTTTGAAGAGTAAACTCTGGTTGTATCCTTTTAGGCGGAAACTTTTTGTATCAAAAAAGGGCATAGCAAGTTACAAAGATAGGGCCACAGCTCACAGAGTTGGGGACCTCTGAAATATAAGTAAGTTGGTGATAGTAAATTAGTGCTTATATATAACATATACAATATAAATATATTTCTGGGTATATGGTAAATTTTAAAGTAGGTAGGAGGAAAGTAAAAGTGACTGTGTCTTCCTCATGCAGTAAATTTAGTTGACTGCTATTAAACCAGTCTTGTAGCATTGTCAGTCACTATTGACTGTTTCTCAATTTCTCTTTAGCAAAATTATAATTTACTTTCATAAGTCAGCCATTAAAATGACTCTCTTTTGTTTGTTTGCTAGGATGAATACCTGGATTCTTCAGATTTTCCTATTCTTATTGCCTCAGCTCCTGGGAGATGCCTGAAACATACAACAGCCAACTATTAAACTATGTGATGTCATTAGAAAAATCATCCCATTTTTATTTATAGGACTGTGGAACCCATTTTTATATTTATGAGTTTTAAAATTTTAAGGCTTATTAGAAAGCTGAAACAGACCAATTAACTTACTCATTATCAGATGCACATGATATCAACATGATTTTGAAAGAAACTTATATGTATTTTCGACAGAACACCTTCTACAGTAAAGATTTTGTCTGTGAGTGACTTGGTTTGCCAAGATATTGCTAATGATAACTCATGAAAATATACAGCTTGGTTCAAGAGAAACATGTTTAGTATACTGTACCTACTTGCCATTTCAGTTGAAGCCACCCTACAGGCTTTGACATTAATGCTTTTGTGAACATAGAACTCGATGTATAAAATTAATCCCTTATAAGCTAACATGTGTAAATATATGACAAAATTTGCACCTAGGAGGACTGGGACTGGTGAATGAAATACCTAATCCTGTCTGTTATAATTTAGCCGCTATCTCAAAGGTAAAATGTTTGACCATGAGTCAAGCACAGCAGTATGAAATAAAACGGGAGATCAGCTAGACGGGGACTTCCCTTGCTTCCTCCTTCCCCAGACTCATGTTGGTCTTATGCAACCAAATTTCCAGGACAAATAAAAATTTGTAGAGAAAGGGTACAAATGACTTTAACTCTGAGAAGCAGAAAAGTCAGGGTAATGACTATACCTGCTCTTTTCTCTTTCAGCTCTACAAGAATCTCTGCCCATTTGGCTTGTGTTAGACACATTCTAGAATACTCAAATATTCATCTTCAAGGTCAATTCAAGGTAGCGATATGTTTCATCTGGTTTCACTAATCGAAACAAATTTTAAAAGTATCAAACAAAATTGAGCTATGAACCATCAGATCCTTTGAGGTTTCAATGGGGAAAACACCAGGATCAAATCCATGGGTAAGTTAGATGTAAGTGTAGCATATGTAATAAAGTTGATAGAATTAACAAAATATTTATATATTTTATTGTTATATGTTTCTCTTGAACCAAGCTATATATTTTGATGAGTTATCATGAGCAATTATCTTGGTAAACCAAGTCACTCACAGACAAATCTTTACTGTGGAATGTGTTCTGTAGAAAATACATATAAGCTTCTTTCAAAGTCAGTGTTGATATCATGTGCATCTGATTATGAGTAAGTTAATTGGTTTGTTTAACTTTCTAATAAGACTTAAGATTTTAAAACTCAAAAAACGAAAATTAGTTAATGTAATAAGTTTCTCTTTATTGGTTATTATAAACATTAATATTAATATATTAATAATGATATAATACTATAATATTAACATTATAAAATATTAAGCCTTGTATTGTCCATACAGCAATAAAATATGTAAATATTTTGTTCATTCTATCAACCTCATGACATATGCAATCATTGCATACATTATATCAATGCCTAGTAAAGTGTAAACAGAAGTCTTCTTGCTAAAGGTTTGGCCATAGTTCCTTTAAACCACAAGAAAAAAATTAATAAAAATAATCTTCATTGGTAAATGCCTGGTAGGTATCCTTGATATGCAAGTAGATATCCAGGTGAAAGACCCATGTGCAAAATCCTTGCACAAAAAGGATTGGAATTAAGTTGGAAATA
>NW_003852594.1:99836-109740 GCF_000181295.1 Otolemur garnettii | reverse complement strand
GTAAGTGACAGAATAGATTGGTCTTCAAGTTGAGGCATTTTGGCCATTGAATCGGAGCTCTTAGTCATCACACTGTATGACTCTTACCTAATATGTGGGTGACCCCTACTCAAGTAATTGAAGAACTTAAAAGCAGAGACTGAGGTTTCCAAAAGAGGAAGGAATTCTCCTTAAGACTGCCTCATACTATAGAAATGCTGCCTGAGTTTTTGGCCTACTGCCCTGAGGAATTTAGACTCAAGACCTCAATACCCACTCTTAACCTGAATTTCCAGCCAGTGAACCCGCCTACAGATTTTGGATTTGCCAGCCCCCACAACCATATAAGCCAATTCCTTAAAGTAATCTCTCTGTGTCTCTGTTTCTCTCATTCTCTGAGTAAATAAATATACAGAGATAGAGATAGAAAGAGGTATAGAGATAAATATTTTTCTTTTGATTCTATTTCTACAGAAAACCTTTGCTAACATTAACCTCGTAATCTTATGAATGTTATTTAAATTTGTTTCTTTTCAGTTTATTTATGTTTATAATATATAATAATATATATTAATATTTTCATTAGAATTGTGCAAGTACCTTCAATAGTGACTGGTGCAAGTAATAATAAATCATAGCTGTTATTAATTTTTGATTGTATGTATTTAAGATATACAACATGATTTTATGAGATACATATAGATAAAGCAATGGTTAATATGGTGAAGGAAGGTGACAGATCCATCATTGTATATGGATTTTTTTGTGTGTCAAAAAATAATTTTTTTTGTTCTTGTGTTAAAAGCAGCTGAAATCTATTCATTTACACTGAATCCCAAATGTAGTACAATTTTATTACCCGTAGTGTTCATGCTGTACATTAGATATCTAGACTTGTTCATCTTAAATATGTGTTACTTTGTGTCTTCTGACCTTTATCTCCCAGTTGCCTCCATCTTTCACCATGTGCTTGGTAACCACTGTTTCATTCTCTGTACTGTGTATTTGAATGTTTCTTAGATTCTACATACAAATGAGATCATGCAATATAGACAGTCATCCCTGGCTTATAATGCTTTGACTTTACAATCATGTGAAATCAATATGCATTCAGTGGAAATCATATTTCAAAATTTATGTTCTGATCTTTTCATGGACTAGAAATATGCAGCATGATACTCTCTGGAGATGCTGGGCAGAGGAAATGAGCCTCAGGCCCCCAGTCAGCCACCATGTTACCAGATTTGGGGGATGATTTTTGTTTGTTTGTTTTTATATACCATCATGTCTACAAAATGCCCATCTATGACTAAACTAATGTAAATTTCATTTTCTGAGCACATTTAAGCTATGCTAAGCTATAATGTTCAATAGTTTAGGTATATTAAATGCATTTTTGACTATGACATTTTCAACGTGTGAGAAATTTATTGGGACATACCCACATCATAACTCAAGAAGCATCTTTTGCTTCTCTTGACTACCACTTACATAGAATATCTATATAATATTTCATCCCTTCACTTTTAGCCTATGTCTGTCCTTAAAGCTTAGATTAATCTCTTGTAGGCAGCATAGAGTTTAATCCTGTTTTTTAATCCATTCAGCCACTCTATATCTTTTGATTGGAGAATTTATTCCATTTACATTCAAGGAAATTTTTGGTAGGCAAAGACTTACTGTTCCCATTTTCTTACTTCTTTTCTGGTTTTGTCGTTCCTTTGTTCATTTCTTCCTCTCTTATTTCCTATTTTGTGATTTCATGATTTTCTATAGTGGAAGTGTTGATTCTTTTCTCTTTATCATCTGTGTATAGGCTGTAGTTTTTATTTTGTTGTTACCATGAGACTTACATAAAAGATCTTACAATCAACTATTTAAGCTACTAGCACTTAACTCCTATCCCATGCAAAACTCTACACTTTTACCCTCTCTCCACTTTGTTTCTGAAGTCACAGTTTACATCTTTATATTGCATATTACTTAAAAACTTATACTTTTAGTTATCCTTGACCATTTTAACTTTTAATCTATATACTAGAGATACATGTGATTTATATACCATCATTATTTTGCTGGAATATTCTGTATTTACCTCTGTCAGTGAGTTTTATACTTTTATTTATTTATTTATTTTGTTTGCTCTTTTTTTTTTTTTTTAATTGTTGGGATTCATTGAGGGTGCAAAGATCCAGGTTACTAATTGCATTTGTCAAGCAAAGTCCCTCTTATAAAGTGTTCCTCCCCCAAGAGGTGTGCCAAACACCATGACCCCCATCCACCTCCCTCCTTCCTTCTGTCTGCTCCCCCACCCCCCACTCCCCACCATGTACTAGGTCATCAATTGTTCTTATATCAAAATTGAGTACGTTGGATTCTTGCTTCTTGTTTTACTAAAAAGAATGTGTTCCACCTCCATCCAAGTTAGTACAAAAGATGTATAGTCTCCATCTTTTCTAGTGGCTGAATAATATTCCATGGTATACATATACCACAGTTTGTTAATCCATTCATAGGTTGGTGGGTATTAAGGTTGTTTGTACATTTTGGCAATTGTAAATTGAGCTGTGATAAACAGTCTAGTGCAAATGTCCTTATGATAAAAGTATTTTTTTTTCCTTCTGGATATGTAATGGGATTGCAGGATCAAATGGGAGGTCTAGTATGTGTTCTTTGAGGATTCTCCATACATCCTTTCAAGAAGCCTGTAATAGTTTTCACTCCCACCAGCAATGTATAAGTGTTCCCTTCTCTCCACATCCATGCCAGCATCTGCAGCTTTGATACTTTGTGATGTGGGCCATTCTCACTGAGTTAGGTGATATCTCAGGGTGGTTTTGATTTGCATTTCTCTGATAATTAGGGACAATGAGCATTTTTTCATATGCTAGCCATTAGTTTGTCTTCTTTAGAAAAGGTTCTATTGATTTGGGTTCCTGGGAACAGTATCTTGTGAAACTACCATAGCACCTACAACTTAATGTGCACATTCACTTTCCAAGGCACAGATGGATACAATTTACCCACTAAGCTTAGTTTGTTACACTGAAGCACATCCCAGTAGATAAGGCCCAAGGTTCTGGAATGTAACTTGGTTAGGACATGGTGGGGCAGAGCATATTTCTGGCTCACCTCTGAAAAAGAGTGTGCTCCAGAAGCTCGGGCTCTTGGGAAGAGGATATAGCTGGCAGTTTAGGATCCATACCAACAAACCACAGCTGTATCTCTGGATCTAGGTGATAAGACATAAGGCAGGAGTGACTCTGTATCCTGGGATGGTAGGATATGACAGTGGCCCAGCCTCTATGAGGTTGGGCACAGCAGCAATAAAGACACTAGAATGGCAATATGCTGCTGTGAGCTGAGCCCTGGTGAGAAGGAAAGGAGCAGCATAGTATAGAAGCAGCATAATATTAACTCCACTCTCTATAGATGCAAGCACAAGAGAAGCTCAGACTATACGGGGCTAGTCCAGTTCTAGGTAGTTAGGCACTATGGCTGTTCAGTCTAGAGAATCAGGTGGCGTACCTCAGCCAAGGCTCTCATTCCTTGGGATGTGAGGCATTGTGTCTTCTCAGCCCCATAAATTGCCACTACATGGGTTGGTAGAGTTTCTGGATCCCTGAAGGATAGGATACTCCATCAGCTGTGGCCCAGGGCAATGCAATTGCCCCTGTATGCAAAAAGCTTGATGTCACTAGGGAGAAGGGTGCTGCCTCCCCTATAGAACCGGGATGAAACGGTTGGCCACTCTGCTGTGCTACAGACCTGAGGTCTCTGGGGGACAGGACACTCCTTCAGTTCATCCCTAAAGAGGAGGGTGCACCAGCAACTAGAAGGGGGCCTGGGGATGATGGAGCAGCTACATGAGAACTTGGCAGGTAGGGAGTAGCTGCAGCTCTGCTTGTGAAGAAAAACTGCTGGATGGGTTTGTTGCAGTGATAGAAAATCCTTACAGATGAAGGGCTGCAATGGCTGCTCACACACCGGAGCAGGACACACTCCAGCAGTGGCTCCAGTTCCAAGATGGCTCAGCAGAGTAGTAGCATGGGCTCTGTGCGGACTGAGCATGGAAGGCCAGAATCAACTCCTTGTTTGGGGGGCAACTCAATGTGTGGACTGTAGGAAACTCCCTCACCTCAGCCTGTGGGGACTGCAAGAGACTTTGATAGAAAAGATTGCAGGAATACACAATGATGATAGGGCATCATCTTGTTTACCTTTTTCTGCAGGAAGACACCTCTGCTGGTTTGGAGCTGATCCAAACTAGGGTCATGAAGTGGCACAAACAAGGTGCTTCTTTCTCCTGAGAGACCAGCCTGGGTTTCTGTGCTATAAGGGACTTCTACTGATTTTTTGGTTGTTCTCTGGAGCTCCTCTATAATTATTGTGTTCAGAATGTAAATAAATGCTGACTTATTGTTTTGAGGGTTCTTTAGGGGAGGTAATAGCAATAAGAGCATCTAGTCAACCATCTTACTCATGTCCTCAAATTTTGCCTTTGAGAGATCTTTTGAAACTATCAGGGTGGTTTTGAGTATAAACTAATCTCTTAAGAAGCACTTACTCCATGCCTGTGGTAGACTGGAACCCTGATCAATCACTGTTATTTTAATGTAACTGAACCAGTGCTTTTGTGATTCATTGAGGTGAGATTTTTACTCATTGGCTAATATAGACCCCAATTGATGTTTTAAGAATTTTAGAACCTTACCTATTTTTTCATATGCAGTATTTTTTAGCTCATCTTAATTCCACAAGCAATTGTCATCTCTTATATATTCTCTTATATATTCAAATTATCATCTCTTATATATTCTCCTAATGGTACCAAATAGTACAAACATGAATGAAATAGTTAACGTCCATATCTGCAGATTCTGCATCTCATTTAAACATGGATCAAAAATATTATATCTAAAAAAATTAAAATACAGCAATACAAATAAAAAAGAATACTGTATAGCAACTACTTACATAGCACCTACATTGTATTAGGAATTTTAAGTATTCCATAGATGATGTAAAGTGAAAGTGCATAGGAAGTTGTACAGGGATTAGATGAGTAGGAAAATACTGTGCCATTTTATATGAGGGAGCTGAACATCCTTGGATTTTAGTATACACAGGCAGTCCTGGAACCAATGCTCTGTGGATACTGAAGGACAAATGTACTCATGTTATCACAGACTAACATATTGAACAAATGTCAGGGTCCCATTCTGAGGGCAGCATCCACTAAGATCTGTGAAACTGGCAGCAACAGACTGAAGAAATATAAAATTAGAAACGACAACAAAGAAAAAGACATGAGACACAGAATTAAAGGTGGGACCTCAGGCGTCCATTGCCCATTTGTGGGATTCTGGCAATGGCGCAGAGTGTTTGCTCCACTCTGCTTTTATTGAAGTCTATTTGTCCAGAAGGTAAGATGAGAGAGGGAACAAAGATGCCAGCGGTTTCTGAGTGAGCATATCAGCTCCTATTGTTATTATTTAAGGGTTTGAGTAGCCTAAGTCTGGAATCTGAGCCTTGTATTGGGAGAGCCTCCTGCTTGAGATCACACACAGATTTCTAAGGAGGTGTTAAACTCTGTGAGTTCCCTGTCAAGTAAGAGGCCACTGACATCAAGCAACTCTGAGGAATCTGTGGGAGGGAGGAATTTTCCTCCCATCCACCACCACAGAGGATCTTCCTCTGTGATAAGGGATATAAGCTCTTCTGCTAATATCTCAGGGCTCCAGCTATTCCCTTGATCTCCTCCCAGGCAAATGCAAATCTCCACAGTGAGTGTCTGCTTTGCCTGTTTACTAAGCAGGAAATAACCCAGTTAATGTACCCAGAGGCTTTGCCATAGTCTCTTCAGTGGCCATTTTTCCTCAGAGTGCTCACAGACCCAGCAGGGGTATTTGTAAGCTGTATCCCCAACAGACTAGAATTTCAGAAAAGGCAGGAAGCTTGTTAGCAATGTCTAGCTTAAATATAAACTAGCTGACTTTTCTTTGTTCTGACTCACTCAGCTTACTTTTTAATTTTCCTCTTTTTCTGGGGGTGCTCTCCCTTGTCTTTGGTCCCCATTCTTCCTGCAAACAAACATAGATATAAACTAATAAATCTATATAGAGAGTTATACATTCAATTCTTTGAGAAGGAAAATGGGACAAACTTATTCATTTATGAGAATTCAGAAGATAGAGTAAAAGAGAAGTGTTAGAAAAAGTTGTAAAACAGAAGCAACATTTGATCTGAGTCTTAAAAAAAGAGTTTGGGAGAGCTGGGCATACAGGGTAAAATGTCACCAGGGTGGTGGAAGGCAGAAGCAGGAAGGTTTGCTTAATAGAAAACACGGTTCTCCACTTACTGTTATGAAAAACAGGCCTCGACAGGCCCCATGACGGGATAGCTCCCTTCTCTCCAACTCGCTAATTAAAAGTCCACCTTGTGCTCACATTGCCAGCCTATGGACAAGAAGAAAATAGAGGGCTTATGCAAAAGCTTAGGCACCCAAGGAATTCATAAGAGCAGAAAAGCTAGTATTTTACTTTTTATTTGGTGCAAGTTGTCAGGCTAAAGTACTTGGACGATTAGACATGTGGGGATATTTAGACAAACAAAAGCCTTGGGCTTCGGCAGGCACTGAAATTCTCTTCTGTGGACCTGGGGAGTGACAGCAGGTATCCAGGTTGGAAAAGAGCACAGAAAAGCTGGAGGTATTATTAAGCTTCCCCAGAAGGCAGTTAGAAACAGTCGACTGCATTTCAAAGCTTCTAGAACCAAATAAAAAATAGACAGCGCTGTAATTTAAATGTTAATATCTCATCAAGTTTTATGTGTGGAAGGAAAATGGAAGGCAACTCCACAGTCTCCTTTCTGGAAACAGATAAGTAGCAATAAACAGCTGGCTGCTCTCTACTCGAAGCTCTTATGCTACCTTTGTGATCCATCTTCTCTGCCATGTGGTAGCATCAGATTAGAAGAGGTGGGCTGAGGGGCTCCTTATTGTGAGGCCAGATCACAGCATGTGAAGAAATGTGGTTCTGTAAAAGAATCGTGTTTCTCCAGTGCCCAGGGCAGCTAATCTAGCGAGACAGGATGAGGTTATTCAGCCAGTTCCTGGCAACACATGAAGTAAGGAAGCTGTCACTCAGGACAAAACCACCCTACTAGTGGGTATTAATTAAATGCTCAGGTGTCAACAAAGCAACTCTGGAAAAGCATGTCAACATTCTTCTCAAAGAGCATTTTGAGGAGGATCCAGGAGAGCAGAGAAATTATTAATAGAACGCTATTGTGTGGGTAGAAAGAAAGCACTGAAGCCCACATTAAAGTTTGACCACACCATGCCAGAACTACACATAGGATGTCAATCAGTGTTTCAGAGTGTGTGCAAAGGGTGTGGGATTACTGCCACTAATAGTACTTTCTGAGTGAGCGTGATTCATTGGCATCATTAGTGCTATCACTAGGATTACTATTATTTAATCATTTATAAGAGATTATTTTAAGACATAAACAGCTAGTTCTAAGCATTTTACACAGATTACCTCATTGAATACTGGCAGGACTGAGATGCAAATGAGCTTGCAGGTACTATTGTTTATCACATTTTGTCAGATGACAAAACCAAGACATTAAGAATGTCCAAGGTCATACCGCTAATTAATGGTGGAATCAGAATTTGAACCTAGATAATCAGGCCTCAGAGTCTAAACTATTACTTCTAAGCCTTGCATCTTTCTTCCCAGGCAGGAGAGTAGGAGGCCATTTGCCATGTGCCTGATGAGAGAAATGTCTATTCCTTCTTCCTCTAAATATGGCAAAAAAATGTGTCTCCTACCTAATTTCTTACATTGATGCTGCTTGGCTAAAGGACAAATCTTTCATTTCATAAGTAGAACTAAACCTTAGGAAGCATTTGCATAGTGACTAAATTTAGACTAACATGTAACAAGCAATGAAGAATGAGATGTCTGGGAGATATTGACACAGTGACAGAGAACAGCTGGATCCAGCAAGGACACACTTACTGCTTTATTCTCAACATTGTCTGGGTCAATAGAGTATACTCTTAAAATGTCCTGTTCTTTTTTTGTATTGTTTATATTGTGCTAAAAGGCTTCAGGTCTGTATTCATAGTAATACTTTATAGGAATAAAGTGTGACACCTATTTCCACCAGTGGATTACTATGGATTACTAGGGTGGACAATGTGTGTCTTTCCACTGATATGGAGAAGTTTCAAATGGTGCAACCCAAATCACCTTTCATTGTACAATAATCTCTGCTTTTGAGTTCCTAATATTCTACATGAATGTTCTACATGAATCATCCTGGCATTTAATCATTTATTGTTTTGAATTATAATGGCATTATTTTATGTTTATATGTCCTCTTCTCTCCATCAGAGAGGCTGGGAGAAGTGCATTTTTTACGATCTCTTTTCTGTTTAGAGAAGCTTTGCATCTAATGCTATAATCCAACAAAAATGTGCTAAGATATGACACATATCTATTAATCTATTGAGGAATTTTACCTCATTTATTAGATTTCCTTATGTTGAATTCTTCTTGTATTCTCAGAATCATTCATTCTGCAAAAGCTTATAGGAGAGGGTGTTAATTGTTTTTTTCAAAGTTTAAAAGAAATCACCACTAAATCTACCCATTTTAGGTATTTTGAAGGCAAAGAGAGCAGACTATAAAGTATTTTTATTTTTCTCCTAAATTATTACTCTATTGAGATTTTTCTGTTTATTGCATCAATGTTGATACTCTATGTTATTTGTTTCATTTGGGATTTTAGATTTATAAAACCAAAATTGAAATTGAGGAAAACATATTGCTGTTTCAGTTAAATTTTTATGGATTGTTATATTAATTTTCTTATCTTTAATTCTGTTTGTGTTTTTTCTCTATAGATTTAATAATTTTTGTGTTATATACATTAACTAAAAGTATTAAATCTTCTATTCATGGATTCAGTTTTTCTATGTTTCTTACATCTTCAATTATTTTTATTTCCTTTTGTATCCTCTTTTTATTGTTTCTGTTATTTGTTTACTTTTTGGTTTGTTTATTTTAGGGTGGGGTGATCAATCAGACTTCCTTTTCCTAGGTGATAATGAAAACCATACCAATTATTTAGGACCTCCTGAAGTGGCAGGAAATCTAAGAATGTAACTGTGGTTGTATACCTGAGCTAGTGCAATAGTGCGATTCCCATGAAATACAACCAAGCCACATATAAAACAGATGAAAAACAAATGGTGCCGGGGGAAATGGTGAGACACATGTAGAAGGCTAAAACTGGAGTCACACTCTTACCACTGACAAAAATTGATGCTCACTGGATAAAAGCTTTAAATTTAAGATCCAAAACAATTCTAGAAGAAAGTGTGGGAAAAACTCTTGACAAAATCTTCCTGGAAAAATATTTTATGAAGAAGATCCTCTTGGCAATTGCAGGAACACCAAAAATAACTAAATGAGACATGATCAAACTAAAAAGTACAGCTAAGGGTACAACAATTAAAGCAAACAGACAGCCTTCAGAATGGGAGAAAACATTTCTAATTTGGCAAAGAGTTGATAACCAGAATCTATAGACAACTCAAATTAACTAACAAGAAAAGAGCAAACAACCTTATTTATAAGTGGGCAAGAGACTTGAACAGAAACTTCTCTGAAGATGACAGACGAATGGCCAAGAAACAGATGAAAAAATGTTCATTGTCCCTAATCATCAGAGAAATGCAAATCGAAACCACTGGTGGAGAGAAGGGAACACATTTGCACTGCTGGTGGGATTGCAAACTAATACAACCTCTATGGAAAGAAGTACAAGGAATTCCCCAAGAACTAAAAGTAGACCTTCATTTGGTCCTGCAATCTCATTACTAGGTATCTTCCCAGAAGAAAAAAAAAAA
>NW_003852594.1:98151-99415 GCF_000181295.1 Otolemur garnettii | reverse complement strand
AAAAAAATTTTAAAGAAAGTATTTTCATAATAATAGACAAAAAGACAATGCTAAATGAATAATCTTGATTTTTTTCAGGAGTTAGTGTCAAAACAATAAAATTTTATTATGTTATTGATTAATTAAAAAGAGAAGATGGAAGGCATGAGGTCAGACAATTAAGTTCACCAATGCACCCTAGAAAAAGTACTACTGAATATCATTATGGTTACCAGATGGCCAAGAGGAGTACTTTGAAGGTGACCATAATGCTATTCAGCAATGAGGTATGTAGCATTTTTTTCTAGAATGAGTTTGCAAACTTAATTGTCAGAGCTTGTACAATGAAAGCTCTGATGGCCATTTCAGAAAAAGAGTTTCAAAATTGCTTTGAAGAGTAGAGTGGGCACTGGCATCAGTGAATAACTTCCCAAGGGGAATGCCTGGACGGTGATCGTGGCAATATTCAGTAATGAAGTATGTAGCACTTTTTCTAGGATGCAATGACAATCTTAATTGTCTGACCTTGTATAATATCAAGAGTGCATGCCTATACAACAAACATCTGAAAACAATATGTGTGAATTTAAGAAAGGAGATAAGTTTTTTCAGTATAATATTGCAAACTTTCTAGATGAAACTGCCTGTTCACACAATAATACCACCTCAGATGAAAATTTCTTCACAGGCAGAAAAATGAATGGTATTTCATTAGAAGTGGCATGTCCGATTCAGAGACTTGTGTAAACTGGATTAGAAATGAGATGCACACATATTTCCAAGACACATTAACTGTGACAAATACAAAGCAGTTGTTTATGGCTTTTAACCAGCTAAAGAAAAAAAGGAAAGCCATTGGTGAACTTTTTGCAAATAACTTCAAAAGGATTTGTGAAATGGGCCATTTCAATATTTGGCTTATCAAGGAAAATCCTAAAGTTGATGAGATTTGGCTCACCAAATGTGTTTGGCAAAGATATTTCAACATGTTGGTGAAAGTACAGTTTTTCTCTGACTCAGTTCATCTTTTTGAGCGAATTTGTGATTCAATTATAAAACAATTGCACAGCCAAGAACACAGTAAGTAAAGCAAGCAGACAGCCTCAAAATGGGAGAAGATTTTTGCAGGTTATGTCTCTGACAAAGGTTTAATAACCAGAATTCACAGAGAACTTAAACGTATTAGCAAGAAAAGAACAAGTAATCCCATCTCAGGGTGGGCAAGGGACTTGAAGAGAAACTTCTCTGAAGAAGACAGGCACATGACCTACAGATATATCAAAAA
>NW_003852594.1:88496-97099 GCF_000181295.1 Otolemur garnettii | reverse complement strand
ACAACTTTCAGTATTCTGATGCCTGGATAAATAATTTTCACCTATCAAATCATTAACTTGGAGCATGGATATGAAGAAGAGGTTGGCAAAAGATAAAGTATGAAAAGTCAAAATTCCTAAGATATTTTAAACTATTTATTCTGTATCCTGAGGGCAACAGGAAATCATTAACAGACATCATGCAAGAGACTGGAACAATCAAATTTATATATATGAAAAGTCCTCCTGGCTGCTTTCTGAGTCTTTAGAGTGAAACGGTAGACCAAACAAACAATGCATATGTGCTATAATGTTGAAATCACCTGTTTAAAATCATGTAAGGCCAAATTGCAGGAATTGTGATAAAAGGCTAATTTCTATGAAAGTACAGATGTAACTAAACATTACCCAGCCATTGTTCCCTAAGTCCTCTACTGCTGTAATTGCTTACTACTTAGTGTCATGTATCCTCAACAGGGGCAAGATTTGTGACTTTCTCCATTGCTTCTAGAGGTAACATTGCTGTTAACAAAACCTAAGACTGGTCTTTGTAATACCTTTTAGACTCTGTACTGGGGGACTAGCTGTCATCAACCAGACCAGTGGACATGCACTTGATCTAACAAGTCCTGTAAGCCCTCCACACAAGAACTCCTGTTTACAAAGAAGACAATTTCTGCTTCCCAACCCTATGAGTTCATCCCCAGAGAATCAGCAGACCAAATATCCTAGGCCTTTATCTGCCAAAACATCTTTAAAATCGTAGTCTCAAAATTTGGAGGGGAGATGATTTTAGAGAAATTACTTCTCTCTTTGCCTGGCACCTTGTGATATTGAAATTTTTCTCCACTGCAATCCCTGCTATCTCAGCATGTTGGCCTTTATCTGAGTGGTGGGCAAGAGACCCAGTTAGGTGGCAGCATTGTGATATTAGCTAAGGCATGAATGGCTGTGGCTATAAAGAGGATTTGACAGAACTGGGAAGTAGAATGCAGATTTAGTGTGTGCTTTAATATGTGGGATGACTTGAAGGAGTTACAGGGGGAATTAGGTGAATAAGCTTTAAACAGGAAGAAATGCACTTCCTCCATTATAGCAGGAAAGATGTAGAAAAAAAATTACTTTGGAGGCAGTCATTATGTAACTTTAGTACAAGAAGGTGTGGAAACTCTTGGTTTCTTCAGTTGTGTTTGTATAATAGAGGTGAGGTGTTCTCTGAAAGGAAACAGGAGAAAGGAGTTAGAGGATCAGAATAGAGAGAGGGTGCACTCCCACAAGACCAGAAAGATCACTGACTAGCCCAGTGACGATTAAAGGTAAGACTTAAACACTCAATTAGAATAAAATAGTTACATCCATGTTCATAGCAGCATTATCCACAGTAGCTAAGACAGAAGCAATCCAATGTCCATCGGTGGATGGATGGATAAACAAAATGTAGTGCATACATAGAAAGGAATGTTATTCAGCCTTTACAAGGAAGGAAATTCTGACAGTTGCTATAATATGGGTGAAGATTTGGGAAAGGAAAATAATCACAAAAGATGAAATACACCAATCACAGAAAAAACAATAATACTGTATGTTTCCACTTACATAAGGTACTTAGAGTGGTGAAAACCATAGAGACGGAGAGTATTAAGACAGTAGTGGTTGCCAGGGCCTTGGAGAAGGGAGAACCCAAATAACTCTATGCTTAATGTGCATAGAGTTTTCAGTTTTACAAGATGAAAAGTTCAAGAGATGGATGGTTGTGATGGTTACACATCAGTTAAGTGTGTTTAATAACGCTGAACTATATGCTTCCAAAAGGTTAAGATGGCCAATTTTATATCATGTTCATTTTAAAAGACAATTTAAAAGACACACACACAATATGTGGGACAAAGATGCGTCGTGTGAATGCAAAGAAAAAGGGCGCAAAGGAAAGTGGAATATGAAAAGGGCTTTTTTACATTTTTGGATAAAAATTATCATTCATTATCTCAAAACATAAAACACTTTGATACAATTCCCCAAGGTGCAAGTAGAAATAGTTTTTGTGTAATGGCCCCAGCTAGTAAAATCACAAGCATCTCCTAATGTTATATTATTCCTGTTACTTTATGAATACATGTTGACTCTAAGAGACAGGTTGTGTTTCATGATTTTTTAAGTATTTACATAATCAGATTTTAAAAGTTTTAAGAAGCATAAATTGCCAACTTGTACGTAAAAACACTGAGGCACGATAGGGGACATGTTAATATAACGTAGGAGTTCAGAGCAATTAGTAAGAAACTACTACAGTGGAATGAAGCTCTACCATAGTGAATGTGACCTGAAAACAGTGATTTGAAATATAAATAGGTAATTTTATTTAACCATTTTCTATGGTCAAGGCTATAAGATTTTAACAGCCAGATCATTACAAAATTAATATGAGTAGCTACTATAATTATCACCAATGAACAGAAGAGGTCAGTGAAGCAAAGATGAGTTATGTAACCCCCCAAGTAAATATAGCTAAGGTGTAGCCAAGCTGGAATTTAAACCAGACTATCTACCTTCAGAGATAGGACCTTAAATCTCTATGTGGCACTTGATTCACCCAAAATAAAATGTTACAGACTCAATTAAGTATGAGTGCGGAATCTGATGATTAACATGTTAGGAGTAAGAGGTGTTAGACAGTGAAGCATAAGAAGGCAGGATGTTATACTATGTGACTGGGAATGGACATGAAGCCTTTTCTAATAAAATACCTGCTTCCAACCTCCTCTATGTAAATATGCCTATCTATATTCCCACAAGGAAAAGTTATACTATGCTTATTTTTTTACTTTCCCCACAGACCAGTTTTTGACAGCATTCACTTGTACCTTCCTATACATGTCTTTATTTAGGTAAAATACATGTTGCTTTTTATTTTTTTTTACATGTTGTTTTTTAAAAATATTTGATCCTTGGATTCACCTAGTGTTTCAGCTGAGCAATAAGAACTTATTAAATTGATAATACAATAAAGATATAAGTATACAAAATATATTTAAAATAGCTATGGCTTTTTCATGGTATAAAGTAAATGGTATCTATGAGGAGGAGCAGAGCAAGATAGCTGAATAGAAACCTCCAGCAATCTTCCCTTTCCATAAACACCAAGTTCAACAACTATGCACACAAGCAAATACCTTCGAAAGAACCAAAAATCAGATGAGCAATCACACTACCTGCTTTTAACATTGTATAAAAGAAAGAGGCACTGAACAGAGCAGAGAGACAGTCTCTCATGGCCTATACCACCTCCCCCAACCTCTGGCAAGGCTGAGCCAGCAGGCTGAATCTGTGTGCAGGGGGAAATGACTGTGGGACTTTGCATGGACACTCAGGGCCGCCCTGCACAGCAGAACAGAACACAAGGCAGAATTCAGCCAGTACAGAGGGAGCATTTAGACCACCCAGGCAGAGGGAAATCCTGTGCTGTAAAATCCTAGTTCCAGGTAGCCCCATGACTGGCAGACAAAGAGAAGCCCAAGGTCTGGACTAAGCTTTTAAAGCAGTTGGTCATAAAGGCTGCCATCCTTGGGTGATTCCTGTGGCTATGATGGCTCAGAGCCATTTGACTTGGGGTACACATGACTCATTGAGATACCAGCAACTGCAGCCAAGCTAGCGCCTGTGTCACTTTGTGAGAGCCAAACTAGCTCCATTTTGTTGTCTACAGCACAAGCTCCATTCTTGGCTGTTTACAGCACAAGCCCCATTCCTAGCTGTTTACCACATAGCCCTTCCACCCCAACCTCTGCCAGTGAAACCTGCAGGGCCACTCCCTGCTGCCTTCCCCCACCCCAGGTTGCACAGCCACTGTACTGTAAACTGAGTCACCTTAGACAAATAGCTGCTATAATAAACAGTAAGTTTCTATTACCTTGAAATACAGGTAACCAGGTTGCACCAACTCTAGCCCCCAGTTAAGGGACCCTCCACCCCTCACCTGTACCAATCCAAATTCACCTTTACTAGTGAAATCATCAGCTACCAATGCAAATCCTCCTTTACTTCCTCCTTTACTAATGAAATCACCAACCACCAATGAAAAGTGTACTCGTACTGGACCCTACCACTCTTGCTTTCTGTACCCATAAAAACTTCCTCCACCCCGGGTTCTGGGCTCGTCCTAGGCTTGCATGCCAGGCGAGTCCAGGCCGGTCTGAATAAAACTTCACCTCATGCCTTTTACATCGGAGTGTGTCTCGAGTTCATCTGTTGGGGTTGATTTGGGAGGATTTTTCGGACCCAACAACTTCTTCCCCAGTTACAAGCAGCATGAGTCTTCTGCCACTTAGAGGAAGAGAAGGGAAGAGTTCAGAGGACTTTGGTTTGCAAAGTAAACAAATTCAGTCACAGTAAAATAAAATACCAAGCAGACCCCTGAAGCTCTAGAGGGCAGGCCTTACTTCCTGGACAGCATTTCTGGACCCAGTTCTGACAGGGTTCCCCAGCTGCTGACTAAAAGCACCTTGAGTCAAATAAACATCAAAGGCAGACAGGCAACAGACACCGCTGGCTTTAAGTGACACTGGGCTGGCTTCACATGTGACTTGGTCCTGGTGGCCACCAGGAAGTGCCCATGTCACTCCTCAAACAACTCTAGCAGCCCAGCACAGAGTGAGGGATTTTGTCTGACAATCCAGGAAATTCTCCTGTATTTTACCTCAGGTCAGCAAGGTGGTACCACTGGGAATCAGCAAGGGTCATGGCATTGCTAAGTTTGTAGCACCCCTAGTGTGAGTGTAGCCGCCGTGACCAGAGACTTAAGACTGCAATGCTCAATTCCGTTAGAGTCTCTGGAAAGCCTTCTCAAGAAGGACAGATTCAAAGGAGTCCAGACTGTGAAGATTAAAACCTCTTCAATGCCCAAACATTGACAAACATCTATAAACATTGAGAACATCAGGAAGACGAGACCTCACCAAATGAACTGAATAACCAGTAACGAAGCTCAGAGTGATGGAGATATATGAAGTTTCAGAGAAAGAATTCAAAATAGCTGCCCTGAAAAAACTCAGTGAACTCAAAAACAATACAGAGAAGAAATTCAGAGGCATATCAGAGAAATTTAAGAAGGAGATTAAAATAATGAAAAAAATGAAGCAGAAATTCTGGAGCTTAAGAATTCAATTGACAACTCAGTGCCTGTGGCTCAAGTGACTAACGCACCAGCCACATACACCTGAGCTGGCAGTTCAAATCCAGCCTGGGCCCACCAAACAACAATGACAGCTGCAACCAAAAAATAGCTGGGTGTTCTGGCAGGTGCCTGTAGTCCCAGCTACTTGGGAGGTGGAGGCAAGAGAATCTCTTGAGCCCAGGAGTTGGAGGTTGCTATGAGCTGTGATGCCATAGCACTCTAGCCAGGGTGATAGCTTGAGACTCTGTCTCAAGGAAAAAAAAAATTCAATTGACAAACTGCAAAATGCGTCAGAGTCTCTCAACAGCAGATTTGACCAAGCAGAAGAATTAGTGAACTTGAAGACAGACTGTTTGAAACACAGTCAGAAGGGAAAAAAGAAAGAAGAATAAAAAAGGAGCACACTTGCCCAATCTATAAAATACTAACAAAAAGGCAAATCAAAGAGATAATCTATTTAAGAGAGATAGATTGAGATAGAAAATGGTATCTATTACATGAGGCACACCTGGTATACTTATAGGCACTTATAAATAATAATATCACAAAAGAAAATACCAAAATATAAATCTCAGATGCTAATAACATAAAAGTAAATACTGATAAAGAATGATGGTTTGGGAATTTATTACCACATCTTTTTCAGTATATTACAGGTAGGCAATATTCACATATAAGCACTAAATAAGTATTAAGAACTTCAAAAACCATAATTTTGTATGTGGTTAATAGATGCATCATAAATGGCACATGATCAGAGCATGACCATAATGCTTTGTCTTTTTAAAGCATTATGAAACCTTATAAAATTAAGCATTAGCAAGAGCTCTTTGGTTGCAATAACAGAAACCTAACCCAAACTAAGCCAGAAGGGAAAAAACTTCTCTATCAGGAAAGAGCTGAAGCCACCGTTAAAATAAATCAAAATAAGACGTGGCGAATGAATCCCAGTTACTTTTGAGTCCCAGTTCTGAACTGGGGCCATTTTTGCAGCTTTTCCCAGATTTGGATCTGCAACACTTCCTCTGATCTGGTGAGACAGCCAGTGGTCTTCCTATAAATTTACCTTTAGGCCTTTGTCTGGAACAATCTAAGGGCTGCAAAATAATGCTGTTTAGAAGCAAAGCCTTTTACACTGTACCTAACCAACAAGATTAAACCAAGGGAAACACAGAAGAATAAATAGCCTTGCCTATATTCTCAGCTTTGGCTTCCAAAGCAGGCCCAGAAGAGATTAGGTGCATCATACCAACCAGAAAACAACAGCAAAAATAATGTCAAAATCCAGGAGCCAAATAACACAAAGACACTAAGCCAGAGTACAGAAAAAGTACCCAAATCCAAGGCACAACTGAGCTCATCAAACAGATTTAATGTTTACAGGAAAAATTCCTAATTTCATAGTTTCAATAGACCATTGCAATATTATTTTTTGTTTAGAATATTGTTATTCTTTCAACAGTGTTTATTACAAATGGCATGTATACCTACTCCAATATTTTGAAATTATGTTGAAGAAAAAAATAAAAATTAAAGGTGATTATTAAAGGTGATTGTCCCCTAAAATTTTGGTGCTTATTCTCCAGTATTGCATGCACTTGCTTTGAATGTGTATGCTTGTGTGCATCTGCCTGTCTATTTATACCTGTTTTTAATTTAAAAATGTAAATGGAAGTGAAGGACAATCCATACACAAAGGACGAGTCATACACAAAGTATATTATGAAACTATTTCTTATCATTAAATATTTTTGTGGATTTTTGAGACAGTTGCCTAGCATTTAATTGAATGCATGTACTATCATTTATCTAATTCCTAACCTTTTGTTGAGCATTTAATTTTTTTCACAGTATAAGCAGTTTCACAATGAATACCAATTTAATTAAATCACTGTAACAAATCTATGTGTATTACTGTAGGAAATTCCCAGAGATGAAATCTTAGGTCAAATGTTATGAAAAGAAAATGTTAAAGCTTTTGACTGCCTAAAGGTTTTATTAATATCTGTTGCCACAATAATTACTTCTCCGGAACACAGTTATTTCTTTACTAGTTTTCAACACAGAAAACTATCTTTAAAAATATTGCTATTTTAGATGTCTAAAAATAATATACAATATATAAATATTCAGATGTTCATATATATTCCAATATATTCATTTGGAACATATTCAGTTCAAATATATTCTGAATTTGAATAATTTGAATGTGTTCTTTGGAGATTTGGATTTTTTTATAAATTATTTATTTATGTTCTTTATCCTAATATGTTATAGTCACTGGAGATGAAGCTCTAAAAATTTCTGTCCTCATGGAGTTTACATTATAGGGAGAAAGAGACATAATTAACAATTAAACAAATATATAACCAAAAACAAAACAAATATACAAAAGATGATGACCGATATTAATAACCATTATGGCAAAAATAAGTAGCTTGATATGATAAGGATCTACTTTAAATGGAATAGTCAGCAAAATTTGGTTTATTTATAGAAACTTTTAATGTATTAAGGAAATCATTCATTTGTTTATAATATATATGACATATGTTTTTGTAAATTTGTTTTGGATATAAGAGAAGAGATTGGACAAGGCCCTGATTGGAAATAGCTTTTGTCTCCTCATGTGAGGAAAGAAGCAATTGATTAGGGGATAGGATCTTTTGTGTCCAGAAACCTTGAACTTTTCTAGAAAGTTCTGAGGATGGGAGAAGCAGGGCTGGAGAAGACAAGTAAAGTAATAGAGTGATGAAGGGGTAAACAAAAGGCAGAGAAAGAAACAGAAATGGAATTAGGGGAAATGACTCGACTCAGAGCCACACTGTCCTCATGTTTAGATTATCTCCACTCAATAGCCCTTAATCTGTCCATGGCCCACCACCCAACAACTCTGGACACTTTAAAGTCTTGATCAGAGTATGTGCTCCCAAATTCAGGAATACTTATAACCAAAAAATAGAAAGTGAATGTAGTGACTTGACAGAAGTTGAAAGGAGAAAGGATAGAGAATATACAGAGGGAAGAATAGATGAGTTAATATTCTTTTCTTGATGAAATGAAGGGGCCAAAGACATTGTCTAAATTTAGTGAAATAAAAAGTAGCACTTTACTGAAAGCATCAAAAATATCCAAATGGATATGGAACAACATCCATAGACAAATAATAGTGTCAACTTGGAAAAATGAAGGAGGGAAAGGAAATATAGGAGGTGTATATTAAATTAAATTTTTACCTTTTATAAAAATTCAATAGAAAAGAATAAAAAGGGGGAGAGGGAGGGGAGGGGAGAAGGGCAGATGGGTGGAGGGAGGGTGATTGGAAAGATCACCTCTATGGTTTGTCTTACAAGAGTACAAGTGAATCTTTCTAAGAGTATAAATGTCTTAACACAATAACTAAGTAAATGTCATAAAGTTTATGTTAACCAGTTTGATGAAAATATTTCAAATT
>NW_003852594.1:83186-87640 GCF_000181295.1 Otolemur garnettii | reverse complement strand
TAGAATCTACAGAGAACTCACACTAATCAACAAGAAGAAAACAACCCCATTTCTTTCTAGGCAAGAAACTTGAACAGCAACTTCTCTGAAGATGACAGGTGCATGGCCTACAAATACACAAAAAATGTTCATCATCTTTAATCAATAGAGAAATGCAAATCAAAACCACTTTGAGACATGACCTAACTCCAGTAAGATTAGCCCACATCACAAAATCCCAAAACTGCAGATGTTGGCATGGATGTGAAGATAAAGAAACACTTCTACACTGCTGGTGGGACTGCAAATTAATACAGCCTTTTTGTAAAGAAGTATGGAATTCTCAAGGAACTAAAAGTTGACTTACTGTTTGATCCTGCAACACCATTACTAGGTATCTACCCAGATGGACAAAAATATTTTACAACAAAGACATTTGCACCAGAATGTTTATTGCAGCCCAATTCACAATAGCCACATCATGGAAGCAGCTTAAATGTCCATCAACCCATGAATAGATAAACAAATTTTGATATATGTATACCATGGAATACTGTTCAGCCATAAAATAGAGGGAGACTTTACATCTTTTATGTTTACCTGAATGGAGCTAGAACATATTCTTTTTAGTAAAGTATCTCAAGAATGAAGTACAAGTATCCAGTATACACAATATTATTTTGAAGCCAATAAAGAAACACACATTCATACGAATGATTAAACACAAAGATAGTCCAGAAAGAAAGAGGGGAGAAGAGGGAGATGGGAGAAGAAGGAAAAGGGCAACTAGAGAGAGGGGTTTTAGTGAGATCTCACCTAATGTGCACAATGCAAGGGTATGTTTCAAAATAACTACGAATATATTATAAATGTCTTACCACAAAAATAAGTAAGTGAGGTGATGGTTATGTTAATTAGTTTGATTTAAGCATTCTACACAGTATATAAAATTATCATATTGTACTCCATAAATATATACAGTTATAATTTGATAAAAATTAAGACAGAGAGAAAGAAAGAAAGAAAGAAAGAAAGTAAGAAAGAAAGAAAGAAAGAAAGAAGAGAAGGAAGGAAAGAAGGAAGGAAGGAAGAAGAAAACCAAGCAATATGGTATAGTTGCATTATTTCATAAAAGGTGAAAACTAGCACACAAACAACTGCACCCATTAAAAATATTTCTAAAGAGACTGGGATTGGAAAAGATGGATGTGTAAGAGTGCTCTCTTTCTTCTTATTTTTAACTCTTTAAAAATGTTTTTATGATGCATTATTTTACTTTGGTAAAAATAACAAAACCACCAAAAACTAAAATAAGAACAAAAGCATATGCTGACAAACATCTGAGAACTGTTACACTTCAATTAAGATAAATTCAATTATTTTGGTTAAGAAGATCATGGTCACTTATTATAAGGTCTGACAATTAATTTGGTGAATTTGCCACCAATTGCTCACTTTGGCAACACTGTACATACAACTTGGTAAGGTTTCATAACCTTTGTATACCAATGTCTCACAGCTGTGTTTGTGTCTACATGTGGTGATGTCTTACTGACTGGAATTCATTAGTGTTGTTGCATGTCAGAGCTTGAATTAGAGCAACAAACAAATACTAAATTTCTTGTTAAACTTGGCAAAAGTGGAAGTGAAATCAGGGACATATCAGTCCAACTTTATGGGGATAATGCTATGAAGAAAACAGCAGTGTACAAATGGATTAAATGTTTTTCGGAGGGGAGAGAAAGTAACACTGATGAAGAGAGTCAGAGTAGCCAATGATGTGCAGAAGTGACAAAAACACTACAAAAGTGTGTAGTGAGCACCAAAATTGTTGGCTGACTGTGAGAAGCATAAGCAGAACAAGTAAATATTAATAGATAAACAGTTAGGCAGGGGCAGAGGCAAGATGGCTGACTGGAGCCAGCTTTCCTCAGAGGCTCCCATCCAGAAGGAATGTTAAAAGACAGATGTTTAGCAAGAAAGCTGATGGTTTGGAGCTGAGCCAAGAGAGATGGTTGAAGAATGTACATCAACCCTGCTGAGGTGAGCTGCAACCCCAAGAATACAAACAAAAGGTACAAAATCCATCGCAAAGTGGATGGGAGTCCCCTCCCCCTTGAGAAAGGCTCACAGTATGCTCCATAAAAATAAGCAAGCAGAGTTCGAACATCCTCCCATTCTATCCCACAGGAGAGACCCTCTAAAAACCAGACCTTCTTTGCCTACTAGGGTGCCATGGCACTCTCCTGCCAGGCATAAAACTGCATAAAACTGTATATATTCTCTACCTACAATTCTGAACTCCCAGCACTCCCCCTCCACTCTCACCCTGAGGTCTAGAAGCCTGTGCCCCATGAAGTCCAGATTCTTGGGCATTTTCTCAAGAGGTATGGACTAGGCAGGGGCTATTGCTGGTCTGTGCTGATTCTACGGCAGGGGAGTAAGGAGAAGAAAGGGTATGCCTGAGATGGTACCTGCCTGGGCAGAGCCTGGACTAGAATATGCGCACACAGAGATGCAGACTCCCAGGGCAGGGCTGACCCAGAGGACTGCTTTACTGAGTCTGAGACGCACCTAGCCCTCAGGGGGTCATAGCTAAGACAAAGGTGGGCAGGCAGAGGCTGGAACTGATAGCTGAGTATGAGCTCTAACCGCACCCACCCCAACACAAACTGCAGCCAAGACCAGGCTGAGTTGCAGTTTCCGTGAACTCAAACTTTGTCTGATCCACAGGGAAATAAAGCTGGGACAGAAACACATTCTTCAAAGTTGTTCTGTTCTGCCAGCAACATCAATCAGGGAAGGGACTGGAACTGAGTGAACAGCCCTAGCCTCCATTAAGCACCCGAGGTTGTTAGGCCTCACCTCCCCCTGCCAGATGGTGACAGAGACCGGCAGCCTGGATGAGGAGACATTGATCTCCCTGTGACTCAAGCAGGTGCAAATTCCTGGAGCATATGCTCATTGGAGAGAACTGGGTCACAGCCCTGTGGGGTTACCAGTGACTGGGTGTGACAGAAGTACAAGGTGGGTACTATCTACTATCTAGTTGCTGAAAACCTTTTGAACTCTCCCACATGACACCAGTGCTGACTGGAACAATTGATTTGGACCTCTTGAACTGGGTCCATCACCCAAGGACTATCCAAAGTGGTACCATGTGTGTGTGGTTGTGAGAAGGTTAGATTTTCCTTTTCTTATTGTTGCCTGTCAGGGGCAGTGTGACTTAATTGCTGGTATTTCTCCACAACTGAGACTTCAACCCAGAGTAACTGGTTCACTAGGGTAGGATAGAGGACAGCTGAAAACAAGACAGAGCCACTTAGCCCCCCACACTAATCAGGCCCCCAGTATCTCAGGCTGTAGCACTGTACAGGTCCTTAGCAAAGCTCTAGGGGAAAAGGTATGGACACCAGTCCCAGCTTTAGGGCAAAGGGCTACTTAATCATTACTCCTAGAAACCCCAACCAAACTTCTCCTTATCTGCTCATCTAGCCAAACAGTGTAAAATAAACATGGGGCAGAATCAGCACAAAAACTTTGGTAAAATGAATAACCAGAATAGATCAACCGTCCCCCCAAGAAAGATATGACAGACACAACTGAAGATCCTATTCATGAATAGATGGTTGAGATGTCAGAGATCGAATTTAGAATTTGGGTGCAATAAGATTAGTAGAATAGAGGCAAAGTTGGAATTAGAAATTCAAGGAGCATTTCAAAAACTGTCTCAAGACATTACTCAGAAATAAAAACAAAGCAGGAGGAATCACGCTACCACACCTCAGACTATACTATAAATTGGTAGTGATCAAAACAGCATGGTATTGGCACAAAAATAGAGAGGTAGATGTATGCAACAGATAGAGAACCAAGAGATGAACCCAGTGGTAATCATTATTTAATCTTTGACAAGTCAATTAAAAACATTCAGTGGGGAAAAGATTCCCTATTTAACAAATGGTGCTTGGCAAACTGGCTGGCAACCTGTAGATAACTGAAAGTGGACCCACACCTTTCACCATTAACAAAGATAGACTCTCACTGGATTAAAGATGTAAACTTAAGACATGAAACTATAAAAATACTAGAAGAAAGTGCAGGGAAAACTCTTGAAAAAATTGGTCTGGCTGAATATTTTATGAGGAGGAACCCCCAGGCAATTGAAGCAGCATCAAAAATACACTACTGGGACCTGATCAAACTAAAAAGCTTCTGCACAGCCAAGAACACAGTAAGTAAAGCAAGTAGAGACCCCTCAGAATGGGAGAAGATATTTGCAGGTAATGTCTCTGACAAAGGTTTAATAACCAGAATCCACAGAAAACTCAAATGCATTAGCAAGAAAAGAACAAGTAATCCCATCTCAGGGTGGGCAAGAGACTTGAAGAGAAACTTCTCTGAAGAAGACAGGCACATGGCCTACAGACATATGAAAAAATGCTCATCATCCTTAATCACCAGAGAAATGAAAA
>NW_003852594.1:76994-82504 GCF_000181295.1 Otolemur garnettii | reverse complement strand
ATAGGTAGATAAATAATTAAGAATATCTTAACTGAAAATATTGCCATAAGAAACATAAGGTTCTTGCATCACTGCAATGCATGAGGTCACATGGCACTTTCTTTGAGGGTGTTTTTAGCCACTAAACAAATAACTGTATTGGAATACCCTCCCGACTCACCTGATCTGGACCACAGGGATTTTTTTCTTCACCAGAAGTTAAAGAAAACATTGAAAGGAAGACATTTTGATGAGATTTAGGACATTGATGACAGCTCTGATGGCCATTCCAGAAAAAGAGTTATAAAATTGCTTTGACGGTTGGAGTAGGCACTGCCATCAGTGTGCAGCTTCCAAAGGGGAATGCTTCAAATGTGATCATAGCAATATTCAGCAGTGAGGTTTGTAGCCTTTTTTCTAGGATGATTTCTCAAACTTAATTGTCAGTCCTTATACATAGTGATAAAAGTAAATCATGAAGTGAACAGTGAAATTTAGCATCAGTAACCTCAAGTTCTCATGTTTTATAAAGCATGTATGACAGTTTTCTGTTTTCTTCCTTAGATCTGGGATTTATTTATATCTATGTTAAAATAAGAAAATAAATGAGTGCTGAAACTGGGAAGCATCAATTTCAGAGACTCCAAGGAAAGCACAATTGCTAATGTAGGAAAAACATATTGAACAAAGAAAAAATATGCCTTACATATTACTGCGACAATGACATTAAGAAATGATTGCTATTAGGAAAAGACATCTTAGTGTCTTGATGCATTACGCTTGTCTTTTTCCTGCAAACATGTAGCCAATGGTTTAATAACAAGATTCAAATCCTCTTATGGTAATTGATATCACTATATTTTTATTATGAACATATATTAGTTTCCTTTAGCTACCATAACTATCACAAAGTTGCTTAAAATAAGAAAAATTTATTCTCTCATAGACTGAAGTTCTGAAATCTAAAATCAACATGTGAGCAGGATCATGCTCCCTTCAGAGGCCCCAGCAGAAATCTTGTCTCTTCCAGTTTCTGCTGGCTGTCAGCACTCTTTATGCTGCTTAACTCCCATCTGTCCTGTGGTCACATGGCCTTCTTTTCTTCTGTGTCAAATCTGTCTTTGCCACTCTCTTATAGTGATACATATGATGGCATTTAGTGTCTACCCAGATAATCCAAAATAATCTCCCCAACTCAAAAACCTTAATTTAATCATAAGCAAAACGCTATTTTTCCTTATAACATTCACAGATTTCAGGCATTAGAACTTGGTATCTTCAGAGCTACCATTCAGCCCACTAGAAACCATAATTAAATTAATTTATTCAGGATGATACATTTGCTGAGTTATGCTTAAAATATATGATTAAAAATGCAAGTTTACCTCAATGCAATGTCTATGAGTCTCAATTATCTAAGACTCATGATCTATACTTCTTCAGAATTTTATTTTCTAATGCACATATTGCAGGATTGAGCTTTTATTACTTTGTTAGCAGAAATAGGGCTTTGCTATAACAACCATAAGCTGGGTTTTATAATGTGCTATAATTTCCTCCGCATCAAATATTGAGTAAGTGACCTCTGCCCTGAATTTAATTTACATATCACTTATTCCTCTGACTTCTTTCAAAGTGCTAAACAAAATGAACAAAGGCAGAAAAGGCCAGTCTTAGTGGGGGCCGCTTATGAAGCTACTCTGTTTGCAAGGAGAAGCATGGACTCCTTACATTTCAGACAGTTGTGGGCATTTTTAAACACAAAATGTTTCACTCAAATGTTGATCTGCTTTGATCATTGATATTATTAATAAAGTGTGATTTAAATGAGAATTATTTAGGGGAGAAAATTGAAAGGTATTCTCCTGTGCAAGAAAATGTGGATTTAACTATACAAGCAACCTAGAACCCTAGAACCACCTCAGCTCAAAGAAAATGTTTGCAAGCACTAAATTGTGAGATAGCAAATGTATAAGAAAAAAAATATGATGAAAAAATGCTAAAAGGATCTGAATAGACATTTTTCCAGAGAAAAATTCAAATGACCAATAGGCATATTGTGCTTGACATTGATAATCATCAGAAAATTACAAATCAAAACCACAATGAGATATCACTTCCCACTTGTTAGGATTACTGTTACCAAAAAGATAAGCAATAACAAGGGTTGACAAGGGTGTAAAGAAAATAGAACTTTCTTTTTCTTTTTTTTTTTTTAATTATTGGGGATTTTTTGAGGGTACAAAAAAACAGGTTACATTGATTGCATTTGTTAGATAAGGACCCTCTTATAATTGTGTCCCACCTCCAAAAGGTGTGTCACACACTATGACCCTCCCTCCCCCCTCCCTTCTTCCCTATCTCTGCTTTCCCCATCTCCCTTCCCCTACCATGTACTAGGACATTAATTGTCCTCATATCAGAATGGAGTACATAGGATTCTTGCTTCTCCATTCTTGTGATGCTTTACTAAGAATAATGTGTTCTACATCCATGCAGGTTAATACAAAAGAACTTTCATACACTGTTGGTAAAGTGTAAATTTGTACATCCATTGTGAAAAACATTGGCAATTCCTCAAAAATTAAGACTATAAATTCTGAGTCCATATCTAAATTAAGTAAGTATCTTGGGGATACATCTTTTTTTATTTCACATTAATATGAGGGTACAAATGATTAGATTAGGTTGCATCGTTTGTTTCTAAGGTAAGGTTCAAGTTGTAGTTGAGCCCCTCACCCAGGGCTTAACTTACATTGTACACATTAGGTGAAAGCTTACCAATGTCCCCCCTCCTCCCCTTTCCCCTTTCCTTTCTGGTCTTCCCCCATTTGAATATAATGTTTTATTCTCTCATGTAGGCTTGTAGTTGTTTATCTATTGGTTTCATATTAGCATTGAGTACATTGAATACTTGCTTTTCCATTCTTGTGATACTTTACTAAGAATGTTCTTCAACTACATCCAGGTTAATACAAAAGATGTAAATTCTCCAACTTTTTGTGGCTGAATAGTATTCCATGGTATACATATTATACATATACTACAGTTTATTAATCTATCCATGGATTGATGGGCACTTGGGTTGATTCCACAACTTAGAATTGTCAACTGAGCTACAATAAATATTTTGGTCAAATGTCCTTATGTTAAAATAATTTGTTTTCTTCTGGGCAGATATCCAGTAATGAGATTTAAGGATCAAATGGAAGGTCTACTTTTAGCTCTTTGAGTATTCTCCATACCTCTTTCTATAGCAGTTGCCTTAGTTTGCAATCTTGGGGGGATATCGTCACCCTCATGTTCACTGCAGCATCATTCAGGATAGCCAAGACATGGTAATTACCTAATTATTTGTCAGTGGATGAATAGATTAAAAAGTATGATGTATATATACATCATAGAATACTATTCAATGTTAAAAAGCAGAAAATTCTGTTATTTGTAACAACATGGGTGAATCTGAAGGACACTATGGTTAAGTAAAATAACCCATTTACAGACAGATACTATGTGATCTCACTTATGTATGTGAAATTTTAAAATGCTGGGCTAGTAGCAGCAGAAATTGGAACACCTATGTTTCCCTTAAAATAAGACCTACCCAAAAAATAAGCCCTAGCAGGATTTCTATGCATTTCTTAAATATAAGCCCTACCCTAATTATAAGACCTAGTGATGGGCGTGGCTATGCAGTGTATCTGCAAAGCCAAACCATGCATTTTGGCGCGGAGCAGTAAAGAAGACTGAAATACCTTTTATCTGCCACAGCTCCTTTCTCCAAGCCATTTGCACTTGTACAGGTGTGCATGTGGTAACCTATTGTGCACATGTGAACGGCTAGGGGAAAGGAGTTCACACATCACTAGTGCCAGACTCACCAACAAGATCAGCTCCTCCTGATCATGTTCCAGAAGAAGATGACTTAACTGTATTTGAATAAATGTAGATTGTTGTATTATACTTAATAAAAATATGACATCTCCTGAAAATAAGCCTTAGTGTGTCTTCTGGAGAAAAAATAAATATAAGAAAGTGTCTTATTTGGGAGGAAACATGGTAGTACCTAACAGGATTGAGGGTATGGGCAAAATAAGATGTTCAACAAAAGATATAAACTTTCAGGTTTCAATTTGTGTTTCCCTAATGTTTAGTCATGGTGAGCACTTTTTCATACATTTCTTAGCCATTTGTCTATCTTTTTTTGAGAAAAATCTGTTCATGTCTTTTGCCCACTTTTTGATGATGCTATGTCCTTTTTTTATGAGTTGTTTGCATTCTTCATTGATTCTGGAGATTAGCCCTTTGACAGATGTATAATTTGCAAATATTTTTTCTATTATCTAGGTTATTTATTTACCCTGTTAATTATTTTCTTCACTGTGTAGTTTAATTTGATTTGGTTTAATTAGGTCTCCTTTATTTTATTGTTGCTGTATTTGCTTTGGAGATCATAGTTATAAATCTTTTGCTTAGACCAGTATTTTTCAACCTTTTTTAATCTCATGGTACACTTGAACCTATAGTTAAACTTCCATGGCACACTTAAATTATGTAGATTTAAGAGTATATATATATACTTAACTGTCCTTTGAACTTCTTTTGAAAATAATTTAATTAATGGTCTTTAAAATTTTTCACAGCACACTTGAGATCCTCTCACGGCACACCAATGTGCTGTGGCACATTGGTTGAAAATTACTGGTTTAGACTAATGTCCAGAAAAGTTTTTCCTATGTTTTCTTTTAGAAATTTTATGGTTTCCAATCTTACATTTGAGTTTTTAATACATGTTGAGGTAACTTTTGTATATGGTGAGAGATAGGGATTCAGTTTCATTCTTCTGCATATGGCTACTATTTTCCCAGCACCATTTACTGAAAGGGGTATCTTTTTCCCAGTATATGTTTTTTGCCTGTTCTATCAAAAATCACTTGGTTGCAGCTATATGGGTTTATTTTGGGATTCTCTATTCTGTTGCATTGATCTATGTGTCTACCTTTATACCAGTACCTATATCTATGTTACTATATCTTTGATGTATAATTTGAAGATTGGTAAAGTGATGGCTCCAGAATTTTCTTTTTGCTTAGGACTGCTTTGGCTAGTCAGGCTCTTCTTTGGTTTTGGGTAAAACTTAGGAGTGCTTTTTCTATTTCTGTGAAAAACGGTGTTGGTATTTTGATTGGAATTGCTTTGAATGTATAAAATCACTGTGGGCAGTACAGACATTTTAACAATATTGATTCTTCTAATCCATGAGCATGGATCATTTTTCCATTTGTTTGTGTCATCTGTGATTTCTTTCATAAGTGTTTTATAGTTCTTGTAGAGACTTTTACCTCCTTAGTTAAGCATATTCCTGAGTATTTCATTTTCTTTGCCTTTGTTGCAAATGGTATTGGGTTCTTGATTTGACTCTCAGCTTGACTGCTGTTAGTATATAGAAATGTTACTAATTTTTGAACATTAAGTTTATAACCCAGAAATTTACTGAATTTATTAATCAAAGAGCCTTTAGGATTTTTTAC
>NW_003852594.1:76391-76974 GCF_000181295.1 Otolemur garnettii | reverse complement strand
TACTATATTGAATAGAAATGGTGACAGTGAGCACCCTGTTCTTACTTCAGTTCTTAGGTGAAATGTTCCAAATTTCCCCCATTCAATAAGATATTGGTTGTAGGTTTGTCAAATATGGTTTTTATTATAATATTTTGAGGCATATCCCTTCTATGCCTTTTTTGTTGAGGGGTTTTGCCATAAAGGAGTGCTGGATTTTATCAAAGACTTTTTCTGCATCCATTACTCCTGAAGAGCTTCTGGAGCAGTGGTTCTCAAACTGTGGATTGCAACCCACAGAAACTGTATCAAAGGGCCACAGCATTAGGAAGGTTGAGAACCACTGTTCTAGTGGGACATGATATGGAGGTAAAAGATAGTGATATTGATGATACTGACACCAAGCAGGTATAAACTAATATGTGTTTGTGTCTTAGATTTATTTAAATGAATAAAAATTTTTAAAAATAGACAAAAGCTTATACTATAATGATATAAAAAAGGAAATATTTTTGTACAGCTGTATGAGGTGTTGTGTGTGTTTTGCAAAAGTTTAAAAGATTGAAAAGTTTACAAAGTAAAAAAATTATAGAAAACTAAGATT
>NW_003852594.1:58225-75598 GCF_000181295.1 Otolemur garnettii | reverse complement strand
TGGAGTATGTATATACAGGCATATTCTTTTAATATACTCTATGTTTTATTTCAAAGTCAGTTGAGAAAAGTCATCATCCTTATTTATTATCATTGCCAATCAAATTATTTTGGTCCAGCATGAAAAATGATATACTTTCATTCACATAATTGATATTGCTAGATGGCTTTTTCTTCAGGTATTACTAGATATGACAGTGATATGATTTACATATTCAAGAGCCTAATTAAACTGCCACATGTTCAAACCAACTTTAGGACAAAACTGATTAAAAGTGTTGCTTTCCAACAAAATTAAATTAGTTTTAATGCACTGAATGCACTTCAGGGCTCTAAAGGCAGGTCATGCAGGAGAAGGAAGTCAAGTTACTTTCCTGTTGCTGTTGCATCAACACAAAGCAGGTGCTTAAGACAAAACAAAATTATTATTGTACAGTTTTGCAGTTCAGAATTTTGCAACTGGTCTTAGGGGGCCACAATCAAAGCAAGCATTCCTTCCAGGAGCTCTAAGGCCACCCATTTGTAGGTGGCAGAATAATGGCCCTCCAAAAACGTCCATGTCTTAGTCCCAAAACCTGTGACTATGTTACCTTATGTGACAAAAAGGACTTTGGAGATGTAAGTAAATTAAGGATTTTAAGATTGGGTAATTATCATGGGTTATACAAATAGCTCACTATTATCACAAGGTTATTTATAAGAAAAGGGTAAGAGGCTCAGAGTCAGAGGAGTTATGAGTATGAAGGCAGAGGTTAGAGTGACACACTTTAACAGATGGAGGAAGGGCCATGAGGGGGGAGTGTGAGTAATATCTAGAATGTGGAAAACAATGGAAACAAACTTTCCCTAGAGCCTCCCGAAATAACATGGAAAAAGCAATCAAGCAGAGTCTTCTCTGGAGTCTCCAGAAAAAATGGAGCTGTGCTGGCACCTTGATTTCAGCCCTATAAGAATCATGTCAGCCTACGACCTCCAGAATTGTAAAACAGTAAATTTATGTTGCAATGAGCTACTGAATTTGTGTAATACAGTAGAACCCCTGCAATTTAACCACCCAAAGGATTATAACAAGCTGGTCAACATACAGAGGTGGTCATCATAAGGAAGTAGGCCTTAGTGTATGTGGTGTGTGTCCAATCTATGAAAATTAGGTCAACATAAGGAGGTTCTACTCCTTAATATAGGGAGGTGGTCAACTATGGAGGTTCTACTGTAAAAATGAAAGATGTTTAGATGCTATAAATAAATATTTAAATCCATGATGATATTTTTGAAAATGCCTAAACAATAAATTTTTTCTTCAAAAAGAAAAATAACCAAAATAGACTCAGAATGATGTAAAACATTTGAACACATCTCTACTGGTCAGAGAAGCATAGTCTTATCAAAGAACTATTGGGCTTCCACACTTACTAACTACTGAGTTTTAAGTTGCCTAACTACTGCATTACGTGAACTTGGGAAAATTACTTCTTTTCTCTGAAAGGTACTGTTTTCTCATAAATGTAATGGGACACACTTGGTAAGTGTATTGTAAGGACTGAGGTTTAATATGTATAACACGCTCAATTGACAAGTGGCAGTCATTTCTGTAAGTTCTCAATACATGTTAATCATTAAATCAAACACCATCACTAAACTATGGGCAAAGGAAGAGAGTAGTGAAGAGACTAATAAAAAATAGCTAGAGAGAAGTAAGAAAACAGGGTTACAGGGAAGAAGAAAGGATGATATCTTTAGACAAGACAGCTAACTGTGGCAAGTATGATGTAAAGGACTAATATGAGCATGCAAAAATGCGATCACTCTTTACCATTGCCAGGTCACTTTAGAATAGCAGATTTAGTATCACACTTTAAGCAGAAATCAGATTCTAACAATGGAGTTGGTCTGGTGAAAAATGGGAGGCATGGATTTTAGGCTGTTTTATCAAGACATTTACCTATAAAGAGAAAAAATATTTGGTCTAGGAAAAATCAGGAATGGTTCTATTTGTTGTTTTACAAAAGACCTGTTAGAATAATGGTAGGTCTTCATTATTCTCCTACAGTCAGCCTGTAATCTTCTAGCTACAGAATAATATTAGTTTATGACTTTACCAATAGGTGGCTTTTGAATGAAGCTTATGGAACTAAATCTCCAATGCAACTCTACAAGTTTCTGTGGGGAAGGGTAAAAGGAACCCTAGCAATGTGTTCACACATTATTTTGTAAAATTAGCAAGAGTGAGTGATCTAAACCCCAGTTAAGCCTAACGTCTATTTTTGATACTTCTCTTTCATCATACTCTCCACTTTTGAATATTTTGTATGTGTTCTTTTGAGACTAGAGTTGAGTTGGCAACACACTTAATTTTTATTAGTAGACTATGTCTACATAACTTCAGTCATTTCCATGCAGTGTTAGTTACTGTTATCCGTCTCAAATAGGAATGACTTCCAGGAATGCTCCTATCAACTATCATGTAAACTCATCTAGAAATACTACTTAAAGGTGTGGGGCCAGACATCATGTTGTGATATTAAACATGCCCTACAACATCTAGAAATATACAAGTAGTAGAAGAGAAGCAGTGTTTGAAAGGCATGTGACCAGAAGATAGTTTACTTAGGAGTTAAGGCACAGACTTGCTTTTCAGCAATGTCTATTCAAAACAGTTATTTTTTGTCAGGAATGTGCTCATTAACACAGCATATATGTATGATTTAAACCCCATTATAGATTCATTCTTTAATTATATAAATTAACAAAATTCCTATGTTAATAGGAAAAAAGCTAGTAAGATTTCTTCAAATAGTAAACACAGTTATCCCTCTCTTCCCATGGATTCCAATCCCTGGATTCAATTAACCACAGATCAACATATTCGAGAAAAAAAAGATCTTTTTTACCTTGTAAATATCCCCTACAATACAGTTTTAACAACTATTTCCATAACATTTACATTCTCCTAGGTATTATAAGTAACCTGGAGGTGAAGTAAAGTATACAGAAGCATGTGTATAGGTTTTATGCAAATTGTATACCATTTTATGTAAGGGACTTAAGCATCCTCAGATATTGGTGTTCAAGGGTAGTCCTAGAACCAATCCCCTACAGATAGCAAAGGATGGTTGTATATCTTGTGTGAAGTCATGTCTTTTATTTAACCTCAATACCAATGTCAAAAACAAATCTAAATCCACTGCAATGGAGGAAGGACTAAAATATTTTTTGGTCACTCTAAAGAAAATTATATCATGATATAAAATCACTGTCCAAAGAAGAGGCAATCAAGGGGGATGCAGTGAAGAATACAGGTGCAATAAAAAGCATTATAGTTCTGTGTTAGCCTGTTGATTATAAAAGTATTTAATTTTTTGGATATCATGGCATTTGAAGAATTTGTCAACTTTTAAAAACTGGCAATTTATTGTTATTATTTTAAATAAATACAGTGGTATCTGACTTTTAACTAATTTCATATCTGCCCATATCCATAACTGGATCATAAACAAGTTGACAAATTGGAAAAATCTTTGTTCTACCATTAACTGACCACAAAACTAAGATAGTAGAAAATTCAGAGGTCACATGTGACAAACAATGCAGACTTTACAGAATTAGTCCAGGAAAATCAGTATAAAAACACTAGCAGTACCACCAAAAAACCTGGGAGGATAGTTGTGCTACTTCACTCTTGATATATTCCAAAAGAGAAGTTGAGTCACAACTATAACACACTTACAATTGTTAGTGAATACCAAGTTGCTCTCCTTAGAAGTTAACCTACTTCAATGCTAATAAAAATTTTTGAGAATTCTTGGATTCAATCAACAGTATTCAACCAAGGGGACAGCGTGGCTGCCCAGAGAAAATCTTGGTTTACAACCAGATAAAGGCTGAATGGATAATTGGCAGCAAAAACTATAGATATTTGCTGCAGAGGAGAAAAATATTGTAAGAAATATTGCATGTCTATTATCAGTCCCCTCTTTTCTCTGTATGTTTCAAACTGAACTTTTCATTGCTTTCCCTATCTTTTTTGGCATTTTATCTTTGGTGTTATCCATTGCTTTTCTTTGTTACCTTTTCTTTATAACCACGTCCTTTTATGTTTATACTTTGAAAATGAGAGAAATGTAAGCTAAGTCAGTGTTCCACTACATGTGGCATGTAAGATGATCTTATAGGGTACTTGCGTGAACAATATTTCATTTTAATTGTTATGTATTTACTTTAGCATATTTAAAAAATAAACCTCTTGTTAGAGTAAGTTGACTTAATAAAAACATTAAGTAAATGGTAGCATAACTAGTATGTGGTCACTGCAAAATTATGAATTCATTAAGAGAATGATTAATGTTAGAAGCACATTACATATGCTGTTACTAGAAATGGTAGATCAATTTTTATTGTCAAAACAGCCAAATATCACTGTGTTATGCCAAATCCATCTCTCTCGGCTTTCAAATTTCACATGCCCTGAAATCCAATCTGACAATCAATCGTTGTTATGCCTACATGTCTTATAAGAGTAATATTTTGAAAAATATAAAAGTAATCACTAGCAGATTTGACCAAAATATATATCTTTGAAACTTGGAAAATCTAGACACAAAGAAATAATTTTTTGAAAAAATAGAGTAATCAAAGGAAACCACAATGTAGTATGTTTTTAAAGGGAACATAAAGTTGGTTGACCAAAGAGAAATATTCTTAGATTTTATTTTAAAAATTCCAACCATTTTTTTATGGTATAGGCATAAAACAAAGCACTAAATGAAAATTAATGAGCAAAAATCTACCAGATTAAAAAAATCAACATAGAAAAATGGTGACAAACTTAATTTCAAATTAGGATCCACAGAAAAGTGTATCCAAGGCATCAGAGAGGATTTTATTAATTCAGCTGAGTATTTTAACCATGATATGATATATAATCCTCTTGAAACTCTACATCAGCAGTTCTCAACCTTTCTAACGATGTGACCCTTTAATACAATTTCTCATGTTGTGGTGACCCCCAAGCAGTGAAAATAATTTCATGGTTGGGGGTCACCACAACATAAGGAACTGTTTTAAAAGGCTGCGGCATCAGGAAGGTCGAGAACCACTGCTCTACACACTGAATTCATGTGCATGGGATGTGTATACAGAGCAACTCACAATACCAAAAGCAAAACTAAAAGACACAGGAGAAATTACCAGAAATAAAACTTTTTGAATCTCTAAATATCACAGCCCGTTTCAGACCAAACAAAAATAAGCACTTTAAGAAATGCTCTAATGGGGGCGGTGCCTGTGCTCAAAAGAGTAGGGCATTGGCCCCATATGCCAGAGGTGGCCGGTTCAAACCCAGCTCCAACCAAAAAAGAAAAAGAAACGCTCTAATGTCTATGGTTCTCTGAAAAATGAAATATTTGTATAACATAATTCTAAATATCTCCACAAGTTCTAAAATTCTGATTTATTGAAGGTATTTGGAAGTTTTTGAGTAACCTCTCAAAATTTTTCTATTAAAAAGTCAACTTTATTGTGTGTTTTCTGCTTATTCTTATTTTAACACTCACCATTTGTCATTTGTCATTTATTACCAGGTTGCACACCCATCAAAGTTTGATTGCCCTTGATAGTCAAGTTTATAGAAAATATGATCAGTCCCCCATGCTCTCAATAGTGATCAGCACCAATCAGTAGGTAAGATTATTATCCAAATGTTGTATATGCTGTGACATGTTTTCCTTACTGAAAATTAATTAAGTTTAAAACAAAGTATTAATATTAACAGTATGCAAAAAATATGAAAACTTACAGCCCTCTACAGTTTGCTCAAATTAGTCCAATATTTTTGCTTACTTTTGTCAAATTTAAACTCTAATCCATTAAGACATAAACATAACACTGCCTTGCCACATCTTACCTATTGATATGCTTGATAATTAACTCAAATGTCTTTTGTAATAAAAATAATAAACAAGAATAAATTAAGAAATAAAAATAAAGAAAATAGTGATTTTTCTTGACTTAGAATGATAAAAGAACATATGATTAAACTATCAGAAAAATTCCTATTTGTACACAAGGATGATCCAAAGAAGACATGCTTCATCATTTCCTGATGCATTAAGACAGATTTTTATGATGCAAAAGACGATATTCTGATACATCAGGCAAAATTCTAATCATTACGTTTAACTTACTCTTTTGCTACATCAGATTTAGTTTGTTTATTGATTCATCACTTTGGTCCTATTAGTTACTGACTCTCTGGTACTTCTTTTATATCTGACACAATCAAATTTTATCCTAGAAAGAGGAAGAGGATATGAAGAATTTTCTTCTAAGTACAGGTCATGCATTCAAGGTCATTAAGGGCAGTAGGAGAGAAAGGCTGTGGTTCTTCCTTTGTGATTTTTACCAAATCATTTCCTATCATATTGCCACAGTCATTTCAGAAAGTCAGACATTATATAAATGTTATTATGAGTCAGAAGTCAGCAGAAGGAGGATGGATTCTGCACAAACTCCTCACCCCAATTTAGAGACATGAAAGCTTGGATTTCAATGGAAGTGACCACAGGTCAATAAATTGAAAGATAAGACTAAATATGGGGGGCAGTGCCTGTGACTCAGTGAGTAGAATGCCAGCCCCATATACCAAGGGTGGTGGGTTCAAACACAGCCCTGGCCAAACTGCAACAAAAAATAGCCAAGCATTGTGGCAGGCACCTATAGTCCCAGCTACTCAAGAGACTGAGGTAAGAGAATCTCCCAAGCCCAAGAGCTGGAAGTTGCTATGAGCTGTGACACCACCACACTCTACTGAGGGTGACAAAGTGAGACTGACTAAAGATGGGATAAGAAATGGAAAATCACATATGTGTAGTTTATGATATTTTAAAATATGTGCTGACTTGTTTCCCAAAGCTAGATAGAATACCAGATTCAACAGGAAAGAAAATTATAAACAATTAACCTTTATTGATCTTCATATTTAAGCATGTTATCTGAGGTTACCCATCTATCTGTTCATTACCTCATTGAGACAGGTTAATTACTCAGGCAGAGACTTTAAAACTGAGATCCAGAAATGTATATTTACTTGTCCAGTATTATGTATTATAGTCTTAACATATTTTGTTTTATTTTATTTTTGGTTTAAATGTTTTCAAGTTGAGGGATTTATACTTGCTTTTAATTATTCCTTGATCATCTTATTTTTATTAATGATGTTAATTCCTCTAATTTCCTAATCAAGATTTCCTCTATCAATTTAACCATTTTTCAATAGAAAATTAAAGCTAAATTCCAGACATAACTATATTTTATTTTTTGGACTTAGTTAGCTTTATCAGTGTTCCATCAGTTTCCTGTTTAGGCAGCTGCATTGTCTGGGCTCAGTATTTCTGAAATTCAATGAGGAAATAAAAATAAAGAATAGTTTCTTGAGATCAGACTTGTACTCTGATAGGTAAATGCTTTTGTGGTATATCTCCTTTTATCATAAAGTGTATTAATATTAATTTTACTTTTCAGAAAATTGGAAACATGTAATGAAATTCATTGAAATAACTTAAAGGCACTCTGGGGAGCCACAAGACATTGCTCTGAGCACTATTTAATTGAGTGAAAACCTGAAATTAAAAGAGGCTGATGAAAAGAATAGATAGCTTTTCAATGAGAATGATAGACATAAAATTACAGAAGCATGTGTGTAATGAGAAACATCGTTGGTATATTTAAAACAAGGTTTCTAGCTCTTCTTTAACAAGAAAGTCACCATTTAATATTGTCCTCCACATAGAAATACAGACAATGCTAAAACCACCTTACCCCTGTCAGAATGGTCATTATTAAATAGTCGAAAAAAAATCATGCTGGTGTGGATGCAGAAAGGAACACTTATACTCTGATGTCGGGACTGCAAATTAGTACAGCCTCGATGAAAACAGTGTGGAGATTATCTCAAAGAACTGAAAGTAGACCTACCATTTCACCCAGAGATCCCACTACTGGGTATCTACCCACAGGAAAATAAGTCATTTTATCAAAAAGACACCTGCACTCAAATGTTTATTGCAATACAATTCACAATTGCAAAGGTTTGGAGTCAACTTAAGTGCTCATTAATTAAAGAATGGGTTAAGAAAATGTAGTGTATATATATGTATACACACCATGGAATAATACACATCCATAAAAAGGAATAAAATAATGTCTGTTGTAGCAACTTGGATGAAACTGGAGACCATTGTCCTAAATGAAATATCTCAGGAATGGAAAAACAAATACCACACGTATTCTCTGATAATTTGGAGCTAAACAAAGGGCACACATGGGCACAATTAAATGTAAGGGACATTAGAAACCAAGAAAGGGGGGTATTGGAAGGAAAGTAGGGGCAAAAACTTACCTATCAGGTACAATGAACACTATTCAGGTGACCAGCACACTAAAAGAACATTTGTACTCTTTTAGTTATGAAACTCTTTAATTATGAAAATGTATGTACTCTTTACTTATGTACTCTTTAATTATGAAAATTTTTAAAGTATCTTAAACTATAGTGGAGTTTATGTTAAGAAATAGTTTATAATTTTATTTTTATTTTGTAATATCTTTTATTTTTCCACAACTTTTTGAAATTACCTTTTATTTCCAGTTTCAAAGAGTAGCTATGAAACCAACAAGGATTGCATAGTGATATAAAAAAAAAAAATTGACTTCAATAGAATTGACTTCAATTCTATCATTCTATGTCTTATAGATTTTCTGAATGAAACAAGAGTACAAACTATAAATATAATATTTTTGGTTAATAAATGCAAATTTTAATTCACAAAATGTTCCTGTATTTTTTTATGGTTATTACTGAAAAATAGTCACACAGAACAGAGGTGTTAATACACTAGTCATGCATAGTGGAAAGTTTCTTACCTCAGTACTGAATGCTCTCAAAGTTTATTCACTTAATCTGTTTTTCTGTCTCTCTGTGTACACTTTAAAAGTAGAGGAATTGTTTGATTCATTTTTGTCTTCACACCCCAGTTCCTAGAACCTAAAAGGAGATAACTAAATGAATCAAGAAATGAACTATAAACCTGGAGGATAAAAGAATCACATCACAGTGTTCTGCTGCCATCCCCATTGGCCAAAAAGCTGGCTGTTCTCAAAAAAGAAGAAGAAGGAGGAGGAGGAAAGAAGAGAAGGAGAAGGAGAAAGAAGAAAGAAGAAGAAGACAGTTTGAAATCAGACCTGTGAGGCTGGTGCTGAATGATTTCAGGGGCATGCTTTCTGCAACATTCATAAGTCAGTTATACTACGCAGCTTCATCTATCAGGAAGCTAAAGCTCATGAGGTTAATCTTTTCATCACAGAATATTTCTTTCTCGGTAGTTGTGGTTGATGGATGTTGCTGCTATGTAAATTCAGCCTCTTTGCTTCAGGCACATCATGTTCCTTGCTGAAATATCAATATGTCCAAGGGTACACAGCACCTTCAATGGAGGGTGCAGTTTGTCCTTACATGTTGAAATAGCTACACATTTTTAAACAGCTAGGATTTTCAGCTGAGAAGTTGCACATTTCATTTTGAAGCCTGACTTTCTCATCATGAATGCATTAAAGCATATAAGGAGGGCATTTGGAGATACTACTAGACCAGACCACTCACAGCTAATCAGTTCTTGTAGCAGGTTCCTGTATCAATGACAGCAGGAACCTGTACTGAAAGGGTGCTATGAGCTGGGTGTGGTGGCTCTCGCCTGTAATCCTAGCCCTCTGGAAGTCCAAGGTGGGTGGATTCGAGTTCAAGACCAGTCTGAGCAAAGGTGAGACCCCATCTCTACTACAAATTAAAAAACTTATCTAAGAGGATAGCTCAAGCCTGAGTTTGAGGTTGTTGCGAGCTATGACACCATGACACTACCCAGGGCGACAGCTGAGACTCTGTCTTAAAAAAAAAAAAAAGAAAGAAAGAAAGAAAGAAATGGCACTATAGTGTCATAATTAAATTTGGATATGATTTTTGCCCACAAATACTTTTTTGAGAATGAAGGAGGATAATTTACTGAAGGGGAGGCTACACGAGGAATTTGGTGGGAAAACATAGTCTAGCTATCGCTTAATAATGCATCAAGTTTCTTCAAGAAGGGGTCAACAACCTTCACTCTTCAGTAGGAAGAAAAGTCATTTACCCATGTACTCAACAGGTTAATGAGTTCATTTTGTTAGTAGTAGAGTGTTTTAATCACACATGGTTTGATTTTGTTCCATCAGCTTACATACCAATGTGGGCATTATTTCACTGAATTTTTTTCCATGAGGAAGATAAGGTTAATAGGCAGAGTTACAATAGAATTTTAGTCATCTCCCATTGCATGGGGCTTGGCAATAATACCATTAATCATTATTTTGTTATCTTGTTTGAAATACTTTCAAATTTTACAGTAAAAAGGTCCCAAGAAATAATATAGGGTGTCCCAAAGGTTGCCCATAAAGCTACCATACATAGAGAAAATGGGAAATTGTAGCTAAATTTACTTTTATTTACAAAATATTCATTACAAAAATTTTACAAAACGTTTACAAAATATTCTCTCCATGTTGGTCACCTCATTGTAAAATTTTTAATGAATGGTTTGTAAATGGTACCTTTAGCTGTATTTTCCCATTTTCCCTATGTATGGTAATTTTATGGGCAACATTTGGGAACACACTACAGAGTATATCAGAGCACATAATAAATCATTTTTCTACAAATACTCCAAAATTTAGCATTAACTTCGATAGTAGGATTTTTAAAAAAATATATTTGACTTTCACATAGATACTAATGCAGTATAGTGGAAAAAACATGGTTGTTAGAATCAATTGGCCTTTGTTCAAACTTCAGTATTACTACTGTCTAGTTACGTGATCTCACACAAGCATTGTGAAATTTTCAATTTCTAAGTTCATTATTTGTAAAGTGGAAATATTCATACCTGCCTTGCAAAATTGTTTTTAGAACTAAAAGAGACAAAATACTCACATGTAAAGTGATAAACATACTGATTGGATAATGCATGCTAGTTCCCTCTCATTTGAACAGGAACAAAACACCATTCTGGGCAGCATCTTCTCTCTGCTCCATCCTCCCCCCAGCTTCCACTTGCAGCTCCTTATCATAAGACCTTAACATAAACATGAGTCTTCTCTATCACCAGGTAGGTGTTCATTCATTTAATCTATAGTTTGTCTACTTCTAAATTTAAAAAACTATTAAGAAATAAGACACTTTGAACCAAGTAGCAGAAGACAACAGGGGGAGAACCAGAATGAAAAGCTACAGGCGCACCAAGGGGAAGGAAGAGATCGGAGATAAAAAGCCCACAGCTGCTCCTAAATAGATGTCGCCCTGATGTTATTCACCCTTGAACAAATTTCTGCTATTGCCACCCAAAGACAAACAGAATTTCTTTTTCTAAAGGTTTATATTTGGGCTGGGTGTGGTGGCTCACTCCTGTAATCCTAGCACTCTGGGAGACTGAGGTGGGTAGATTTGCCTGAGTTCACAGGTTTGAAACCAGCCTGAGCCAGAGCAAGGCCTTGTCTCTAAAAATAGCAAGACATTGTGGTGAGTGCCTGTAGTCCCAGCTACGTGGGAGGCTGAGCAAGAAAACTGCTTGAGCCCAAGGGTTTGAGGTTGTTGTGAGCATGATGCCAGAGCACTCTACTGAGGGTGACAAACTGAGATTCTATCTCAAACAAACAAACAAAAGGTTTATATCTGAAATAGATGGCACATGTTCTATGTTTTCCAGGGACCACTGACCCACAGTGTCGAGTCAGCTCAGCACCCCTTGGTTCTTCCCATTCACCTCTTGCTCTGAATTTCAGAAGATCATTTAACCCATTACTACATAAATTTGAAATAAAACTACTGCATTTTAGCACAATCCAAATCAAATTTTGTTGTTTTTTTAAATTATTTATTTTTTATTAAATCGTAACATTGTACATTGATGCATTTATGGGGTTCAGGGTACTGCTTCAATATGCAATATGAAATGTTTACATTGAACTAAGTAACACATCCAAATCAAATTTTTATCAGTGATTATTCCACACCACTTTTGTAAATGTTCAAACTTAGCCCTGATGGCTACCTCATTAAGAAGCTTGGAAGAACCTAAATTGAGTTCCTCATACTACTCTCACAGTTCTGTCAAGACTGATCCTCTTCTTAATTTCTCATAAAAGAAGAAGTTGACTTATTTATTTTCCACTGTTATTCTCAGTCTTTCTTGTTTACACTATCTGGTAGCATCATGAAGTCTCATAATCTCTCAGACTCTGCTATATTAAATTTAAGACAGTCTTTCTCATTAGAGAAGTCAAAACAGTTCACTCCTCTTTTCACAGTATTTCAATAATGTTTTATGGCATAAAGAAAAGTCCTAAATCCTCATTACAGCATGTAGAACTCACCACAAACAAGGTCCACCAGTATCTACCTCCATTAAATATTCATCCATTTCCATGTAACCAAATAACCTTCCATATCCTCACCACTCAGTGCTATTTCTTACACCTCTTTGCTTTCGGCTTGATATATTCTCTACATCTTTCTCCACCAATCACTTCCCAAGGTTTAACTCAAAATTACCTCTTTCAGATGTTTTCCCTGCTTTCCCAAGCTAGAATTGATCCTGCTATCTACATATTTTATGCTGCTTCTATATCAGTAAAAGATTTAGTACATTTAAATGTATATTTACCTATTTACTTATCTCTTCCTCTCTTCATCAGACTACATAGTTGATATGTGAAGCCAAGTGTTAGCAATCTGCTTTCCCAGGAAGCACAGGACAAGACTTTGATTATATCAAGTGCCAGGAAAGGCCTGGTGAATGAATGGAAACCAAAAGAGGTATTATTTATTTATGTATTGATTTATTTGCATTCCTCTTTCTACCACTTTTCCCATGGCAGAGATTAGCACAGTAAGACTGGTGAACCACTGATGGACATTTTCTTTTTTTAACAAACTAGATAGGGACACTTTAGAGACTTTGAGGGATAGACAACCCCTTACAAGATGTTTTCAGCTTACAAGATCCTTATTTTAGCAATGGATTAGAAATAACCTTTCTAGAACTCTACATATTCTAGAATCACTTCCAGTTCTGTTTAAGTATAGATGTAGAACTCTACAAAACACTAGGAGCATGAGACTTCAGCCATGTAAAGCCTAAAACCAGCAAGGAAAATGGAATGAGTGTGAAAGAAATTTGTATTTGTCTAATTTACCTTCAAGAAACAGAATTTATTGTATGAAAGCAGGGGCACCAGAAGACACAGTTTACCTAGAGAATTGGGTAAGTATTTAGTCCTTTGGAATCAGAATGGTACCTGGTTAATTAACACCATCACCAGGAACACTTCTTACTCCAAAATTTAGGGATTTTCTGGAGGAATGGCAAGAATTTCAAGCACAAGTGTTTGTTCAAGGCTTTGCTGTTAATTTTAGAGGCTTAAATATATGTTTAAGTTCAGTTGATTTATGACTTTACCAAAAAATTCTAAAAATGAATGATTAAATTATGTAAATATGATTTAAACATTTTAGGGGAAGATGGCTATATGAATGTACTGCAATAATTTTAAAAATATCTAATAGCAGGGAGGGGGCAAGATGGCCAAAGGGACCCAGCTTTCCACAGAGGATCCCATCCAGAAAGAGAGTTAAAGGACAGAAGTTTAGCAAGTAAGCTGATGGTTTGGAGCTGAGCCAATAGAGAAGACTGAAGAGCACCCATCACCCCTGCTGAGGTGAGATGCAACCCCAAGAAAACAAACAATAGGTACAAAACCCATCACCAAGTGGATGGGAGTCCCCTCCCCATGAAAACAGCTCACAGTATATTTTATACAAACAAGCAAGCAGAGTTCACATCTCCTCCTATTTTATCCCATGGGAGAGATCCTCTAAAAACTGGAACTCCTTCGCCAGAGAGGACCCACTAGTGTGCCATGGCACTCTCCCTCCAGGCATAAAACTGAGCATATGTTGTACCCACAATTCTGAACTCCCAGAACTCCCCTCCACTCTTACCCTGTGGTCTGAAGCCTGTCCCCCCATGGAGTCCAGATTTTTGGGCATCTTCTTAAGAGGCATGGATAGGGTGTAGGCTGTTACAAGTCTGTGTGGAATCAGCCACATAAGTGTAATGCAGGGCCTATGGAGCAGGGAGCCATATGGGAGAGGGAGAGTCCATGCCCCATGCTGTAGCACAACAGCAGGAAAAATAGGGCTCACACCCCTGATGATGTTTTGGAGAAAAACTTCCCACCTCTTAGCAAGCAGAGGGAGCTGGGTCTCTGCTCCCGTGGTGGCCATAGGCAGAACAGATCTGGGACAGAAATGAAGTCCCCATGAACAAAGGGTATGCTGAGGCAGTACCTGCCCAGGTGGGGTATGCCAGGGACAGAGAATACTCCTAGGGACAGGTGGCATACTCCCAGGGTGGGGCTGAATCAGAATTGCTGCTTTTCTGAGTCCAAGATACAACCAGCCCCCAGAGGAACATAGCTGGGACAAAAGCAGGCATGTCAGCAACATCAGCCCAGGGAAGGGCAGGAACTAAGAGCCATTTGTGAGCTCTAACTGTGCCTGCCCCAAGGCAGAGTGCAGCAGAGACAGAGACACTAGCTCCATGAGAATTGGCGCAGCAACAGAGGCACAGGGCGGGCTGAGTTGCAGTTTCTGTGAACTCAAACAGCACCTGACCCACAGGGGAATATTGAGGGACAGAAACACAAATTCTGCAAGATTATAAGTGGCAGTAACATCAATCAGGGTGGGGCGGAAACACAGTGAAAACCCCAAAGGCTCCATTAAGCACCCGGGGTAATCAGGCTTCAGGTCCCCCTGCCAGCTAGTGGCAAAGTGAGGTGGGCTGGCTGAGGAGACACAGATCTCCCAGTGACTCAGATAGGTGCAAACCTCTGGTACACCTGCTCATTGGAGGGAACTGTGTCACAGTCCTGCAGGGTTACCAGTGAGATGCAAGGTGGGGAAGGAGACCTCAACCTTCCCAGACTAAATGATTTGCTAGGTGGGCCCTTCTGACAACACAAAGCACCAGAGTGAGTCATACTGGAGCTGCCAGTACACCCATGCTATCTAGTTGCTGGAGACCTTTTGAACTCTCCCAAGTGAGACTGGGTGCTGACTAGGACAACTGATTTTGAGCTCTTGACCTGGGTCAATCTCTTGAGGACCATCCAAGGTGGTACCCTGGTTGTGTTGTTTTAGGAAGGTTTGATTTACTTTTTCCAGTTATTGCCTGTGGGGGGCAGGGTGTATTAGTTGCTTGTATTTCTCCACAGCTGAGACTTCAACCCAGAGTTACTTATTCCCTAGGATTAGACAGAGACCAGCTGAAAACAAGACAGAGCCACTTAGCCCTACCACAACAAGCAGTTCCCCAGTGTCTCAAGCCATAGTACTATATGGATTTTTTGCAAAGCAGTAGGAAAAAGCTGCAGTCACCAGTCCCAGCTCTTGGGCACAGGGCTGGTTAATCACTACTTCAGAAGTTCCTAATCCAATTTCACCTTATCTGCTCTTCTAGCCAAAGAGTGAAAAAATAATCATGGGATGGAATCAGTGGAAAAACTCTGAATAATCAGAGTAGATAAATTCCCCCAAGGAATAACAGGGCAGACACACCAGAAGATCCCATTCATAAACAAATAGGTGAGATGTCAGAAATCAAATTCAGAATTTGAATTGTATATAAGATTAACAAAATGGAAGTAAAGTTGGAATTAGAAATTCAAGGAGCTCCTTGATTATTTTTCAGACCTCAGACTATATTATAAATCAATAGTGATCAAAATAGCATGATACTGGCACAATAACAGAGAGGTAGATGTATGGAACAGAATAGAGAACCAACAGATTAACCCAGCTACTTAACATCATTTGATCTTCGACAAGTCAATTAAAAACATTCAGTGGGGAAAAGACTCCCTATCTAACAAATGGTGCTGTGTGAACTGCCTGGCAACTTGAAACTGGACCTACACCTTTCACCATTAACTAAGATAGACTCACTGGATTAAACATTTACACTTAAGACATGAAACTTTAAAAATACCAGAAGAGAGTGCAAAGAAAACACTTGAAGAAATCCACCTGGGTGAATATTTTATGAGGAGGAACTATCAGGCAATTGAAGCAACAACAACAAAACATTACTGGGACCTGATCAAACTAAAAAGCTTCTGCACAGCCAAGAACACAGAAAGTAAAGCAAGCAGACAGCCCTCAGAATAGGAGAAGCTAGTTGCAGGTTATGTCTCTGACAAAGGTTTAATAACCAGAATCTACAGAGAACTCAAACATATTAGCAAGAAAAAAACAAATGATCCCATCTCAGGGTGGACAATGGACTTGAACAGAAGCTTCTCTAAAGAAGACAGGCTCATGGCCTACAGACACAGATAAGTAATGGAAGAAGCCCAAGTGCCCATCGACCCATGAATGGGTTAATAAATCATGGTATGTGTACACCATGGAATATTATGCAGCCTTAAAGAAAGATGGAGACTTTACCTCTTTTATGCTTACATAGATGGAGCTGGAACATATTCTTTTTAGCAGAGTATCTCAAGAATGGAAAAAAAAAGTATCCAATGTACTCAGCCCTATCATGAAACTAATTTATAAGCACCCACACTTCCATATGAAAGCTATAACCCAACCATAGCCCAAGAAGAAAGGGAAAGAGGAAAGGGAGGGGAGCGGTGGGCGGAGGATGGGTGGAGGGAAGGTAATTGGTGGGACTACACCTATGGTGCATTTTACAAAGGTACATGTTAAATCTACTAAGGGTAGAATATAAATATCTTAACACAATAACTAAGAAAATGTGGTGACAGCTATGTTAACCAGTTTTATGAAAGTATTTCAAATTGCATATAAAACCAGCACATTGTACTCCATAATTGCACTAATGTACACAGCTATGATTTAATAAACAAAAAATTTTAAAAAAGAAAAAGAAAAAAAACTTCTGATAGCAAACAATAACTACTTTAGGTTCAAGCTACTACCAATCATTATTGCCATTAATGATTTTATTTTTTACCTTACAAGTCAAAGTAGGTGTATTAATTTTCCAAGGACTCAACCTACAATAGTAGGTGGTAATAGATGGTTTTACTCCTTCTGTGGTTAAATAATAGAATTGTGATTATCATTTTTTTTTTTTTGAGACAGAGCCTCAAGCTGTCCCCCTGGGTGGAGTGCCATGGCATCACAGCTCACAGCAACCTCCAACTCCTGGGCTCAAGTGAGTCTCCTGCCTCAGCCTCCCTAGTAGCTGGGACCACAGGTGCC
>NW_003852594.1:57196-58056 GCF_000181295.1 Otolemur garnettii | reverse complement strand
GAACCAATGATTATCATTATTAAAGTGAAACATTTTTATATACCCAGTGTAGAACATATTTCTCACCTCTAACATTTGAATTCTTGATTTTCAAAAAAAATTCGCATCTAATATTTGACTGTCCTGGCATTCCTTGAAACTAAAAATTGGCAGTGCTTTCTTAGATACCTGACTTACAAATGTATGGGGACAAGAAGGCGTTTATACCTGGACTTTTCTACTTAGTATAATTTAAAATTGTAACCAGGATGCTCTGGAGTAGTGACTAATAGCTGACTTAACTACAAGGTCACTTCGCACTCAGGTGAACCCTCTATAATTCATAATGAGCTAGATTTTTTGTGTTTCTCTACTCATAAGTTGTCTCAAAATCTTAATGCATTTATACATGCTTGACTTTTTCCATAAAATACATTTTAGAATATATACATATTTGAGTAAAGTTATATCATTTATAAAGTGGATTTGAGAATATAAAAAGGTATTTTACAGTTTCTGAGAGAAAACAATGTCTTTATCACAAAATTACAGGTATACAGCCCATAAAAGTGTTTCTTTAAGCAAATTTTTACCAAGAATATTGTTAAACAAAAACTATTTCCAATTTTTGTTCATGATGACAAAATTATTTTTATCAAACATTATAGGTATCATGACATATGATTATGAAAGATATTTAGTTTTAATATTTTCATTTTTATAACCTTTAATTAAATTGTGTATTACAAAACGTGAACACTTCCTATTTTTATACTATACTCTTATATAAAGCTATAATTACAATAGATTAGTTCTAAAAACACTGACAAGGTAACAGGATAAAGCAGAATAAAAGAACTCCAATCTGTTTCACCAGTATC
>NW_003852594.1:56158-57176 GCF_000181295.1 Otolemur garnettii | reverse complement strand
ATATGGGACATAAATCTTACTACAGTTGAATTATAATGGTGGACAAATCACTTTCTATGACTTCTTTATCACAGTAAAGGAAGCATGATTATCCCTCATTGATTCAAGAATAATATCTATTTGTCCCTCTTGACTTGGCAGAGTTGAGTAATATTAAGATATAATATGCTTCTTCTAATCATTTTGAATGTCTGCTTTAGGAAAATGGAAGAAATGGAGAAAAACACCAATCAATAGTGAGGACAGTGTAAGAATTTGGAAGGACTTTTTCTTTTAGAGTCCAAGCCAAATATCTGTGTGTATATACAATATTAACGTGAAATCTGCTGGTCTTAGATGAAGAAAACTACAAGCTGTACTCCCAAACACAAATTAGGTCTACATACTTGGAGAACATAGACCTTGTTTATAGGTGATATTATTAAATATTAAAAAGATGCCAATTTATTTCAATTTAAAAGTTCTAAAACTTTAATCAAAAACATAATAAATGTCCAAGTTTTTTTTCTAATAAAATTTATTTTAAAATATTTAAAGGAAAATAAACATTTGGTCTAGCTAAAATAATTTTTAAAAAATAAAAAAATGTTCTCTGGCAGGTAATAGATATATTCTCACATAAAGCTATAATTACAATAGATTAGTTCTAAAAACACTGACAAGGTAACAGGATAAAGCAGAATAAAAGAACTCCAATCTGTTTCACCAGTATCTATCCATATCTTTGGCTTACTTTTTATAATTTATTAATAAAGTATTTTTATAATAAAGTATTTATTATAATTTATTCATTTTATTTAGAATGAATGAAGAAAAACAAAATGCCAAATATTATAAATATTCTCAAAAGATTTCATTTTTATGTCTACAACAAAAAGCAGTGAAAATTCTAAAATGCAATACTCAACTTGGTGAGGTATTTACAACTTGGTAAGCTTGGGGGAAATAGCTAGTAATTTGTTTGGTAAGTAAAGCAAAATATTAAATGATTTATTATCAGATTTTATATTATATTGAG